>NC_092046.1:25000-340053 GCF_003086295.3 Arachis hypogaea
TAACTCTCAATTGTTTATGACTAGTTTAAATATGTGACACATACAATACAATATTTTTATAAAACACCATCTGATATATATATATATATATATAAAGGCTGTAAAATTAAAATTAAAGTAAAAAAACGACAACATTTAACCCTAAAATTTTCATTTTTTACAAACACAATTACACAACCTCATTAAAGATATTGCAAGAAGAGAAGATTTTTTTTCAAGCTAGCGTTGGTTCAAATAAAATTATCATACTACAAGTTTATAAGAAAAATAATAAGTGACCTACTAAACTTTACAAGAATAATACTTCTTATTCTTTTATGTATAATACTTTTTCTTATTTATTAGTACTAAACTACAATATGTAAATCACTTATTCATATAATCCGCATGCTTTACATTTTTCTTCCTAATTTTGTGCTATAATTGAAAACATGCTTCTTTGGCCTTAAATTTGCTATGTTTAATCATCTCTCATTACCATTCGATACCTTGATATGTGTGTTAAGTGATTTCAGAGATTAATAGGTTAAAGTTGAATTTCATGGATATTGTTCTGAAGAAAATGGGTTTTGGGCGAAGGTGGAGAGAGTGGGTTATGGAGTGTGTTAGCACAACTTCTATGTCGGTGTTGATAAATGGGTCGCCAATAAAGCCGTTCAAGATGGAAAGAGATTTGCGACAAGGTGATCCTCTATCTCCATTCTTGTTTGTTCTTGTTGTGGATGTCCTACATAGAATGATTGGAGTGGCAGTCAGGAACGGTCGGATAGCTCCATTACTTGTTGGGAGAGACAATATAGAACTGTCACATCTCCAGTTTGCTTATGATACTGTGTTATTCTGTCCACCAGAGGAGGAGACTATTAAAAATTACAAGAGGCTGCTTCGTAGTTTTGAGGTGATGTTGGGGCTAAGTATCAACTTTGACAAATCCAACTTGATCCCAGTCAACTGTGAAGAACAGTGGGTTCAAAGTATGTGCAGCTTGTTGGGGGTGCAAAGAGGCTACTCTCCCGGTCAGGTACCTTCGAATCCCCTTAGGAGCTAACCCAAGGTTAGTCAAGACTTGGAAGTCAATTATAGACAAAGTGAAAGAGAAGCTCAGCTTATGGAAATCAAAGACACTCAACAAAGCGGGGAAGCTTGTGCTCATCAAAGCAGTTCTGAATAGCCTCCCGGTATATTATTTAAGTTTATATAAGATGCCGAAGGGTGTTCAGGAGAAACTTATTTCATTACAGCGAAGGTTCATGTGGAGTAAGGAGGATGGCAAGAAGGGGATGACTTTGGTTAACTGGGAATTGGTCTAAGCTCCAAAAAAGTTAGGTGGGCTAGGAGTTGGTAATGCGATGCTTCGTAACACAGCTCTCCTGTTTAAGTGGTGGTGGTGGTTCTCAAAAGAGAAGGGTCCGTTGTGGAAGAAGGTGGTTTGCTCATGTAATAGTCTCTCTCCTACTAAATTATTATCTTCCCAGACTTTACCTACTAGAGGGGGCCCGTGGAAGGATATCTGTCAGTTACAGATCAGGGAGCAACATATAAGAGACAAGATGATAAATGGCTTGTCTATGGAGATTGGCAATGACGGGAAACTCTTTTTTGGGAAGATGTGTGGCTAAGTGGTGGTCCTCTAAAGGAAAGGTTTCCAAGGCTTTTTTTCGGTTTCAGACCAAAAAGAATCTGTCATAGGGAACTATGGTTTCTGGGATGGGTTAGAGTGGATTTGGAACTTCTAGTGGAAGCGTGAGTTTTTCCAATGGGAGTTGGAATTGGTGAATCAACTACATGATGCTTTGAGACCGGTTAAACTAGCTTTTGATAGAGAGGATAGAGTTGTCTGGAAGTTTGACAAGCAAGGCATTTTTTCTACTAACTCATTTGTGCAGGTGGAAACACTACCGGAAGAGATAACAAGCTATAGCTTCACGAAGACTATTTGAAAAGGCTTAGTCCCCCCAAGAGTGGAGTTGCTTGCCTGGTTCGCTTTAATAGGCAGGGTGAACACAAAGGAAAGGTTGTGTCGTCTCGAAATCGTTAATCAGGATGAGAATGTGTGCGTATTATGTAATCATGATGTGGAATATATTCACCACTTGTTTCTTGGCTGTAAATTTACCTGGCAGGTGTGGTGCACTTGGCTATCTGATTTTGGCAGAAAATGGTCTGTTCCGGGTACCCTCAAAGAACACTTTAAAAGCTGGACAGGTGCTACAGGTAGAAAGGAGGAACATAAGGTGTGGTTTATAAGTTTCTTTGTCATTGTATGGAACGTCTGGCTGGAAAGGAACAGGAGGTTGTTTCAAAATAAAAGTAAAAGTGTCGAAGACATCATCAACATGACGCGATTTAACTACAAAGAGTGGAGGTGTGAAAATCCTTTTTGTTGTTGATGGCAATACTGGAAATGACATTGGGATGCATATATATTCGCTCTGACAAGTTACTAGGTGGATATAACAGACGTTGTTTTATTTTATTTTTATTTTGTTATTGTCACTACTTTGTGCTCCATGTTTGTGTTGAGCTTCTTTATTTCAAAAAAAAAAAAAACAAAAAGTACCAAACCAGTGATAATATAATAACATTAGTAAAGCCACATATCTAATTCATTACTTAATAAATAAGTCAAAAAAATAAAAAATTTTCACCATTTCTATACTTTAACATGTGGTGATTTCAATGAGTCAATTACAGCAGCGTCAAATAATTCTTGTGGTAGCTTTGGTGGATTGATTATGGCAAAACAGAGGAATTTACAATTTTCTATGTTAAAAGATGATAAATCATTATTTTGCATTTGAAAAAACCAAAATAATGTGTAGAATTTAAAGAAAAAGGAAGGGGTATGAAAACAAAAAAAAACAAAAAAACTGATAATACTAAACAATGTGAACAATGGACATATCGGATATTCAATTCAATAGGTATGCAGATAATTATGTTCATTATTTTTACTAGGATGTTTTTTTTTTTATTCGATTTATTTATATACAATTAATAATAGCTGGATGTTCAATTCACTAAGTGTATAAATAGTTATTCTCATGTTAAAGTTTAAGAAATAATTTAAAGGGTAGAGTATTTTTTTATTTTGTTAGGTCAACTCTAAAATTTATTATTTAAATTATTTATAAAAATTATTATTTACCTAAAAAAAATGATCAGAGCAACAAACGCTATAAAAAAATTTAACAAGTGTATGTCAATTTTATCGAATTACCAGGATAATTAGACTTCTATTCATTTCTCATTAGGAACTATATTTTTTTTTACTACAAGAATTTGAGTTATATTATTAAAATAATTCGATTAAAATGTATGATCCAATTTGACTATAATTCTGTGAGGAAAAAAAATCCATGTTTCTATTGTGGGAATTGCAATGGTAAAACCTGGAACCAAAGATACTTAGACATATAACAATTTACCAACAATTTATTGTGGCCTTACTAATTTGAGAGATGCCAGCATCAATTTCATTGAGAACTAGTGAAGTTGCACGGGGTATGATAAGTATAATGAAAAAAAAAAAATTAAAATATTGTTAGATTAGGTGCTTAATATGGATCTTTTATATTAAATTGAATCATAAAAATAAGAATATATAATTTTATTTTTTAAAAAAATGCAATATTTTATTAAAAAATTAAAAATACCGTTTAATTATAATAAACACATTATAATATAATTGTATAATAAAATTGTGAACAAAACAATTTAATATTAAAGTCTGGTAAAAAAATTAACTATAAAATTAAAATTTTAATGAACAAATTATTACCTTAATATAACAAAAAATATTTGTTATGCCATTTACTACAAATTACAAAAAATGATGAAATTCTATTAATAAAAAATTATAATACAATGCAGTATAATTATCACCATATTTAGATAATGAACTTTTAAAAGTTTATATTTAAAGATAAATGATATTATTAATGAAACTAAAATTCATACGAGTGGCAAGATTCTCTGCCAAACTAAAATCAATCCCACACTAAGCTGTCAATTAATGAGACACTATGTAATAAGCCAAAAAAAAAAAAATATGACCCGTAAATCAAAATCAATTACAATAGAAACTTAAAACTAAGATTTCAAACTCAAATTAATAAAAAATCAACCAAGAGGATGAGGGTTCCATTAACTGGACCATTCTTTATTAATGACATGTATTTAATCTTTAGTCAAGGTTTAAGTCTTTAAAATAATCCTGCCAATATTGTTGATTCTCAATTAATTATGCAGTTGGAATATCTCATAATATAAAGAGAGACTAAAAAATAAAATAGCATAACCATTTGAAACACAATGGCTCTATTTTTTTAGAAGAAATTTATTAAATATTTAAAACATCTTATAATGCTAAAGTCTTTAGTATAGTTGCAACATATGAATGAAGAATGGTGAATACAGTGAATGGCCTGGGAACAGTACTGGTTCCCATCCTTCCTGTCATACTCATAGAAAGGTTTGCACATATGGAAGGCATACAAACTGCATACAGTGAATGGTTTGCCGTGCATAATCTTTCCAACATTATCACCACAGATTGACACACTTGTTCACCCAAAGCTGTCATTGGCTTTTCCTGAGTAATACCAAAAAACAAAAACGTAATTAATGTTATTTAATCTATCATTTAATCACTAAGATATTTGAATTCATAATACCATAAAATGAAGAAACCTCTCCGTGCAACAATATATGTTGATTATTTGAATTAATCATTATATGTTACATAAGTTCAATCACAAATGAAAAAAAAAATAATTTGAAAAGAAAACAAACATATATATACTCTAATGCATACTCTCACAGATCAAAACATGAGCAAAAGTAATTCCAAATCTTATTCACTATGTCTAACCAAAGCTTTGAAATGGAGAGTAACGGTAGTATTCAACCTGATTATCAATATTTGTTATTTTTCACACTTTTTTTATCATAAAAACTTTAACCTAATACCCTCTTCTGCTGGAATGTCTTTCAAACATAGCATAATACACAAAGCAAACCATATAATTTCAAAAAGGATAAAAATAAAATACAAATCCTTATAACATATAGCTTATATGAGCCTTAACCATTCAATGAAAAAATAACCTAAAGAACAATAGTCAATCAATCAATGATGAAGATGACAAATAGACCCTTTTCAGTAAAAATGCAAACATAAAAATATTTATCAATAGGTGCTAGGGCGATACAATGCTTTGATATGGAATTTTCAATAACTTGATTTTTTTATAGACAAATAATAATAAAAGAAAACTACAAACTTCAAGCTTCAGCTAGATGAGAAAAATTTTATGTATCTTCATGACAGGCTTTAGCAAATGACGAAAAACTTGAAGATAGCATTCATCCCCTATGAATTCATAAAACAATCTGATAATTAATAACAGAGGATAACACATAATAGACATAAGTGTTTTTTTTTTATCTCACATCAAGCTTGAAAATCATGTCTATATAAGTCATATAGTACTTACCTGACAATTGTGCAAGGGTTGAAAGCATGCTATTACTCTAACAACAATTGTTGATCTGCCTTCAATTCCATTCGCATGTTTTAATGCACCCCAAAAGATATGCCACAATAGAGTATGGCAATGAAGGCACTAAACTAATAACTACAAAATAAAAAATAAACTAATGTGAGAATGGGTATGGCAGTGTTAATGGAACCTATCCTACCTGCGAAAACAAAGAATAATATGAGTTAGTTACTTTGTTATTTATGAAATGAAATTGTCTCAATTTGAGGATTCATTCATATCCATCATATATACCTTATTTGAGGCACAACTGAACCAAGCACCATCAGCAGAACCACCATGCCAGAGAAGGCTTTGCAAGGAAGAATGTGAACCTAAACCCTAAACCCTAAACCCTAAACCCTAAACCCTAACCCTAAAACCCTAAAACTCTAAACCCTAAAACCCTAAACCCTAAACCATAAACCCCTAAACCCTAAAACCCTAAACCCCTAAACCCCTAAACCCCTAAAACCCTAAACCCTAAAACCCTAACCCTAAAACCCTGAACCCTAAATCCCTGAGCCCTGAGCCCTGAGCCCTGAACCCTGAGCCCTACACCCTACACCCTAAACCCTAAACCCTAAACCCCACACCCAAACCCCAAAACCCCAAACCCCAAAACCCCAAACCACAAAACCCTAAACTCTAAACCCCAAGCCCTAAGCCCCAAGCCCCTAAGCCCCAAGCCCTAAGCCCTGAACCCTGAACCCTGAACCCTGAACCCTGAACCTTAAACCCTAAACCCTAACTTCAGTGAGGTTGATTCACTCCTTGTTCAGATTTTCGCATTACCAAATGTCTGCACATCATTAGCCAGTCAAACTTTGGTCATCCTTAGCCACCTTACCCCCAAACCACCACAGAATTCACCTTATTATTTACCTATAAAATTTGAAAATAAAAAGATAGGCCTCGTTTTATTCTATTTCTACTTTTAAATAAATTATTCAAAATTTTTCTTATATGAAATATATAAGTTATTAACTTTATTTATAATAATATTATTCTAGAAGATAATGTCCTAGCTTAGCCAAATTAATTAAAGATATGGTAAGATTTAGGGATTGGTCAGTCCCAATGAGAGCATATGACCTATGTTTAGGGGAGCTTAATCAAATAAAAATTGACATCATCATCAATACATCATTCTACTATTATAGTCACCTTGATGGCTTGATATATAATTAAAGGAATATAATACTGTAAAGTTTTGGTTTCGTATATAATATGGAAATTAAAGCTAGCATTCAAATTAAATATATATATATATATATACGAAACTTTTCAAATAACAATTATTATGAACTAAAGAAAGAAATTTAAATTTGCTACAATTATAACCACCAAATCTCCTTGAATTTTTTCAAGTTTTATAATTATACTCCAAATAATTAAGTAGTAAACAAATTAGCCCATTTTTTAAATAATCTCATCGAATTCCAACAATGCAATTTAAGAGAGAGAAAAAAAAAAGAAACAAGGAAAAATAAGGAGATGGCTACATATAATTTTTTGAAATCAAATTATTTATAAATTTAATTATTTTATTAATTTTTATAATTTTAACAAATTTTTAATTAGACCTTTATAATTTTAAAATTTGTAATTAAGTCTCTATATTAGATAAAGATTTTTAATTAGGTCATTTTTAACCATTATTTGTTAAAAAATAAATTTTTTTAAAATATTTATTTTGTGTTTGATATATAATAAATTATAAAATATTTCGAAAAATATATATTTTAGGATTAGTGTATTTTTATTATTTTTAAAGTCCTTAAAATTGATTTCTACTGTTTAATTGGTTCTTTCATAAATTTTAATTCAATTTTTAATAAATTTTATTATAAAAGAATTCATTTTAAATAATATAAGATAAATTAAGCCATCGTCACATTCCACTTCCAGAGAATTCGGCATTTGTGATTTTGATAGTAAAGTTGCAAGTTGCAATTGCATTTGCATGCATATCCGATCTTAGTTATATATACATATAATAATCTGGTGGTGAGTTTAGATTAGATTTGATGGGTCCACCAAAGTAATTGACAATCTTGCAATCTTGCGTGGAAGCATGGAGGTTCCACTTCCATAGATACGCACCATCTACGCTTTTATTTTGAACACCATGCACTAATGATTATTACTACATACTATGGAATCAACCAATTATTTTGCTAGAAACTTGTAGAGAAACAATTTTTTTTATTTTTCTAAAAAGAGGAGTGAGATTCGAATTCGATATTTTTAGGTTAGAATAAAAAGATTATTTCATTTAATTTTTATCTCGTTGGTAATTTTTAGAGAACATTATTTTTTAATTAATTGTTGAAACTTTTTTTTTTAAGAATTTAATAAGCGAGCCATTTTTTTAATTAATATTAACTATTTTTTATTTTTAAATTCTAATATTAAATCTTAAAATTTGTAACTCAATTTTAAATTTTTAAACAATAAAAATTCAAAAAATAATTTTATAATAAAAAATTAATTAATATTAAATATTTAAAAATTAATTTTCTATCGTTTCTTCTTTTTAAAATTCTTTGAATTAAACAATAAAATAACGTATAAATTAGGTTAGGAGTTACTAATACAAACTCTTGGATAGTATTTATTATTTAAGAGAGGGAATATAATGGAATAATAAAAAGATAAAAAATTTAAACTAAAAAGAAAAATACAATCACTATGAATTCAACCTCCATAAATATTTGATGGGTAATGGTAGTTATAATTATGGTGAGTGTGATAATTTCGAAATTTTAGTAATACTTCAAATGTATTATTAATATTAAGATCACACTTTTTAATTTAATTATATTTTTTATTTTTAAAATTAAAAATATTATCAAATAATAAAAAGTGTGACATTAATTTTAGTTACATTTTTTAAATATTGTTAAAGTTATATAACCACTATAATTATTATAATCATGGATTGGTCGAATGGTCAATTTACTCGTTTGTTTAAGTAAATGTCGGGAGTTCGAATATTACTTTATGTATATAGCAATCCATTAAGCAGCGATAGATTCTTAAATAAAGCTCAACTATGAACTAGTCTTTAATTTGTTGGATTAAAAAATATCGTGGATAAAAAGAATAGTTACTATAATTCTTGACAAAATTCTTGACATTCATATTGAAAGAGCAATGCACTTATTAGGTACAGAAGAAAGAAAAATGTGGCATGCATGAGACCATTATTATTATCGAAAATATTTGATAAAAAAATAAAAAAATTAATACTTATCTTATTTAATATTTATTAAAAATACATTAATTATAAATAAGATAAATTTTATTTTTTTTCTAACATTACCGTATTATTATTAACCTCCAAAAAATTAACACCACGCCTAATGAAACAAAACTATGTATCAATTAATTATTACTTCTTGCAATATAATGACACATGCATATATCTGCTCCTACACCATTATTATAATATTATATGCTATCAACTAACACTAGACAAAAGACATATATATACTAATGATTTACCAATGGGAAGTTCATGCATGTTTGTGTCGTCGTATAGCTAAAACTTTTATCTATAATTATCAACTGTTAAAAATATTATAATAAAAAAAATAGAAGTAGGTATATCGGTATAATTAATATTGCTACTAAGTTCTGATGAATCTTAGATATGTTCTCAATGAATAATTAATATGAGCTAGCTAAGTTCAAATAATCTAAAATGTATTTTATTATAATTTTTATTTTTATTTTTAATTTTTTCTTTTTAAAAAATAAAAAAACGAAAAAATTACTTCTTCTATAAATAAATTCTACTATAAATAATGGACTCCACCAAATAATTTAAAAATAATTAACTTCTTATTTTTTTTAGAAAAAAGGACAAATAGGTCCCTGACCTTTTGTCCCGCGAATATTTTCGTTCCTGACCAATGAAAAATACTTTTAAGTCCCTGACCTTCACAAAACTTGGACGGATCAGTTCCTGACGGAGGCATTTGGACGGATTAGTCCCTGACGGAGGCATTTGGACGGAGGGACTGATCCGTCCAAGTTTTGTAAAGGTCAGGGACTTAAAAGTATTTTTCAATGGTTAGGGATAAAAATGTCCGCGGAACAAAAGGTCAGAAACCTATTTGTCCTTTTCTTTTTTTTTTTATTTACAAATTTTTCACTTTATAAAAATAATCAAACACTATACTAGCAAAATAATTGTCACTCCCAACACTAGAAATCAATTAATGATGTGGCTATTAATATATGAAAAAATATAGGGTACCAACATATTATCTGTCAATTTATTATCAATAATAATTAGTTATTATATTTTAAACATATGTATAAAAAGACACATTCAGGAAATATATTTATAAAGATACTTCTATTAGACACGGCCATAAAAAAGATATTTTTATTAGACACATTCATAAAGACACTTTCATTAAACACAATTATAAACAAAAGTTGGCAAAAATTGATAGAAATGCTGTTGTTAGAAATTGTTAATATATATAAACTCGTCAGCTAAAAATGTCTAAAATCACCGTTATAACCACCACTAGTTTTCTTTTTGCAACAATTTGGGTTGACCGCTGTAAAAAAATGTCGCTATATGCTAGATTTTTTTGTAGTGTAGATTTTTTTTATAGTATCTTTTAATCCGGCAGATTAAGAATTAATTTATCGTCGCGGCATTGAATTTCATTTAAAAATTTATTATCAGCTAATGAATTGCTGCATGCATAAGACAGAATTTGAATTTCCGACATTTAAGCGAACTATTTCTAACAAGATATAATATTTACTTATATGGAATGTGTTAGTTGGAATACCACCAAATACCATATAGAAAACCGTGGGCCAATTTCTAACAAGATATAATTTATAGTTGGATTCAAGGGCCAAGAAAATAGTAGTACATATTTTATTTTCTAGGTAACAATTAGGTTTAGGACCATATACTATATAGCTAGCTCTTATTAAGGCTAGACATGCTTTCAGTCAATGATTGCAAGTTCAAATAAATTGAATGGCAAATTCAGGTTGTTTAGATTTGTCAAATGTATTCAATTCACTCATCAAAAATTTTATCTAACAAGTTATTTGCAAAAGATTCACAAAAGTAATGTGTACAAAATAATTAATCCTAAGTTGTTGAGTGAATATATACCTAGACAAGCTTATTTCATTTTAAAAAAATTTGGATTCAAGTCTCATCTCTAGGTAAAACGTTTTCAATAGAAGAAATAATTAAAGAAAATAGAGAAACAGCTTAGTATTAAACATTAAATAGAGAAAGAAAATCACCCTATATACACACACACACTTCTCACTTCTCTAAATAAATAATAGTAGTAATAATGATAATTATAAATAATAATAACTATTTAATTAAAAAAATTCACTTTTATTTAAGAAAATTATATATATAACACAATATATAATAATGTTATTTTAACATTCTATTTTGACAACTCTCACAAATAATTCTTTATATGTCTAACATAAAATAACATAATAGAACTTGTTTGCGAATAGGGGTGGCAATATGTACCCAATTCGCGGGTATTCAACCCGACCCGCAGCGGGTAGGGTAGGGTGCAGGTAGGGTTTTCGTGCGGGTTGGGTAGGGTGTGGGTTGAGCTTCAACCCTACCCGACTAACCCGCACTCTATATATGTTTATATTATATACTTATATAAAAATATGTTTTAAGTGGATGTTGAATCAAAGACCTCTCACTAAATGTAAAAGATCTTTAGCCACTAAAAGAAAATCATTAATTGATAATTTAATATTTTTTTTTACATAAAAATCAGTTCTATTTTAAATTATCATCAAGTTATATGTATATTTTTTATACCCGCGGGTAGAGTCGGATATCCGCGGATTAAGAGCGGATAGGATTAGGGTTGGGATATTCTCAACCCGTGGATAGGGTAGGGTTTAGTTTATATAAAAATCTCGACTCACGGGTAGGATTAGGGTTAAATCCAAACTCTACCCTACCCTACCCATTGCCACCCCTATTTGCGAATTACCTTGAACGATAGAATTTACGTTTGATCGGATAAACAAACTTTATAATTTTTGGATTAGTTGAATGAATAATAAAGGTGACTTGTAAATACAGCTCGATGTTCAAGTCAAAATAAATTTAAATGGTAGAATTTTGAGTGTGTGTAATATATCTAAAGAAGTTCTAAACTCCTCTTTTTATAATTTTATTTTATTATTTTATTTTTTTAATTGGCTAAGATAGAGAAGTTGTTTAAATTTAAATATTGGTTAATAATTTTTAATTATCTAGTTTGTTCCGGATTTTTGGATCATTTGAAAATAATTTAAACTTGAGAGTCAAGTCATCCCGTTGAGGCCAGAATTTGGGTCCGTAACTTCTTACTCATGTGATGAATTATTGAATACCACAACTTTATATATAATTAAACTCTATTATTAAAGCAATAATGTAGAGTAGCTAGCAAAAGAAGTTGTCCCATTCACAAGGCAAAAAGGGAACTTACTTTCTTTGTTGTTTTCTTTCCCTCTCATTATTTTGTGGCCGTCACTATAACTTGCACGTGCCATTGGTGTCTTGTGTTTTTTAATAAATATTTAAAAATGGTTTTCAAAAAATTTTAAATTAAATATTTTATTTTCTAAAAATTCTTAAAAATTACTTTTAAAACATAGGTTATTCCTTTGTTATTTAAAAAAACATAATAACTTTTTAAAACTTAATTATCTCATAATAAAATTTATTACGAATTTATTTATTTAGTATATATACATATAATTTTTTATTAAAAATGATGAAAAACAATCTGTCTAATAAAAATAATTCTAAATAATTTCTAAAATAATAAAAGAAGTTTAAAAACCAAAATATCCCATTTAAAATTGTTTAAAATCAATTTGATTTTTCCTCTTTGTTTTTCTCATGAGTGAATATTCCACTCGATCCCTTACAATTAACTCGAAAAGATAACGAGGTCTAAAAAAAAAAAAACACCCAATCCGGCCCTTAATTTTTTTTTGGAACTGATTAGCTCCTGTGCAAAAAAAAAATAACATTGACTTTTTTTGATACAGAGACTTCGTTGTTCTTTCGAGATAATTGTCAGGAACCGAGTTGAATTTTTTTTTTGTCAAAAACCTCGTTATCTTTCGAAATATTTTTTTTTTTCTGTTAGGTTCCGAACTTGAAAGCCAATTGATTTCTTGGCTAAGAAAATTAGTAATGAAGTATAGAAATAGAGAGAGTGAAAGAGTGACGTTAATCTAAAAGAGGCACATTGCATTAAATGCGAGTTGGTTGATGGTAGTTTCATTCCACCTTCTCCCTCACCTTTCCCTTACTCCTTAAGCTTCACCTTCTAAATCTCTCTATATCTATATATCTTTATAAATAAATACATATAATATATTATATCATATCATATCATATAAGCATATATATATATATATATAAATAAAGGTATAAGAATAGCAACAATAATTAATCTATCAAATAGAAAAACAGTGGTGTCACTACTACTACTACTAGTAGCTAGCATTATTTTGCTTAATAACCAAGCTTGTGAGATCATATCCTTCTTCATCAATGGAGTTTGTGGCAGAAAATCCAAGTCCTTTGTTGGGTTCCTTTGTGGAGAGAGTGAACATGGTTGGTAGCCATGCCCTCTCTGCCATTGTTAGGAACATCTTCTCTGCCATCTTCACCTTCTGCTTTGCATTAGGTACTACTTCAATTCACTACTTCTTCATTAACTTAGCTTCAATTCTCTCTTGTTTAATTTCATTCTATTTAGCATTTCACATTCTACATTCTGAGTTTTTATTTGTACCTGTTATTTCACCTATTAAAACCAAGAATTCGACTAATTCAACTCGAAAAACTGTTTTTTTTAGCAATTTTTTTCTTTTTTAGTTTAGTAATGAACTCGAATTCAACCTCGAATTCGAGCTCATTACTAAAAGGAGTCCTTTTGTTTACTAGGACTTTGTACAAGGTTGTTTTTTGCATTTCTTAAAAGGTCCAAACACAAATGCACTTTTTTATTTTATTGTTGAATAATGTACTTTAATTTGAATTTTGTGAGAAAAATCCAAACTTGGGATGTGGGCATTTGTTAGATTCTTGTTCTGTAATTTGCAGTATTTTTGACATTTTTTTCATATTTATTTAGAATTCTCAATAATTGTGACACTTTTTGAGGTTAATACATACATACAAGGTTTTGATTTTAATTAATGAGGTTTGTTTTTTGTTGGCAGTGGGGACTTTGTTGGGGGCTATGACTGGAGCTTTGATAGGACAAGAGACAGAGAGTGGATTCATTAGAGGAGCTGCCATTGGAGCCATTTCAGGAGCTGTTTTTTCCATTGAAGTTTTTGAATCTTCTCTTGTTCTTTGGCAATCTGATGAATCTGGAATTGGCTGCTTCTTATACTTGGTGAGTTCTTGTTCACCATCCAATGTTGTAATAATCCTTTAATTGGATCTTTGAATGGTTGAATTTGGTGTGTTTGGACAACAAACTAAAGTATTTCTTAAAATAATCAAATTATATAATCAATGTATTTTGTTTTAATATCCACTTTATATCGTCATTATACTTAGCATTTAATTGATACTCATTTTTAGATGTTCAAGTAGCATATCAATTGGATAATAAAATATTTAGTACCTTTTTTTTTTTTAACCAAAGATAGGAGACTCGAACCCGCAACCTCTTAATTGAGTATGAAGAGACTATGCCATTTGAACTATTACTCATTGGCAAAAATATTTAGTACTCTTGAGATTTCATATTGTTATCTCTTTATTCCTTATCTATGTATTTAAATATAATTTATATATTCAAATATATTAGTTTGAAAATGTATAAAAGAAGGGTCTTTTATATAGGACAATAAAAAATCAATTAATAATCAGCCAATAAGAATTTACATATCTAAAATTTGAAAAAGCATAGTTAAACAATTCTTAATCAGTCAATTTTAAATAACTGTAATTAATAACCATTATTTTTGTATTTTTTAAAAAATAAAATTTAAATAATCATAAATTAATGATAATTAATTAGTATAAAATACAATTTAAAAATATTTGTTGGCTTGTTGTTAGTTAGACTTAGCGAGATTGCTAAAATTTATGTTGACTAATTATAGGCTATTTTATTTTTTAATTTATTTATAAGAAAATAATAGTAATAGATAAAAGAAAATATCATTGTGTATTGTATATATATAATCTAATGATTTTGAGTAAATGTGCATGCAGCTTGATGTAATTGCAAGCCTATTAAGTGGAAGACTTGTGAGAGAAAGGATTGGTCCAGCAATGTTAAGTGCTGTCCAAAGTCAGGTAATTTACTTGGTCCTAATTTCATAACCAATTTACAATGATGTTGACACACAAATTTTTGTTAATGTAGTGTTATTTATATATATATCAAGGACAAAAGTGTATAAATGGACACCAATTCAAAAAACAAATAAACTTTTTTACAATGTAAAAAAGTATTTTAAATTTAATTTTAATATACTCATAGTATATAAAATGAATAAATTATTATTTGTACACATCAAAGATACAGATATTGACAAATGTACCCATATAAAAATAAAACGACAATTATAACCACGAAAGATGACTTCCGTATGCCAAGAATAGCCAGACGTTGGTTACACAATTGGTCCGTTAGGGTATTCTTGGCATACAGAAGCTATTTTCCGTGAATACCATTGTCGTTTTATTCTTATATGAATACATTTGTCAGCGTTTGTATCTTTTATGGATATAAATGATAATTTATTTTATAAAAAATTTAACTCAATTAATGAATTTAAAAATTAATTTCTTTTGTTAATATGACAATACATAATTAATTGTCTCGGTAAAAAAAATTTACACTTTGAGTATAAAAAATTAAATTTTAATATTCTTTTTTTGCTAATGCAACTTAATTACATATGCATGTGAGATTAACTTTAATTTCATTTTCAGATGGGTGCTGTTGAGATTAACTTTGATGATGTTCAAAACATATTTGACACTGGTGGTGCAAAAGGCTTATCAAAAGATTCAGTTGAAAAGATCTCAAAGATCATAATTACAAGTGACAACAGTGTTGATGCTTCTGGTGAAAAGGTTTCTTGCTCAGTTTGCCTTCAGGTTTGTTTACACCTCATCTTTTTTTTTTTCTATATTAATTAAAAGAGAAATAAATAACATCTTTATTTGTCACTATTATTTTTTAGATTTAATTATTTTATTAGTCTTTATAATTTTACTAAATTTTTAATTAATTTTATATATAATTTTTTTTTCAATTTAGTCCCTACATTGTTTTTAATTTTGTAATTAGGTTATTTTTATGTCAAAAATGTTATAATTAACAGAATATTTTTCCTAAAAAATATGCGGTAAAAAATTTAATTAAATTTTTATAAATACCTTTAATTTGCGAAAAAATATTCATTTAACTCTAAGATTTTTTATATTAGAAAATACCTAACTATAAAATTAAAAGTAGTGTAGAGATTCAATTGAAAAGAAAAAAAAATATAAAGATCTAATAACAAATTTGGTAAAACTATAGAAAATAATAGAATAATTAAACATATTTTTTATTAATATTAATAAAATTGAAAAGCTTTCAAGTATATCAGTATCTCGGTATTTCAGTAAATTTTAACCGTTGATCTTAATTATATATATTATATATATTTTCTATAATTAAGATCAAAGATTAAAAATCACTAAAACACCAATGTAACGGTACACTTGGAAATTTTCCAAAAAAAGGTTTAATTACTCTGTTGGTCCCTATAGTTTTGTAAAATTTTCAATTAGGTCCCTATACTTTTTTTCTTTTTAATTGAGTCCCTACGCTAAATTTTTTTTCAATTAAGTCCTTCTTAGTAGTAATTGACTTAATTTTATAGGGACCCAACTAAAAAAAAAATTGGTATAGAGACCTAAATGAAAAGAAAAAAAGTATAGAGACCCAATTAAAAAAAAAATTAGTGCAAGGACTCAATTAAAAAGAAAAAAAGTATAAGGACCTAATTGAAAATTTTACGAAACTATACACACCAACAGAATAATTAAACCCCAAACAAATTATATATACAGAGATAGTTTTTGGATTGAGTTTGGTATATAGAAGTTACTCACTTTTGTGGTTAGATCATACCTACAAAGTGTGTTGTTGAGCTTATAAAAGTGTTATGAAATTGACATTATGAACTTTTTGTGATTTTTTTTTCTTTTGTTTTCAGGACTTTCAAATTGGAGAAACAGTTAGAAGCTTGCCCCATTGCCATCATATGTTTCACCTACCTTGCATTGACAAGTGGCTCATAAGGCATGGATCTTGCCCTCTATGTAGAAGGGATCTGTAATTTTTGTACATGTATCTGGAAATTAAAAAAAAAAAAGAAGGATATTTCATTGTTTATATGCGCATTTAATTACTTGTAGGAACATATATACTCAGGGTACATTGTTGTAAAATTCCCTCCCAATGCCATTTATGAGTGGCACCAATATTGTACCAAGTTAGTGAAAAGAAAATTTTGGCATTAAATAGAGTCTATTATTATATTTATTATATTCTTAAATTAAATAATTTTAAGACATAATATTAGAATTTTTATACTCAAAATATTTTAAATTTGATTTTTGTTAATATTAAGAGAAATAATTTTAGCCTAAGACAAAAAAAATATCTATTTAAAAGTAATATAAATATTTACATATATTTTTTTGTTACTTTAAATTTTTTAGATAAGTAATTTTTATGCTAATAATTTTTTTATATATTAATTTAATTTTGATCCATTATTATTGAGTTATTGTGAAAGAATTTCTCATTATATATCATCTAAGTATGTATTTATGTTGATATATCAAAGTAATTAATTAACTCGCACACAATTGGTTAATTGTTGTCTTAAATGTTAGTAGAAATATTAAGTATAGAGAATTAATTTTTAATTAGTCAATT
This sequence comes from Arachis hypogaea, assembly GCF_003086295.3. Classification (NCBI taxonomy): domain Eukaryota; kingdom Viridiplantae; phylum Streptophyta; class Magnoliopsida; order Fabales; family Fabaceae; genus Arachis; species Arachis hypogaea. The sequence continues at coordinate 42,549 of NC_092046.1, forward strand.
AACATTAGTAAATTTTTTTATTGTAAATGTTATTTTCTGACTCCTACTTTTAGACGATTTATAATTTAGGATTAAGATTTAGATATTTAAATATAAAATTTAGAGTTTAGTTTAGGATGTAAAATTTAAGATAAAAAAATGATTAAAATTGATTGGAAAAAATTAACTCTCTAACGAATTAAATTCATATTAGTCTTTTGTACAAACATTGGGTTAATGTTCAAATTGGTCCCCGAAAGATTGCACGATCGTCAATTTTGTCCCCGAAAGAAATTTTTAATCAAATTAATCCTCGAAAGATTAGACATCAATCACGTTTGTCCTTCTGTTAGTGGGCTCGAAAATTCCGTTAACGGCAGTACAGGTGGACTGTTAAGTGACACCTAGATTCATCCAAAAACGACGCCGTATAGCAAGAAAGGCTATTACTGAAGTAACTCTCCCATTCCCCTTCTCCCTTTCACTTTCACTTACACTTTTCCCCCCTTTCACCCAAAACCAACGAAGAGTCACCGAAACAGAGTAACAAGAAGACGCTACTTTGATCACCCGTGGAAGCAATAACCAGCGACGCCGTTCGCCTTGCGATCGGTCCTCCTCGTCACAGTCTGAAGGTCACCAGTCTTTTGCGGTGGTAGGCGCTGTCTCCGGTGAGAGGTAAGTTCTCTTGCATGGCGAGTTCCTTCTCTACTTCTTTTTTCTTTTTTTTTTTTATGAATGTGTGGGATGCTATTCGATGATTTTGAATATTGGTTGATTTTGGGTTAGGGTTTTTGTGATGGGGGTAGTTGCTGCTAGGGTTTTGTAATGGTTCAAACATTGTGTATGTTGAAAAATGTGGATGCTCTCTGTTTTGATATGGCCGAATGCAATGTGTGTGGATAGATTAAATGATTTGTTTTGTTTAGTTCATGTAAAGACATGGTTTGATTCTTTGTGGTGTTCATTTTAGATGAAAGTAGTTCCTGAAATATCATTGATGAAACATAAATAAATTGTACTAAAAAATAAAAATAAAACAGAGTGCACTCTCATGATTCATTCTTGCTATTTTTAATTTGTAGATGGAAAATTATCCAATGACACTTGTTTTCCATCATGGTGGAAAGTTTAAGAATGATGAAGGTGGATCAAAAATTTATGAACCAGACAATACAAAGGTGTTAGCGGGAGTTGAAGGGGATACGCTAGATGTTTTCTTTGTAAAGGGATATTATAAGGAGTTAGGATATTCAGAGGTGGAGGGTTGTTGCTGGAAAGTACCCGGAATGTCGCTTGAAGTTGGGTTGAGAAAGTTAGAAGTAGATGCTGATTTGTTGGAAATGGTGAAGGATTGTAGAAGGAATCACAATTCGATCAACATTTATTTTGTGCATAGAGTCTCAGAGCCACACATGGTGGAGTGTATGAGTGAGGATGATGATGAGTTAGTTATATTAGAGAACCAGAGCACCTGTAAACCCAAGGCCACAAATACTTCCCAGTTGAATAAGAGATACTGTTTAAGGCCCAAATCACAGCCACTATCCCAACCCAAACCACAGCCCATGTCTATGCCCAACAATACACTACCACAGCCAAAATCCCAGCCCAAATCACAGTCCATGTGTCAGCCCAAATCCCAACCCAAATCACAGCCTGAAACACAATTTGTTCTTCACAACCAGCCCCTGAAATCCTCTTCTCAGCCATCAAGGTCATCTACCCAACCTTTAAAAGTTCAGTCCCAACTATTGAAGACTCACAGCCAACCCTCAAGATCTAAGCCTTTCAAGAAGCATGTTGTTGGAGAAAAAAAGAAAGAACCAGTAAAGAAAACCAATGTGACAAGGAGTGGTAGAGTTGTTACCCCAGCTCCACTTCAGGAGGATAGTGACTCTCATGATTCGTACGAGAGTACCGAAGATAGTCTGTATAAGCCTCCGAAGATCTTGGGAGATGGATATGAGAGTTCTGGTGATAGTGATAGTGATAGTGGGGTTGTTGCAGGCAAGAAATCAGGTTCAAAGAAAAATGGAAACAAGGAGAAGTCTAGGCCTGCATCTCACAAGACCACTGAAAAGGAAATTGAAACAGATGACTCTAGTTATGAGGATATTGAAGATGATGAGATATCGGATTCAGGTGACATGCAATTTACTTTCTTATATTATTTATAGTGTTGTGTTAGAAACTTTAGTTATGAAAATGTATTTATAAAACTCTATACTGGTGTGTTGTGTTACTTTGTAAATACTGTTTGTTATCAATTTTTCAGGATCAGAAAGAGGTGTAGATTCTAACAGTGAATCTGATTGTGGATCCTGGCACTCAGAGGATATGAATCAAGCATTGGATTCTGATGAGGAAGACTGTGCATTTTATCCACCATATAACGAGAAAGCCAGGTTTGGAGAGCTGAAGCTTGAGTTAGGTATGATCTTCAAGACAAAGCATGAGTTTATGAATGCCACTAGGGACTACACTATACAGTGGAGTAGGAATATTATTTTCAAGAAGAATGATAATGTGCGGGTTAGGGCTATTTGTAGGGGAGAAAATTGTCCTTGGATAGTGTATTGTGCTTTGAAAAAGTCCGATATGTCTTGGCAGATTAAGACTTTAGTGGATAAGCATACATGTCCTAAAAGCAGGAGTAATAGGGCTGCTACTCAGGAGTGGACTTTGAAGAAGCTTATTCCTAAACTAAGAAAACACCCTACAATGAAGCACAAAGAGGTGTATGAATGGTTTATGAGAAAATGTAGCATACGGCTGAACAGTACATGTATCACTAGGGCATTAAGGAAAGCTAGGAAGGTTGTTGAGGGAGATGAGATTGCACAATATGGTCTGATTTGGGATTATGCCCATCAACTGTATACCACTAACCCAGGTTCAACAATTCAGGTTGGAGTGATTCCGATGCCTGAGAGTCCCCCACAGTTTCAGAGATTCTATGTGTGCCTCGACGCTTGTAAGAAAGGGTTTAAGGCCGGGTGTAGACCGTTGATCGGATTGGATGGGGCATTTTTGAAGAATCTACATGGGGGACAAATTTTGACTGCATGTGGGCAGGATGCCAATAATCACGTTTACGTGATTGCTTATGCAATTGTGGGAGTTGAGAACAAAGACAATTGGAGTTGGTTCTTGGAACTTCTCCACAATGACCTTGGTGACACACAGCATGGCTGGGCATTTATCTCAGACATGCAAAAGGTGAGGACTATTTTGATTCACGAAAAGATTTTTAAGGACTAAATTGATTTAATGATGATCATTTAAGGACTATTTTAACTCATTATCTTTTCGAGCTTTGATGTTTATGCAGGGGCTAATTCCAGCTGTGAAAGAAGTCATGCCAAATGCTCACCACAGATTCTGTGTTTGGCATCTATGGAGGAATTTTTCAAAGCAATGGGGCAGCATTGAATTGAAGGATATGGTATGGGAATGCGCTAGATCAAGAACCGTGTCAGAATTTGAAAGAAACATGAGCAAGGTAAAAAAGATTAGTGAGCCAGCTTGGGCATACCTTGATAAATGGCCAAAAGAAGCATGGACGAAGGCACACTTCAGAGAGGAGCCGAAGATGGACACAATATGCAACAACGCGTGTGAGTCATTCAATGCAAAAATAAAGCATTACAGGGCAAAGCCCATCTTGACACTAGCTGAAGAAGTCAGGAGGATCATTATGAAGAGCATGATAGAGAATAGGCGAAAGTTATTGCACTATCAGGGAATTCTGACTCCTGTTCAACAAAGCCGGTTAGAGGCAATGACAAAGCTGTCAAGAAATTGGTTTCCTCAATGGTCGGGTGATGACAAGGAGGTGTTGTATGAAGTGCAAGGCTGGCCAACGAATATGGTGGTGGATTTGGGAAGTCGCACCTGCACATGTAGATTCTGGCAGCTGACAGGTATAAAGAATGCTCACCATAACTCCTGAATTTAATATCCTGAAATATTATGTATGAAAATTTGTTTCTTTATTGTTTAGCTGGGCAGTTAGTGAATTCTGTTTGATTTGTAAATTTGTGCATTTAGTGAATTTGGCTGAGCTGTTAGTGAATTCTGTTAGATTTGTAAATTTGTGCATTTAGTGAAGCTGTTAGTAAATTATGTTAGATTTGTAAATTTGTGCATTTAGTGAATTTGGCTGGGCTGTTAGTGAATTCTGTTAGATTGTAAATTTGTGCATTTAGTGAAGCTGTTAGTGAATTATGTTAGATTTGTAAATTTGTGCATTTAGTGAATTTGGCTGGGCTGTTAGTGAATTCTGTTAGATTTGTAAATTTGTGCATTTAGTGAAGCTATTAGTGAATTATGTTAGATTTGTAAATTTGTGCATTTAGTGAATTTGGCTGGGCTGTTAGTGAATTCTGTTAGATTTGTAAATTTGTGCATTTAGTGAATTTATGCTGCTGTGCTTATGTCGTATTATGCAAAGGTATGCCCTGTATGCATGCCATCGCTGCAATTCAAGACAAGAATGACAAGAGGCCTGAGGAGTATTGCCACGATTGGTTAACGATGGATGCGTATAGAAGAACATATTGCTTCAATGTGAATCCAATAAAGGGGCAAGATCTATGGGAAAAAACAGGGTCGCCAGCACCGGTTCCGCCTCCAGTCAAGATCAAGCCGGGTAGGCCCACATTGAACAGGAGAAAGGACAAAGATGAGCAACCTGTTAGTTCAAAGACACGGATGAAAAGAAAGTATAACCCAATACGGTGCCTGTATTGTGGTGAAGTTGGGCACAACAGAAGAACGTGCAAAGTGAAGAAGCAAGAGGAAGCTTCTGAACAAGCAAGGCTTATGCAACTTCAGCTTGCAGTAGTTGCTGCCCCTGCTAATGCTAATGCTAAACATGCACCCAATGGAACTCCGACTGATCCTGTTACCCAAGATCCTACCAATCCACCAGCAGCAACTTCAAATGCACCAACTGAGATGATCATTGACCAATCAGAAGGAGTTCCAGTTACACAAGAATCTCAACCTTTATCTGTTTTCAGCCAAGTATAATACTTTATGTTTAATCTATCTTTTATTATAAATTATAATGTTCCATAATGTGAAAATGATTAGTCAATTTGACTTTATCCTTCATGATGATAAAATGCAGGATAAAGTTAGAGCAAGGCCTCCAAAGCTTCATGTTAAAAAAGGAAAAACAACAATCTCAGCCTCACCACAACCGGCTGCAGCTACAACAATTCCAATTTCAGCTGAAACAATCAAGGGCACCAGTTCTGCTACTGCAAAGAAACTTGCTGGTTTCATGACTTTTGTACCAACTCCAGGATTCAAACACCCGAGGAAGAAAGACAAGGCTGTTTGAGTTGTGTTATTCATTAAGGGCTAAATTATGTATTTTGTAAAGGGCTGCTACTTTAGAATCTTTATGCATTATAGACATATTGAAGTACTTGTTCATATTTTGGTATAGCCCAAAATTAAGTAACTTATGTTTGATATTATGAAGACTTCATTAATAGGTTTGGTATTATTGTGAAGACTATATTAGCATGCTTATATGGACATGCAAATGCTTTGATTTTAATACATCTGGTTAGACTTAATTTATCTTATGCAAAAATGTTTAGACTTATTTTTTATTCATCTGTTTTCAGAATTGTGTAAAAATTTGTTAATGGATATTCAAAAATGTTCAAACTGATTTATTAATGGATATTCAAAAATGTTCAAACTGATTTATTACATTTCACCAATATTCTTAACAAGATACAACAAAACAACATCACCAATGCTTTTACAACTTTTTCACTTTCCCACTGATTTGACACAAAATGCTCCAACCACTAACATAAGCATTATTACTATGACAAACATGAAAAAAAACAACATCTTCACTACTCTGACTTCAGCTTCCAAACTACCCATTCTCCAACCTAGTTTCACTTTCCAATCTTCATAATCACTTTCAACTTCAAACTCTGCTTCTGCCCCACCATTTGCAACTTCAAAAGCATTATATTCATTATCATCTACCCAACTAAAGTAGTTACAATGGTTGCCTTTCTGCACATGTGAAGTGATAAATTTGAATCTCATATCAATGGTGAAAGAGGGGTTCAAGAAACTATGGTTCATACCAATTTAAACTCACCCCATATCTTGGACAAGTGTGAAACAACCTTCCTGGGTTTTCTGGTGTTGAGGATTTCTTGATCACAGTTTTCAGCCCACAGAAACAAGTTCTGTCCATCTTCATCCTCCTTTTTCGCATGGACGAGCTAGAGCCGAAGCTACCAACCGATCGCGGTGATAACCCAGCACTTCGACCTCCACCGGCGCTCTGCATCCGAGTTTCTAAACCTGTGGTGATGTCTTTGCACTGCAACACCACTCCTTAATGTTTCCGTTCAGTTTGGGGGTTAGGGTTTATAAAATGGGAATAGGGATTAATTTGACATAATAAGTACAACATATCTTGTCAGCTTTCAACTGGGTACACACCTATTAACACACATGTCACTTAACAGTCCACCTGTACTGCCGTTAACGGAATTTTCGAGCCCACTAACAGAAGGACAAACGTGATTGATGTCTAATCTTTCGAGGATTAATTTGATTAAAAATTTCTTTCGGGGACAAAATTGACGATCGTGCAATCTTTCGGGGACCAATTTGAACATTAACCCTACAAACATTAGATATGAATATATGATTAGATAAATAGTGTATGTGAGTTTTATGCCCAATTTTACCTATTAAATATTAACATTCATTTATTTTTCAAATTAGCAATGTGAAATTAGCTAATCGTCTTAAATTCTTAATTAATTGCTTAATGAAGGTCTTTTTATAGAACTTTAGCTAAGCTGAGTTTTAGTCAATTTACATTAAGGCCCTTTTAAATGATAAGACTTTAGCTAGTTCAAGTTGAGTTTGCCCGTGAATTTACTCAAATATTGAAAATGTTTGATAATAAAAAAATATTAACAAAAAATTGTTAAAATTTATTTTATTTAATATTTATTAATTATTGTAACAATTAATAAATATCAAATAAGGCAAGTTCAGACCTTTTTTTTTTTTTTATTTCTCTAGTATTATCATTCAAATATATACTTGTGGTTCAATAGAGAGGGGAAAGAAAAAACATAATATTTAAGAACATTAAAAATTATGAAAACTAGGTCAATGCGAGATGTTTTCACAATTATTGAACTTCCATAATCATCATAAAAGAGTCTTTTAATGCTTTTTAATAAAGCAAAGAAATTTGCATGAAACTAATTATTAAATTGAAGTGCATCACGATCATAATTAATTAACCGAGGGTATATAATATTGAACCGAGAAAAATGACAAAAAATATAATAATTATAATAATAAATGATGAGGAAGATGCTGTGAAAAGAAGAAGGAATAAATGACAATAAGGAGAAAATAAAAGTGATAAGAAATATCCAAAAAAAAAAATGAAAATGAGTAGTGGATTTGAAGTATAAAATTTGGGGGTGTGCAAGTAGTTTTTCCTACCTTTTGAAAGAAGTGTTTTTCTTGAAAAATGTTAGGTGATTATTATTTTTCTATATATATTTATCTTATATGTAAATTAATACTAACTATTTTTTTTTTTGCTAAAAATATTGGCCTTCTAGCATTCACTTTTTCGTTTACAAACTATCAATTTTGTGTGGCTCAAACATTTATTGCTTTCGTCAATACATTATTACTTATAATTACTCATATTGTATCATAGCTTTTATATTATATAGTTAGAATTATGTAATGGGAAAATATAGTATCTACAAATAAATAAATAAATAAATAAAGAAGTGATGAGTTTGGTATAGTACTAGGCGTGGAAATCATGAAGCATTATCCAAAACATGCGAATGAGACTTTTCCTTTTTCATGTTTAAATCACATGGATCATAAGTTGATAGCCTTTAATTTATTCATGGTTGTGAATATATATTTAATGAACCTTTCTCTTTAGAATTTAATAATTTCTATGTAATATCAGTAAAAAAAAGTTACATAAATATTCAATAACAATATTATTACACTTCTTTTCTCCCTAGTTACTTTCTAACACACACTCTACTCTACTCTTTTTTGGTTTTCCATAATATTTTTTAACCTGACAGATTAAGGACTAATTCGTTACGGATCAGAATTTCGTTTAAGAGTTTGTCATTGATCCATAAGTTATTTTGTATGCACAATATGAGATTCGAATATCTGACACTTACTTAAACAGACTAATGAACTAATCACTCGACCAACTTAACTTGGTTACATTATACTCTACTCTATTTGAGTAACCATAACGCTCAAAAGCTGCTAACATGATTTTTTAATTGTTTTTGGACAGGGTCTACTTGGCTGTTCTCCTCAAAATTTTTGAATCATTTTAGCAACAGATTGAAATCCAACAAACCTAATATATTGGACACAAACAAAATGCAATAAAAGTATCAAACTCTGCTTTTGTATTCATCTTAACACAAAGCACAATAAAATATTCATCAGTCCAGTTAAGCCCACAAAGCACAACCACAAATCCACAATTGATCCACATTCCTTCCACTTGACTTCTTTTTTTCCCCTCTTTTTTTACTACTGCTTTCATCATGGATGACTTTTGGGGTGTAGTTTGTTTCCCATCTAATTAAAGATATATAAATATAGTCAAGATTCAAATAAATTAGACTTAAATTGATGCTTAATAAATCATATATGCATGTATTATAAGATAATTAAAATTAAAAAATTATTATTACAAAATAATTAACAAATAAATTAGTAAAATTAACTTTTTTTTTTGAGACTCAGAAGTCAGAATCCAATATTTATAGGTAAGAATAAAAAAAATATGTGATTTGAATTATAATTCGTTAACGGTGAAATTAACTTTTATATATTAACTTTATATGAACTATACCTAATTATCTTTTAATAAAAGAATAAATGACCATTTGTATCCATAAAAGATAAAAACGTTGATATATGTACCCACACTAAATCAAAACTAAACTTGTATCTACGTAAGATGTCTTCTATGTGACAAAAGTACCCTCTCTTTAGAGGGTTAGAGTGCCACGTAGGGTACTTTTGTCACACAAAAAGCATCTTGCGTGGATACAAGTTTAGTTTGGATTTAGTGTGGGTATATATGTCAGCGTTTTCATCTTTTACGAGAACAAATGATCATTTATTCTCCAATAAATATTAGAGCTACCAAACTTGAAGGCGCGCCAACCTTCACACGCACGCCACCGGTCACCGCTGCCGGTATACCGAACACCTGTCCACACCCGATTGCTTCTGCCCCCTCCGCCTCAGCCCTCATCCACGTGGCATTCAACCTTTAGGCTCAAGTCTCCCACTCACTCACTCATTAAAATATTTTAAAAAATAAATAAAATATATATTTCAATTGATACGGAAGCAAGCAACTGAGAGGGAATCGCAGTAACAGAATAATAAACAAACTAAACTAAAACTGAACCAATAACAGAGTAGGGGTGCGTAATGCGCATCGCAATTCCAACGACGACGACGACTTCCATGGCCGGCGACGAGAGACAAACTTCTTACCGTGTTCTGGCGGATCGGTGTCGGACACTGGAGGAGGAACAAGCCAAGCTCAGGGAACAGTTCCGCCAACTCTTGCAGGAGAAGGAAGAGGAAGAAGAAGAAGTGGTGGTTGCAGATTCAACGCTGCGTTTTCTTTCGGGGAACTTCTTCTCGGATAGTCCGTACGCTAGCGTGTTGAAATGCATGGGACACGCCGTTCATGTCTACAGAGCTTCCTCCGGTGAGATCATATATTGGTAGGTAATTTACTAATTTCAGACCATAACAGTAACTAACTAACTAACTAACTATTCTTTGATTCGCTTTCCTTTTATTCACTATATGCTATGCACTACTTTCTAATGAAACAGTTGCAGCTGTGAATTGCATACTGTAGATACAAAAAGAGTATATCGCGTACAAGTTAATCGATGCGAAAAGTATTTTACATTAAGAATTTACCTTTTGTTGTGAATTATTCTTGATTTAGATTTTCCAAGAGTGATTTTGAGTTGAACATAGACGTTTCATTTTAGGAATCGTTCAGCAGAAACACTGTATGGATGGAAAGACTATGAAATCATTGGTCAAAGAGTTGCTAAGTTCCTTGTTACCGAAGAGTGTTATGAATCTCTGCAGAATATTCTAGAAAGATTGATCACAGGAGTTCCATGGTCTGGAAAGTTTCCTTTCAAGAAGAGATCTGGTGAAGTATTCGTAGCAATAGTGACTAAAACTCCTCTTTATGAGGATGGCGAGCTTGTTGGTATTATCACTGTTTCTAGTGATGCCGCTGTATTTAACTCAATGGATTCAGAAAATAGAAGAAGTTACCAACCTGGTAACAATGGCAAAGCTGGAGGACAGAGGATAAATTTCAAAAGAATTCAGTGGCCTCCACGACCGTTGATTGCATCATCTGTCTCTAATCTGGTTCTCTTAAGCTTCATTAATACAGCTTTTTTTTTTTAATTTCATTATTCTCTTTGGACTTCCATCACTTTTGCTGAAATTATATCATAGAACCTAGTCTTTATATCTACCAGGCATCAAAGATTCTCCTAAATCGGCATCCGGATGATGCATTTTCCAGGAATCCTACAACAGATGGAGATGAAGAAAAACACAGCATTCATGTATGTCTCCATTCTGCTTGAAGACTTTCTGGGATTCTGGTTTAGCTTTTTTGGTTTTATAATAAATTTTTTTAAAAATTTTCTTTCTAATTTGGATTCAGGAAACAGAACGTCATTCTAGTCATCAGAGAAGTGAAAACATAACTTTTAGGGAGGCGTCCGAGAAGGTTAAGTCTACTATTGTAAGTTAATTTGAATTTGTGAATTCTGCTTTGTATATCAGTCTTTGTGTGGTTAATATATGGTTTAATCACTTCAGGCAGCCAGAGTCCTAGCCAAGCTACAAACAGGGGGAAGTGAAAAATGTGGGAAGGATGATGGAAGCATTAAAAGTAATTGCACGAATGATTGTTCCGGAAGTAAGAGAGTGAATAATGAGGGTGATTCTTCTGGAGGCTCAGTAGCTTTAACTCCACGCAAGGATGGTGCTAATGAAGAGGATAGAGAAGTAAATATTCATAAATATAGTTCTTTTTGGGATAGCACTATAGCGGATACAAATATTTGTGCACAAAGAACATTCACTGTTCTCAAATTTATTTCTGTAGAATCTTTCTTAAGGGAGTACATTGAATGTTTTGGTTCTCCCTTTTCCTAGGACCCATTGTTAAGATTACACTGCAAATTTAATCCAAAGAAAAAGGAACAAGAAGCTATAAATATGGTGATAGAAGATGAAATGAAAAAGCAACAAGAAGGACTGCAATTGCAAAGTACACGAGAAAGCACTGGCAGTAATGGAGGCAGTAATGGAAGTTCATCCAGTAAGGGTGACAATGAGTCAAACTCTATTGTGAAGTCTGAAATCCATTGGGAAAACCTTCAATTAAGAGAGGAGATTGGTCAAGGTAGTTGATTCTGTTGTGCATTTTTATGATTCCTTTATGCTATGTTGAGGAGTTGAAATGCTGAGACACTTCTATCTTGTTGAAGCAGTCCAATACAATTTCCGTTTGCACATATTATCAGTTAAATATATTGATTCCAGACTTCATTATGTTTTTTCTTTATGTTGCAGGGTCTTACGCAGTTGTGTATCACGGAATATGGAATGGATCGGTAATAATTCAACGTATTCTTTTTATTGTCTTCGTAGGAGTATTGATTTGGCATCTACTGATGTGCCCTATATTCTTGATATCAGGATGTTGCTGTCAAGGTTTACTTTGGGAATGGATACACAGAGGAGACCTTACATGACTACAAAAAAGAGGTATAAGAATTTAAGTTTCATTTTATATTTGCCTGATTGAGAAAGAAAACAGCTCATTCCGGAATCTGTGTGCTTACTTCAGATTGATATAATGAAGAGACTAAGACACCCTAATGTATTACTTTTCATGGGAGCAGTATATTCGCAGGAAAGGCTTGCCATTGTAACAGAACTATTACCTAGGTAAGTGTTAGAGCTTGTTATATTGAATGTAAAATAAGTTGTGCTTACTTAGATGCACAAAAGTATCATGCATCTATTAGGTTTTATTTTTTTTATTATTATTATTATTTTTTGTCATCATGTAATAGATATGTGAATTATTGAATATGAAAGTATCAATCAGTACGTGCATAAAATCCCTATCTATTTCTACTTTCTTTGAGAAAATTTGAGGAGCATCTTACATTGATTTTATTGAACTTGGTAGGGGAAGCCTTTTCAAAATTCTTCACAGGAGTAATCAGCCACTAGATATCAGAAGGCTTTTAAGGATGGCTCTTGATGTTGTGCGTTTCCTCTCTCTCTCAAACACCACATTCATAAACGGATATTAAGAACTAGCTGATGGCTTGCTGAACCTTAATTGTTGCAATGTTATCAATCACATCATTGCTTACTGCAGGCTAAAGGTATGAATTATCTTCATCATAGAAATCCACCCATTGTGCATAGAGACCTAAAGTCTTCTAATCTGCTTGTTGATAAAAACTGGACTGTCAAGGTAATTCATTGCTTGGATATTCATTCAGTAATCCCGGGAAGATTGAATACCTACCTGGAGAACAATGATATTTGGTTTTTTACCCTTAGGTTGGAGACTTTGGTTTGTCAAGGTTGAAGGATTCAACTTTATTGACTTCAAAAGGAAGAGGCACTGTAATGATATCTCTCATCTTTTCACTTTGTAGATCCAATACCTACGGCTTAAATCATTTTAGTTTTTCATCAATGTGTTTTTGTGTTTTTCTGTCAAAATGCAGCCTCAATGGATGGCCCCTGAAGTCCTACGAAATGAGCCTTCCAATGAAAAGTAATTCCCTGGAGCCAAGTTCTATAGATACTGCTCACTGGGGAAAGTTTTCAGGAAACTTTCTGAGAAGTGAATTTTATTCTTTTGTTTCTTGCCGCTTATTAATTGCTTGCTTGAGGAATAGCTCAATCAGTCAGCTTGAATCTCCTCACAACTTGCAACCTTATATTTGATGAGGAAGTGATAATATATCAGTCCTTAGTTTTGTCCCTTGTCCCTATCATCGCCCTACATTCGCAATTTCAAAATATCCTGATGTGATCATTTTCGGATTTTCCTTTCTATTTTACACAGGTCGGATGTGTACAGTTTTGGTGTCATCCTCTGGGAACTAATGACTCAGTCCATTCCGTGGGAAAATTTGAATTCCTTACAGGTTCCTTTCTCTCTTCCTCTCTTGGTGACACACATGCCAGGAACTTTGATTAAGTGTAGATGGTTTAATTAAAATGATGAACATATCATTGAATTAAACATGAAGATAACAAACCTCTGAAGTCATCTTGCCATAACTGCTGTATTTCACTTGAAAGGTGGTTGGAGTAGTAGGATTTATGGATAGAAGACTTGAGCTTCCGGAAGGGCTTGATCCCCAAGTGGCATCAGTCATTCGTGACTGCTGGCAAAGGTGCTTCCATAATATTCACCACCTCTTTGGTTGGTAGTTTTCCTTCAAACTCAAAACTAAAAACATGACTTATGTTAAATTTGAGCAGTGACCCAGAACAACGCCCATCGTTTCAAGAGCTAATACAGAGAATGATGTTCCTTGTTAACAAAGTAAACGCAGTGTCAATTAGGAGAAATTCAGAATCATAAACTTGTTATGTGGTCTGGGTTTATGAATAGCAACTGAAAAGTCCTAGCCGAACAAAATTGAGCGCAACAGAACATCCTTCCTAGTTCCTTCCAATATGAGAGAATTGGAAGACTTTGAGAAGAATAGCTGGTTGATCATTGTGATTCTTGTCACTGATGTAGTTATGGATTCAAAGTAACTTGAGATGATGCTGACCAATGACGGGCGCCTTCCATGAAGGCCAAGAATCGAATTGAACCCATCTTCATCATTCACAGAGAAATGCTAAATTCAAACTAGAACATAGAATGCATAGAATGTACAAGCTAGAACATAGAACATAGAATGTACATTCCTTACTTCGAATGGAATAATTCAGAAGTTAATGGTTGAACCTATAAATTAGTCATACTAATACAATGTCATGTATTTATTGCTATTCAATATCCAAACATTTGAGTCAAGCGTTCTAGTTGGAACGCATGATCCATTTAACTACGTGAACTTTTTTGCTAGAAATGGTTGCATTCATGTGATCATATTCACATGTACGTTGAAGTTAAAAGAGATGTCCAAGTTTCACATGTGGCTAAGGTTCAATAATCAATCGATAGGGAACTCAACAATCCTAGTCCAAACAAAAGTTCTAGACCGCATTATTCTATATATTATTCTACTCCATGCATTGCTATGCTTTGTTCTTTTTCTTTCCCTCTTGGATTTTTCCTCTTATTGTGAAGCATATAGTATAAATATGATTAAATGTTGGAACAAGTCCAAGATGAGTTGTAAACTTGTAATGGTGTTGAACGTGTCAAAGGTCAAGTTGATGATGACCACTTGGCTATAGTATAATTGGCCTTCCTCTCCTAAAGTTATATTGCTACATAATTTTTTTTTTTTTGCTAGATTTTATTAATGTGCTTGAATTTATATAAAGATCTTTCATTTTTCTTTTATAGTCTTAATAATTATGTAATTTTGGGATAAGTGATAGTTAGATAAAGTCTTCTCCAAAACGACTATAAGATTTAAATTTTTGATACTGTAAAGTAAAATCTACTTAGAACATAATCCAATAATATCATTAACTAATCACTTCTGATAAGCTAAAATGGTTATGGATGAACTATCAAAAATTACTGCCTTAATATTTGAATCTTTGATATTGTAAGTAAAATTTAATTGGAACACAATCTAATAATATCATTATAACAAATCACTTTTAAGTGTATGAGGCTAAAATGGTTATGGTCATGAAGTATCTTTTTCTAAAAACGTAAGCTGTTACATGCCTCCTTATGTATATATTTATTTTTGTTTTGTATTAAAATTTTCTCTTTATTTTATTACTAACCATCATTAAACCTCACATATGGCCCTGACCAAAAAAAAAAAAAAAAAAAAAAAAAAGAAAAAGAAAAACCTCACATATGGCTAAAAGATGATTGTTCCCATCCTGGTACAATTATGTTCAAACTTCAAACCAAGTATACTAATTTCACTGGAAAAGGAGACACAGCACCCTTCAAAATTTTAGATCACCGCCCCACCAAAAACATTTTTCTTAAAAAAAAATGGAATGTTACAATTAGTGGTGCCAGATCCTTTAATTTCTCACTCATGAAATCAATATTCTTATAAACGGATGATCGAGGCAATGCTTTGTTAAATGATATATTCTTCAATCAATCAACAATATTCAATGAAACAAAAGGTATTGGCCAACACAATCAACAAATTGCATAATCAAATCTCTAATGAAACAAACTTGACTTTGTCAATAACCCTATAAACTACTATCTATGATTACCATTATCATATCATATTATCATATATAGCATTAAACATTTAAACATGGTAATTGGGATGCTTATCTAGAAGGTTATCCGGCATGTCTATTAATCTTGTGACAAAATTAATTTATTAACCTTCCTAGATTACTCTCTGGCTGTATTTAAACATAGCATCATCATCATCATCTCCATCACATAAAGTTGTACATTGTCATAATCAATTCACTAGCAATTAATTAATTAGTAAATTATTGTGTATTGTGGTTCTTCTGTTTGTTTTTTTTTTGCTGAAAATATAGGTTACGTGAAGAATTATATTATGTTTGTTAACCAACTTAAGTTGGTTAAGTGATTAGCTCACTCGTTCACTTAAATAAATGCCGGGGATTCGAATCACACTGTGTGTATGTATCAACTCAATGATCAATGACAAACCGATCTGCGACAGATTAGTCTTTGGTCTGCCGGACTGGATGATATTCGAAACAAAACATACATTTATATATATAGTTGCACTAATATATAGTAAGGGGAATCCTTTTGGCTTATAAGCCGGCCTAATAATAATATATGACCAATTAAAAGAGTTTCATTGAGAAAATCATGGAGTTGCAATTATCGGCTATGTAAGAATAATGTTTGTGGAATCTCATCTAAAATTGAAACTACCAAAAGGGTGTTTATCAGCTATAAAGAAATTTCTTCTTCACATAATCATAAGGTTGAAGCAATGGTTGATGAATATAGAAGTATGGTGGAGAACCCATCACCAATGGGAAACGCAACAAATCACATGATGCTGGGATTTCTTGCTGGAATTTCGACAGTTATGTTAGTTGCTGTCATATTGTTCTGCCTCTTTGGAACAAAGCTCACTGCACTTTTCAAACAACATAGGACTTTGAAAGGTGAGCTTCTAGTTATTTTTATTTGGTTCTCTAAAAGAATACTTGTCATTTAATCACAAAAATAAAATAAAATAACGAATTGCATGGCAGAAATTATGTTCTTATTTTAAATCCAATAAATGCATACATTCATCTAAGCTAGGAGTGGAATTTTGTAGCATAGTTTTTATTTTTATCTGAATTTCTTTTGGTGCAGGTAAAGAGTACAAAAGCTTCAAAGATGAAACAATGCCGCTAAGGCGTTTTACCTTTGATGAAATAGAGAGAGCTACCAAGAACTTTAGCCAAGAATTCTTACTTGGTTCTGGTGCATTTGGAAATGTTTACAAAGGAAATTTTGAATTAGAAGGAACTTTAGCCATTAAGAGAGCTCACGGTGAATCCTTCTTAAGCGTCGATGAATTCCGAAATGGTAAGCTGACACAAGAGAAACTTCAATCAATCATACTTTCTCTTCTTTCTTAAATTTGAATTTTTTTTGTTATGTTCTTGGCAGAAATTAGGCTCCTTGCAACTGTAAAGCACAGAAATCTTATTGGTCTAGTGGGGTATTGTGAAGAACCAGGTTAGTTAGTTAGTTAGTTAGTTACATGAAAGTTGAGCTCTCATTTTTACTTGTTCATGTTCTTGACATTGATGAATTTGTTGCCAAAGAATGCTGCTTTGGTAGCATGTATTCAATTGAGTTTAGTTTACCTTGATTCTCTCTTTTATTTGCATATAGCATACCGAATACTGAATAATTCTAACAGAATTATTGTTATATGATCACAAAAAAAAGAAAAAGGTAAATGTATATCAGAAGATTCCAAATATTTTCATGCTAACATGGCTCAATTATGTGTTTATCAGAAAGATTTGGGGCAAGAATTCTGGTATATGAATATGTACCAAATGGCTCTCTGCTTGAATATATGATTGGTAAGTCAACTATTTAGGACTTCATTTCTATTTTCATTTTCAGGAGAGTATATATCCAAATAAATTCCTTAGGAATTTCATGTCAGACGTTTTCGTCCCTAAGAAAATTTTATTACGTTGAGTTCCTTAAACTTTACAAAAGTAAGACTATAAGTCCTTTTGTTATACTTTTAAGGACTTATTTGTCCAAGCGAAAACCATGGGTCTAATTAAGGTAGGGACTTATATGTCTTGTTTTTGTAAACTTCAGGGACCTCGGCATAATAAAATTTTCTTGGGGACCAAAACGTGCGAAGCGAAGTTCCTTAGAGACCAATTTGAATATATATTCTTTTCAGTATTTCTCTGTTTATATAATTTTGTAAAGGTAAAAATCAAAACCAAAAATAGAATTTCATTGTTTAATTTTTTTATTTATCAAATTTAGTACATAAAAGACACTACAATAGAAAGAGATATGAAAACATGCCATTATTCTTATCCATCTTAGAACATAAAAATATGAATGTTGCCTTGTATAGGAAACAAGAATAGCTTGACTTGGAAGCAAAGAGTGAACATAGCAATAGGAGCAGCTAGAGGTATATATTATATCCTTTACAAGACTAATTAATTATTTATCCAACAATTCAATATAACAAACAAGAAATCCTCTAAACATTTTTTTTATATATATATAGGCATAGCTTATTTACATGAAGGAATAAAGCCGAGTATAATTCATCGTGATCTTAAACCAAGTAACATCCTATTAGGGGAAGGTTTCGAGGCTAAGGTCTCGGATTTCGGGTTGGTGAAATCCGGCCCTATCAAGGACCAATCGCATGTGAGTAGCCAAATCAAAGGGACACCAGGGTATCTTGATCCGGCATATTGTTCAAGCTTTCACGTGACAAAATTCACTGATGTTTATAGCTTTGGTGTCATACTTCTTCAACTTGTTTCAGCTAGACCTGCTGTTGATACAAATGAGGTACAAAGCAAGCAACATATAATTGATTGGGTAAGCAATGCAAATGATAATGAGTTAATGACCTCACAAATTTTCTGTATAGCAAGTTACTAAAGTTCTGCATTTTGTTAATAACTTTCTCTTTGACATTTTACTATTTTAGATCTATAGGCAATTTAATGTATTTGGACTAAAATTGTATCCAAATACACTAAATTGTCAATGAACTTAGGATAATGAGACTCACATAATGGGACTTACCTATGATGAAAGTTCAAAGTTACAAAGTTAATGATTATTTATCATTTTACTAATCTCTTCATTTTAGAGAACCTTTTTTGTCTAACAAATATTCAATAAGTATTAAAAGGAACGGAAAAAGTCATAAATATTACTATCTTGACAAATATTTGAAATTCACCTATGTACATCTTGGAAATATGTTTGCATGTGTTGTGTTCATGTCCCATTCTTTAAAATTTTGATGTTTTTTAACGTGTGCGTATCGTGTTGAATGTCTATGTTAATGTTAATATTTTTCACTTAATGAATGACTTTTGAGGCAGCAACTCAAAAGTCAAGTACTTATCATGATGCAAAAATATGATTAAACGGCCAAGATATTATATATTGACAGTATATCAAAATTAATCAGTAAAAGTAGTTGCTATCTATGTTGTTGTAGGCAAGCCCTAGCTTAGAGAAGGGTAATGTTGAAGAAATCATAGATGCAAACTTGCTATGTCAAAGTGAGCCATGCAATATGAGAGTTATGCTGAAGATGGGTCAACTTGCTTTAAGATGTGTGGTTCAAGAACCAAAAAGTAGACCTACAATGATTCAAGTGTGTCAAGAACTAGAACAAGCACTATACTCTGAAGATACCTTCAACAACAAGCAACATTCTTCAAAGGGTTTCCCTAAATCAATTGGATTGTCTCAGCAATCATCAGTGGAAAAGAATGATAGCTTTGTGAGCATAGATGGTGTTGGACTTCAGAAATTCCATATTGATATGGATAGCTTATCATTTCAGAGCACAAGGTTAATGTGCCTAGAAAATAATAGTATAAGTATTGACATTGATAACAACAACTTGAAGAGAATTCAAGAGGATGGGGACATATAAAGATATAATTAATTAAGACCTTAGATGAATTATATATTTTCATCACTCTTCCTATGTTTGAATGGAGAATATTTTTGAACAATTTGTATAGACATGCCCATATTAATATGGTGTAAATTAAATGATTATAGTTGTGCATTTATTTAGAAGAAAAAAGACATAATGAGAGAATTTTATTTTTGTATTAACATGTGCAATGTTCAAATAGTTTAAAATAATTTATGAATGGCTCAATGTTATAAATACAAGGTTTTTGCTGGAATTTTAAAAGTAACAAGATTTTTTTTTTTTTTAGAATTATATATCATTGCTTATTTTCTTTATTTCCTTTTCTCAAATGTGATGACTTCTATTCTTTATTTGTTTCCACTCTTCTATTCCTGAAATATTTAAAAAAAATTAAAACAAATTAAGAAAAAATACACCATATTGCTAGGTTTAAAATTGTATAGGTAATTAGGTATGATGAAAAGTTGAAAAAGCACATGCATTTAGCCTTGTATCAATCTTAACCTAAGAAAAACAATATCAACAATCCATAGAAAACTTGTGACATTTATCAATGTAACTTTGCTATTGAGAACAACAAACTAGCTATTCAATATATAAACACAAAATCGGATTTGTAATCTGCAAATTCTTCTCTTCAATGTTTACAAGTTCGAGTCCTAAAAAACATTGCTAAAACTTGAAAAAGAAAGTCATTATTTCTCGAATCACATTCAGATTTTAACAGTTAATGATATAATCATTTATATATCTCTTCCTATCAGCTTAAACTTTCAAGAAAAGTGACTTCATAACAAAGGGATATAAACATTAGAAAACAATACAAGAAAATAAAAATAGTTTTGTAAGGCATAAGAATGATCTAAAAGTGTGCACATAATTTACAGAACATCACTCCATAGAATGATGAGAAAAGATTATGACTGAATGATCAAATATCCAATGTCACCTTTTGGGTTTGGTGTTCTATTTTCCAAAGATGCTTTTTCTCCCTCAGGCATTAAGCTAACATATCCCAGGTTACTTGTTACATTGCATTAATTGACCAAATGTTTTTTTTTTTTTATCTTCTCAAACTTTGTTAAATTGAATATACAACCTGGTGGTTCACCAGAAGCTCAATGTCTTGCTAAAAAGGGTACAAACACTACATACAAACATAAATAACAGGATGATACTGCTGCCGCCGCCGCCGCCTTCATCAGCTAGAACCGAGTTCGGCGCATGGAGCCAAGGTTCTAGAAGGTAGGGGAACGCCCCCGCCCCTCACAGATATCGGAGGACCTCGTACCGAGCTGGCTCGGCTGACAAGATTGGAGTCAAGAAATACAACTACAACTGTGATATCATCGTGGAAATGCCGCCGAACGCCACGGTCTATTTTCTTCAGGTCGGAATACCTCATCTCTCGTTTCTTTGCGGCTTCCTGAAGAGCAACTTTGATGAGCCTCCGAGCAATTCCCTGCAAAGACAACCAAATTTAACCCTGACATCTACTAGCATTTACTCTCTGATTATCCTACAATGGAAGTGTTGCATCCTAATTAAAAGTATCAATCTTCCATGACAATTATTCATTGTAAACAATTCAGGTCACAACTTCTTTCCTTTCCTAAAAAAATGCATCATCATTTCTTTTATCTGATAGGAAAAAAAGTTATAACTGCTCCATACAACACAACAACAACAAAGTCTTATCCCACTATATGGGGTCAACTACATGGATCAATCAATGTCATTGAATCCTCTCATATATCATGTCCACAATAAGACTGTTTATAACTGCTCCATAGTAAGTGATAAAAATAAATAAACAATGGACTCAATTAACTTATGAAACTATTTAAAATGGAAAGGTATGTTATATATAGTAAGTGATGAAAAATAAATGTTTAATTATTCTCAAGGTCCCTAAAATTTCACTCAATTTTTAGTTAGATCACTATAGTTTAAAATTTGTGATCAAGTCCTTATATAATACAAAAGTAACCAAATCTCTATAGTTTAAACATTTCAATTAAGTCCCTTTTTGTTGGAAAATCTTATAATGAAACCCCTATATCAGACATTTCTTTTTTGGTGTCTAAAAGAGAAAAAGAAAAGAAAACCCATATACTAGGATGATAGAGCCCTACTTTTTCTGAAAATTGTGGTGCAATATAGGGAGAACTCAATTACAAAATTTTTAAATTATAGCGTATAGGAAACTAATTGAAAAACATCTGTACAATATAGGGATTTGATTAGATCTAAATTATAAGGACTTAATTGAAAATTTTTGTATAACATAAGGTCTGAACTACAAATTTTTAAACTATTTGGACCTAATTGAAAATTGAGTAAAACGATAAGAACAAGAATAACAACTAAACCAAACATAAAACATATAGCATGTTCATCTTACGTTGTGTGGATGATTTTGAACTATATCAACAGCATCCTGATTACTTAGGTGTTCCCAAAGACCATCAGAAGCAAATATGAGAAATTGATCATGCTCTTGAAGTTCATGAACAGAAATTGATGGATCAGAGCTCAAAATTGGTCTTTTGAAAGTTTCCCGAAGACGAAACTTAGCATACAACGGTTCCTTGTTAAATTCTGCCTTTTTAAGGTACACATCACCAATGGATCTTGAGACCTGTGACAGAAAAATTTCATAACCAATTTGTATCACAAAAGATAAGTCTAAACAATTTGCAACCATATACAAACCAAATCCATCACACCATGAGTCAATGACTCCATCCTTCCAAACTTCAAGTTCCAACTTTCATCACTGTAATTTGTAACTAGCCATATATTTCACTTTATAATAATCAAAACTACACATGATAAAACTTCACATTTTTTTCCCTTATGATTATCCAATTTTGTTCCCTTTCTTTACTCAATGCATTTTTCTTGTTGAAAGAACATGGTTATGATTGAAGTGGATATAAGTAAGAGATAGTATATTTATCACTCCTATTCTTATGATATGAAAAACTAACACCCATTTTACTATGCTGGGTACTATTGCAACTTACAAGTCACATGACATGATTCCTAACACATGAAAAAGAGAAGAAAATAAGAGACATTCCTTTCTTTTGCTTGATTGTAGAAAATAGTATGAAGAAAGGGGAAAAAAGTAAATGACCATTTGATCCTACTATGATTAAGAGGAAAAAAAAATAAAGACGAAGTTCTCATTTTAAATAAAATCATTCATTTCTCTGGTTTTCTTTCTGAAAGTTGAGATAACTTTGTGTGAACTGAACACTTATTTCCTTTTTTTTTTCTTTATTACAAATTATCTCTCAGTATCCAACCAGAAGAAAAAAGGAGCTCTCTCATTTTTCTCTCTCTAATCTCTCTTCAACCAGGTATTTGAGCTTAATACACTAGATAAATAAAAACACCAATATATAATATTATTCAAGGCCAAAAGCTTGTTATAGTACAACTAGTATGATTGCAGGATTCCAGTGCAATAAAATTCTTGACAATAACACAATGCCCAATACTGAAAAACTATTAACATTCTAACATTCCTCTTAAATCTCAAGGTTACACTGCTTTTAGAATTTTTTTAATAGAACTAGAAATTTACCGGAAGAGAAGAGAACATACAGAAAAAGATAAGGCATCATACATCATACATATATCAAAGAAACAGCTAAGACCGAAAGGGATAAACCATGTAACAACACTTGTCAGTCCCTTGGAATATCAGCTAGACAAAACACCATTAAACAGAATGTACAGAGCACCACATGAAATCCAAAAAACTAATCCTATCCTAAATAAAGTCAATACTCAATAATTGAGTCTGAATAATTAAAGCTAGTACTCCATGGTAAGCAGTGCACCAAAGCACTACAAAAAGAGAGGATAACACACAATCTTTGCTTCTTTACACACATTAGTGATGCTGTTAGCTTCATACAACTAAACCGACTTCAAGACAACCATTAAAAAATATAAGATAAGATAGGTTCTATAAACACTAGCTGAAAAAACAACTCAAGTATCACAAACGTTAATAAAGGAAGTGGTGAGTCAGCAGCAGAAATACTAGGACAGAGGGTCTGAGATTTCAGTACTCAAGTAGAATAACAAGGGGCGAAGGAGACTGGGAACACTAACATCAAATTGAAATTATAGTGGGGTTTGCCAAAAAAGAAGACAGGAAGGCAGCAAGGGCAGACAGAACATATCTGATTGATATTTCACATGATCTGATATACTACATGAGCCTGAATCTTGGACAGAATGAGATGGCATGATTAATGACCTTGGATGAATGAGTGGTCCCAACCACTTTCTATTATCTGTCAAAATCAAGGCTAGATTATTCTAGTTGGGTAGTTGGGTACCATAACTTCATCTGATAGGAAGAACTAATTCCTAGTTATACAACTAGTTTGAGTCAAGTACTAATATATGAATAGCCTGATGTGATATCATTTGTAATATGACAATTATTTTCTACCAATGTATTGCTGCGGCGAAAGACTACAATTATTTGATTTAATTTAAGCTTCGATTTATTGTTTGGTTTAAGAAACAAGACTTATATTTTTCTCCCCACAAACTACACGCCCATCTCTTCATGTTTTTACCCTCTTACAATATCCTCAAATCCATAGAATCCCAGTTTTTATATTTGATATGTTAAAAGTTTAGTTAAAACTTTTAAAAGGAGATTCTCAAGCCAAAATATTGAAAGAAAAAGGTATTTGACAATTAACATGATTACCCATATTCAGGCATTGTTTATGATATTTGGCATTTAAGAAAGACAAAGTTTTCAATGTTATAACATATTTAATACCACTTTCTAATTTTTGCAAACCACCACCACCACCACCACCACCCCCCCCCCCCCCCGCGAAAACCAAAAAAAAAAAAAAACGCACCACGGTAGGGCCGGAGGGACCAAAAGAAATGCAACATGACATTATCACTGAAATCAAACAAAAAGTCATGATAACAATAGAAGACAGTGATTTAGGCACGCCTATATCTGCTAAGCTAAAAGAAATATTGACAATATATGCACTCTAATATCGCATATTTAGAATGAAAATTAAGAATCTGATATCCTAGTTAATAAAAACGTCAATCACCAATATTCATATAAGGAACTTACCTGTATCAGGCCCTTCACTCGCCATACGTTATGCTTCAAAACCACAATTTTTGAGTCATCCGGATGCAAAGAATGCATCTCTTGTCTCACAGATTCTATACTCACATTATGCTCTGATGACAGCTGGATTGCCAGAACCTCCCCAGTTGCCCTGACAACCCTCCCGAGCACAACACGGGAATCCCCAAGGTTAGCAACATAGAGAGAATCACCACAAATCACACCAACCAAACAACATGATCCCACAGCAGCAATTTGAGGATTCATAGGCCACTGTTTAGTGACTACTGACAGAAAACCCTCTTCTGTAGCTTGGTACGCCTTCCGAATGACCTCCACAGACATAGACTTATGCTCAGATGCAAATCCTTAACAAAATAAAAACACACACACACATACACAATATCAATACAATGTTCAGAACCAACATCAAACCAAATATAAACTCTTAGATTTTTCTGGAGCAGAGACTTCTCTTGCACTGTACTACTGAATATGTACTCAATCAATTACCGCGCCATCTCTCACTTTAACTTTATTTTTAATGCCATAGCTAATGAGATACGCATTCAATGGTACAATACAAGAGACTTCTCCTGCTCCACATGCACCTAAGATCTCTCTTGAGAGCACAGAGTCATTATAACAAACACAAGGGATGCAACTTTAAAGAAGCCATTACTTTTTAGGTGCTGGAATAGGTTATCACAAATGTAACGCGATGTCTCAGGTCCGCCGTGACCATCGTAAACACCAACAAAGGTACCATAAGGGCCAGTGTCAAGCAAGCTTAAGGGACCAGACTCAATCTGGCTCTGATCCTCAAGCAAGTTGTTGGCCTGAACCACAGCCATAGAGAATTCACCAAACAGATGCTGCCCACAATCCTTGTACCACAGCAAACCCTCCTTCCGCCCGCCGGAGACATCGGAGCCCTTTCGATCCGGCGATGATCGTCGCCGCCAGCAGGCAACCAGAAAGTCCATAAATTTTGATAGCATCCCTCATTTCAAACCAAAACACCCACCAAGTTCCTCTTCACATCCAAAAAGTTGGATGCAAAAAATGACAGTAATCCAGTTTCTTCGCACTTCTTCACACCTATTGTTATTTGTAAACACAAGCACCTATCTTGAAGTCCCAAATCAAACATGAAAATTGGATAAATACAAGGTTGAATTTCAGTCAAAGGGGCAAAAGGGTACCTGAAAATATAAACAAAATAATAAATTTAAACAACATAAATAATAACAATAAAGATAGTTGCTAAAAGGAATAGTACTAGTAGTTATTGTAGAAGGAAGAAATAGAGTTACTTGATTGATGGAACAACGTTAGATCTGCAGATCCAAGAAAGTGAAGGGTGTTGTAGTAAAGATAGGGTTTTTGGTGTGAGTTTATGATGTTCTGTAGTTGTTGTGAGTTTGTATCGGAGAGAGAGAGAGAGAGAGAGAGAGAGTGATCGGTGATCGGCGGAGAAAGGAGGGAAGAGAAGGGAGTGAGGTGACCTGAAAGAAGCTGAGAGCTGAAAACTCTCCTTTTTATCTGTTTTGTTGTTGTTGGGTTCGGTTGTTGTTTGTGTTCTTCTTTTTCTTTTCTTTTCTCTTTTTCGAGACACACACCGAAGGAAAAGGGCAAAACAAGTAATTCTCCCTTCAATTTCTCTCCCTAAATTCTCGATTTTTGCTACGCGGTAAAAATACTACATTTTTAGTTTATAAAAATAAGGGTAAATATTTTTTTGATTCTAGATCATTTTTCTGTAGGACATATTGCTTCTTAATCATTACTAAATTTTAAATAGGTTCTCATTCATCTATATAACCTGATCATTCGACTTCTGTAATCGATTGTTTGCGGATTGTCAGTATGATATGTCAGGTAGACACTGAATTGCCTATTCCAAGTATCACGTGTCAATTAAAATCGTTTCAATAACAAATTATTCTCTTCCTACAAGTGAAACGTCGTCGTTACTTGGCACTCCCATAAATTCCCTTCCTCGAAGGATTGAAAGGGTAGGGTTTTCATCTTGCATCGATGTGAAAAGACTTCGTAACAGTAGACATGGGTGCTGCGAATTCTGGTTCGTCATGCAGTCGTGAGAAACGATACGGTGGGTTGAAGAGAGTTAGAGCAATCAAATGAATGCTGATGAAAGCAGTCTGGAAGGAGTGTCGAGGAGGAGGAAGAATAAATTTGTTTCTCCAGTGTGCAATTGCAGAACGTACACCATTTTATTCGAATATGACACTTCTCAGAATCCAAGGAGGCTTTTCTTTGGTTGTTCTTATTTTAAGGTAAGTTTTATGTTTAGGATTTGTTTAGTGTGCTGAGTTATTTGGTGATTTTTGGAGTTTAATACTAGTTATATTTGCTATAAAACAACGCACGACATTACAAATACTTTGTTTGGCTAGATGTGTATATTGCCTCTTTTTCTGTTAATGAAGTGGCACAAAATGGAATTGCAGACTCAACAAAAAAAGATGAAAGAAAGGGTTGCAGAGATAGAGAAGAAGCTGGTTGAATGCAAAAAATGTTGAGAATGACAGTGGTGCTCTTAGCAAGTGGAAATTATTTCGGTTGATTTTGTTGGGCATTGTAATAGAAAAAGGGTTTAGTGTAGTTACTTACAACTGTATAATGGTAGTGTGCTTTTATTTGTGTAATCTTAATGTTTTGCAAGTGGCTAAATATTGAGTATGCAGTTCAAGCTAAATATTAAAATTGTAGTAAATTATGGTCTTGGAATAATAGACATTGTGTATTCAATTATCCCTGTTTTTCACATTTCATGACTAATACATAATTGAAACACAAAATCTTGATTTGGGAAAGTAGAAAACATAATCACAATTCATACTTACACAAAGATGAGATATTCTCATTTCACAATAGTAGAAATTTCAAAATGTAACTAACAAACTCTGTGAACCAAAGTTTCCAAATGTAACTACACCAACCATATTTTTGATATTATACAAAATGTATCACAAAATATGTTTAAACTAATTATTAGTTTTCCAAGCACAAGATTAGCAACAAAAAAAAAAAAACACAAACAACTAAAAAACAGATAACTAAGTGCAATGTCTTATGATATGACCATCCTAAATAACCAAGTCTGCTTAGGTGGCTTGAAATTTGGTGTTGGAATGAACTTGGATAGTCTTAAAGAAGTTCTTCCACTTGCTGCAGCCACTGTTTATTTGGATATTGTCTCAGGATTTTTTGGTGTAATGGTAGACTAGCCTAAAGGAACTTGAGTTGGTGCAGGCTTAGTGGGTCCATAGACATTTGATGGTTGTGGATTTAGAAGAGCTAATGGTCTAAAAGTCATCTGCTTGGGCCTGAATTTTGTAGCTGGCTAAATTAGTGGTGCAGGATCATTTTGAGATTGTTATGCAACAACATTTACAAGATCTTGTTAGTTCATAATAAAATAAGGTGCACAATAATGCAGCAGGCCAAAAGGAATGGAGAGGAGAATTTACCACTGGAGAAACAGACTGAGTGTTTTAAATTTTTTCCTGTCCATCTTGTGGGGTATGTGGCCTATTTGGTATCTTTTTCTTATTCTTCTTTGATTTAGCCTATTTCATCTGTAAAGAAGAATATGAAAAAAAATAGCGGGGAATTATTGAATTCTAATTACATGTGACAACATGAACAGTCAAGGAAATAGTCCAAAAAACACACCTAAGGACATTTCACTTTTCCAATCCTAATTTCTTCTGAAGAAAGCTTCTGAGGCTTTGGGTTGGTGTGAGTCTAACCAAAGGATCCACCTTACAACATTAAAAAAAGAGTTGGTCACCGTCTTATTTATTTATCCTCACTACTCCCACTCTCACTCTCATACTCAGGCAGAGGAGGCTTGTAGGCTTCATCTTTGGCACTCTCATAGGAATCAGATGATGAGACGATGATTTTGAAGACTCTGTCACTACCAACACATGCTCATCTTCGAAAACCTCTTCCTCAACGACAGGATCATCTTCAATTATAATAGGAGTATCCACTCTATGCTCGAAGTAAAGGTAGAACTCATTCAGATTGTGGCTCATAGTAAAATCACACATATTGTTGATCTTCTTGTCACCACGAAGCGCATACAAACCATCCTCAAACTCAATAGCAGTTAGGTCGTGCCAGTACATTTGTTTATAGGCCAAATACCCCAATCCCTTGAATAGTTCCTCCAGGTCCTTCTTATTAACGAAGTCAACATTCATTGGAGAAAATTTCTCTAGCTTCCCGCTTAAGTAACGCAGTTTTTCATTTGCAGCTGTTACAAGCTTTCCGCCATGGTTAAATATAGGGATCACAAATAAAGACATCTGCAGCTTTTTTGCCAGAATCATTAAGGTTTTACCGTAATGCACAACAACAACATCGATGAATATCATGACTAAAAATACTATAAGAATTTGATTACTTGGAATATTGACTACATTTCTCAAAACATAGCATTACCGAACCCTAATAAAAAACAATGTTCATTCGTTAACAACTTTATCAATTAACTCATACTCATCATAACGAACGGCAGGCAGTTCATTCCTCAGAGACATATGCATGGAAAACAAGTTCATTGTCATCTAACCTTTCACTAACATAATGAGAAAACTATAACAGGGAACTTACCTTTCACTGTCGTGTCACGCAGTCGCCGTTTGAACCCTCCATAGTCCACACCACCGTCGCAGACTTGTTACCATTTTTTCAACACCATCTTTGTCCAAAAGTTTTGGAGAGAAACAATTGTGGAAGATGAAGTATTAGGACTTTTCTATAAATGCATTATATATAAAGGGGAGTACCAAGCAACAACGACGGTTCACTTGCAGGGAGGGGGTAATTTGTTCCTGAAATGATTTCAATTGACACGTGGCACTTGGAATAGACAACTCTTTATCCACCTGACACATCATACTAGCAACCCGTTGGCAACCGGTTACAGGGGTCGAACGGTCAGGTTATATAAATGGGTAGGGACCTGCTTGAGGTTTAATGATAATTAAGGGGCGATATGTCCCACGAAAAAATGGTCAAAGGCCAGAAAGGGTATTTACCCTAAAAATAAAAAAGAGAAAGTCTAGGGAACCAACTCCTAAACCAGCCAATTTTAAATAACTCTATTTAATATTTATTAATTTTAAATTATATTTCAAAATCAGAATCTGATTAATTGACATTAATTACGTTTTTGAATAATAAATATTTGGTAAATTAACCGCTCCCTAAACACAGTGCCGTCAACCTTTCCTCTCATAGCGTTGGCCTTCTCCCTCGTGCAGATCACCGCTGCAATGTGCCACCATTCCCGCCGCATAGACCGTCGCATTGCTGCCTCCATGGTGCACCATCGTTCTCACCGCTGGTGCAAGGACAAAAAAACATCCAATCGTAATAAAAGAAACATCCATTCTCAAGTAAAAGGAACATCTAATTTCGTGTGAAGTCGTCTATTAAATTTTTGAACCCAAAACAAAGATAAAACATCCAGTAAATCGAAGAAACAATATCTACTAATCTTTGGAGGATGAAGAGGAGAAGAAGGCAAGACAAAATGGAGAAGAAAGAAGAGACACAGCATCACGACAGAGACGGTTGAGACGCAACGTGACGGAAGAGACGCAGCGCAACAATGCAGTGGCGATGGAATAAAAGGTTGTGCAGCGCGGCAAAAAAGGCGTACGACTCGACATGACTTCTCGATCGTGGTGGACAGCGTCTTTGCAACAAGCAACACGGCGCGATGGAATAGTAAGCCACTAATATGAAAATACTCACTCTCTCAACTGTATGATAAATGTAATTTGGTTTACAATATATTATGAAATTTTATTATAATTACATTACAAATCTATTTTTGTTATAATTATGAATTTGGTTTAATTATATTATCATGAAATTTAATTCAACATGTAAAATTTATTTGATTATAAAATGTAAATTTAGTTTGTATTTTGCGGATATTATAAGGCCACTTTACATCTTTATACAAAATAATTAATTATCTGATGTTTATGTAGTATTGATGCTCAGAATTTTATTAACAAATATGGTATTAAGAATTTTAAAATAATAATTTTTTAGATATTTCAAAAGAAATTCACCCCATTGTTATTGAAAATTTAACAAGAATTACTCGCTTGAATTCTTAACGAACAAAACCCAATACGTAATTAAGAAAAAAAAATAATTGGAAACGATAATATGTTTTTTAATATTTTCAATACGTAAATACATAACAAAGTTTCAAAGTTTTCTATTATTCTTAATTCCTTAATAAGTTCTATAGAATAATAAAATTAATTAAATCCTCAAGGAAAGATACCAATACTCTATTTCTTAAAGAGTGGTGATATATCTTCTTAAAATTTATAATATTAAGTTTTCTTTGCAGCTTCTGATTAGAAACCCCATGTATAAGCTTAATTGTTAAGGTAGCTTGTGATAATTAAATACTCTCATTGGCATATAATTAATTAATAGTTATGACGTGTATGAAACTATGAATGAATATATTTTTATTAATAAGGTAATTTGTTTAAGAACACGTTTCCCAAATCAGGATTATATATGACAAAATCAAATTATATAATATATAGGTGTATGTGTAAAAGATGTGATGGTGTGAATTATATAAAAAAAATGATATTAAAAAAGAGACCTGCTACACATACAAGTCTTTTTGACATACAAGTTTATACAAGTTAATCCTAATTCAATAAAATCCACTTTTATAATGCAAGGAAGAAGAGGAAGAGTTTTGAATTATATAGAACTTATCAATACACATACATAAAAAATTCTTAAACAATACAATATAAATGACTTGTATGGACTTAATTGTATGTGTAAATGACTTGTATGTAGAGAATAATCCTATTAAAAAATAGTAACAATAAAATGATAAAACCAATACTTATGTGAAGCAATGTCAATACAGTCCTCAGTCCATATCCATATATTAAATTTTATAGACAATATAATAAATTCAAAATTAAAATTATGATCAAATGAATTCAATTATAATCAAACTCTATAACCATATATAATAAAAAAGTATATATTGTATAAAATTCAATAAATCAATAAACGAAGGTTCTATTGTGCCCTTCAAACACCATGTCTAGCTAGTATTATAATAAAGAAATGAAAATCAAACGAATGGTTTCAAATTTAAATAAAAGATATAGAAAACAATCTATTAAACTATAAACTTAATTAATAAAAAAAACATTTTAATATCCAAAAAAATTATTATCAATCTCATTATATATTCACTCTTTATTATCAAATATTATTTTAATATTAATATTTTTAACAATTAATATATATTCTCTTTATTTTTAATTAAAAATAATCTAAATATAGAATTATTTAATCACAACCGAGTTTTTATATGAGTATAAAAAATATTAATACACATATACACATACATTCTTTTTTTTTTTTTACGATATTTTTTAGGTCAATGATTAATCCATCGCAGATCGGACATCCATTTAAGAGTTTGTCGCTAGTCAATAAATTATTACATGCACAAGATAGAATTCAAACATCTAACACTTACTTAAACAGATTAATAAATTAACTACTAAACAAAATCCAACTAGATTCACTTGTACACATTCTTTGCATCTAACCCTAATTTCTATAGTGTGTCAACCTTGTTCCATTGGCATATATATGGAGGACAAGTTTAGTAGCCCTTTTCAAAGGATCCATTGCATCCTTCCATGTCTTGGATTTTGTCAATAGAAAGTTTCCATTTTCATGTCTTAGCTACAATTCCTTGACCATATATAATTATTATATATGTCCATCCTATTTAATCTAAAAAACCCACAATGATCTTCACATTCTATGTTCTTGCCTTATCTTCCCCAAAATAGTAATCATAATCTCTTTGTTGCTGCTCTCAATTATGCAGCTTTGCTTGCAACCAATTTTGAAAGATGTCAATGTCATATAATCTTCTTTGTTCTATTATTAGAATTATTTGTATCATTAAGTGGTATTTAACGGTTTACTTATAATTATTGTTTGGCTAATCAACTACTTTTGTTGATTTCTTAACCTAACTTGAAAGAACTAATAATAAGTTAAGTCTTAACTTTTCCCCTTAAATTTTCTATTATTTTTATTCAATCATGTTAGTATATAATAAAAATAATCATTAAATTAAGTATTTATATAAAATATATATTAAAATAAATTAAATAATATATGTATTTATGTATTTAGTTTGTAGTTTGTACTCATTAGTTTTTTACTTTCTATCTAAAACGTTATATGCATTTAGAGTTCACACTTAAATAAATAAATCTCTTGTTAAAAGAATCTATCACCTCCTAAGAAATCTAATCTTTTAAATGAAATTGATCTTATCTTATTACATTAACTAAAATTCATTTTGTCAATGAGTAATAGCTCAAATGACATAGTCTCTCTATACTCAATTAAGAGGTTGCGGATTCGAGTCTCCTATCTTTGGTAAAAAAAAAAACTAAAATCCATTTTAGAATTTGAATCAAGTTTTTTTTTTTTTTTTAAATCGTAATGTTTCTTTATACTATTATACCAACACTTTTTTTTATAGCCTCTAATTAAATTGAATCTAGTTGATCTATAACACTATTAAAATGCAATTAGAATCCTAAATTAATATTTCAATGAATTAAAAAAAAATATAATTATTTTGAGAAAAAAAGTATGTTAAATATATGTTTAAAAAATTTAAACATATAAATTTAATTAAATAACCATATTAAACAATTCACACAATTAGTTAATCAAAATTTATTGTTTTGTATTTGTTTTTTTTGTCGTTTTGTGAGAAAGTTGGCAGTTTTTGGAGGCAACGAATAAAACAGAAAAAACAAACAAAAAACCAAAAATTACATCTCTGTCCAATCTCTTCTTCCTCTTGGATCAAAATTCTCCTCAAATTCTTCGCAACCCTAACCCTAACCCCCGATTCAACCCCGCAAATTCCAGCTCCCTCCGATCCATGAAGAAAATCCAACCCCAGTTGGACTCAATCCACCGCAATTCTCACCAAAAAGTCGCAAAATTTTATTTCCATAAACCCTAATTCTTACTTTTTTTTTCTTCAATCCAAATCGCAATTTCGGTCATGGATATACCACTCCCCCCGCCGCCGTCTTCCTCCGGCGGCGACGAAGGCGGCGGCGGAGACCCGTATGCCAACTGGTACGGCAACATCGACTATCTCCTTAACATCTCCGCCATCGGTGCCGCCTCCTGCGTCCTCATATTCCTTCTCGTGAAGCTTCGCAGCGACCACCGCCGCATGCCGGGACCCGCCGCACTAGCCGCCAAGCTCCTCGCCGTCTGGCACGCCACCGGCCGTGAGATCGCCCGCCACTGCGGTGCCGACGCCGCTCAATTTCTCCTAATCGAGGGCGGAAGCGCCGCCGTTCTTCTCTCCATCGCCGCCCCCGCACTCCTCTTGCTCCTCCCTCTCAACCTCTATGCTGGCGACTCCATCCTTGACGACCAGTTCTCCAAAACTACCATCAATCACATCACCAAAGGCTCGCCTCTTCTCTGGATCCACTTCGTCTTTACCGTAATCGTCGTTGTTTTGGTCCATTTCGGAATCTCCGCTATCCAAGAACGGTTGAGGATCACTAGGTTTAGGGACAATTTTGGTAATTTGAGTGATCCTTCCTCGAATTCCACTGCTATATTCACCATCATGGTGCAGGGATTGCCAAAGATTATAGGTGCAGATAGGGCTGTGCTGCATGAATATTTTCAGTATAGGTATCCAGGGAAGGTTTATAAGGTCATTGTTCCAATGGATTTATGTGCATTGGATGATTTGGCTAATGAATTGTTGCGTGTTAGGGATGAAATTTCGTGGCTGGTTGCAAGGATGGATTCGCGGCTGTTGCCGGATGATGATTATGATGGTGGTGAAGGTGGTTTAGGTGGTGGAGTGGAGCAGGGTGGTTGGAAGGGAACTAGGCATTGTTTGATTTGTTGTTGGAAATGGTGGAAGGGTTTTTGTGCTGATGTGATGGCAAAATTTGGTTACACGGATGATGAGCGGTTGAGGAAGTTACAGGAGGTTAGGGCTGAGCTGGAGAATGAGCTGGCTGATTATAAAGAGGGCCATGCGCCGGGCGCTGGAGTTGCGTTTGTGATGTTTAGGGATGTGTATACTGCTAATAAGGCTGTTCAGGATTTCCAGAATGAGAAGAGGAGGAGGATAGGGAAGTTCTTTTCGCTGTTGGAGCTGAGGTTGAGGAGGAATCAGTGGAAGGTTGAACGCGCCCCCTTGGCGACTGATATTTACTGGAAGAACATGGGGACGCCAAGGCTCTCGCTTAAGTTGCGTCGGGTGTTTGTGAATACATGCTTGATGCTTACGTTGTTGTTCTTTAGTTCACCACTCGCTGTGATCAGTGCTCTTAAGAGTGCTGGGAGGATCATCAATGCTGAAGCCATGGATAATGCACAAAATTGGGTGGCTTGGGTGCAAAGCTCTAGCTGGCTTGCAAGCCTTGTTTTCCAATTTCTGCCGAATGTTATCATATTTGTTAGTATGTACATTGTGATACCTTCGGTGCTTTCCTATCTATCGAAATTTGAACGCCATTTGACAGTGTCTGGGGAGCAAAAGGCAGCGCTATTGAAGATGGTTTGCTTCTTCCTTGTGAACCTCATTATCTTGAGGGGTTTGGTAGAATCATCATTAGAGAGCGCAATCCTGAAGATGGGGCGGTGTTATTTAGATGGAGAAGATTGCAAGAGGATTGAGCATTACTTGAGTGCATCATTCCTGTCGAAGTCATGCCTCTCCTCGCTTGCATTCTTGATCACTAGCACTTTCTTAGGTATATCTTATGATCTCTTGGCTCCGATTCCTTGGATCAAAAGAAACCTTCAGAAGTTTAGGAAGAATGACATGCTTCAGTTAGTTCCCGAACAAAGTGAAGAATACCAGCTAGAAAACCAGGACACCAATGGTCTTCAGAGACCATTGATGCAAAATGAAAGTGCTTATGACAATTCCAGTATGGATAACCCAGAGGGACAGGATCTTTCTGTGTATCCAATCACCGGAAGCTCACCTGCACCGAAACAAACCTTTGATTTTGCACAGTATTATGCCTTCAATTTGACAATATTTGCACTGACTTTAGTGTATTGTTCATTTGCTCCACTTGTGGTCCCTGTTGGTGTCGTCTATTTCGGGTACAGATATGTAGTTGACAAGTACAACTTTCTGTTTGTGTATCGTGTTCGTGGCTTCCCTGCAGGAAACGACGGGAGGCTAATCGATACTGTGATATTCATCATGCGTATCTGCGTCGATCTGTTCTTGATGGCTATGCTGCTGTTTTTCTCGGTCCAAGGTGACTCCACAAAGCTGCAAGCTATATTCACTCTTGCATTGTTGGTCATGTATAAATTGTTGCCTTCTAGTAGTGATAGCCTTCAATCAACTCTTTTGGAAGGTGTTCAAACAATTGAAAATGTTGTTGATGGACCAATTGATTACGAGATCTATTCACAACCCAGGTTTGATTGGGATAACTCTCAAGGGTGATTGATTCTTTGACATGAATGCTATTACTTAGAAGGTGTAATCTGTCTTCCCAAACAGAGGTTGTACCTCAAACTTAGTGATTAGGGGAATTCGGATAGAGATAGGGATAGGTATTGTGATGATGGAGGGTTCAAGCTTATGCAGGGAAGAAAATGGAAGAGGGTTCTTTTATTGAATGTTGTGCATATTTTGTTCTACACGAGATTTTATGGCATTTTATTCTTGTCTTCCATTCCTTACCTAATTTAAGCTCGGTGATCATGTTAATATTGAATTGAATATATGTACCATATGATAGATGTTCCTATGAAGTTCCTAGCATCATGAATTTGAGGGAATTTGTTCTTCTATTGTAACAATTGTAATATATATCTAACACAGTTTTGCGAATAGATTCACTCAATTTATCTTTTCAATTAAGAAAATTAAGCTTGATTTGATTACTTGATACCATGCAATATATCAATTATCTTGTTTGGATATCACTTAAAAGTTGTATAGTGAGAATTTTGTAGCTAAATTCTAAATTCTCTTTGAAATTTCAGTATAAATGATGGGTTTTGTTTTGCTTGAAAAAGATGCAAAGAAAAATGAATAAACGATTTCATTGTCAAAATGGCATTTCCTTCATTATTAACCTACCGAACCCATACTAAAAATTATAACTGCCATTTGTTTACATTAATTTCCTCTTTCCAAGTGAAACATGTTCCTATAAGATTTTTTTTTTTATCTTAATGTTCTTAACTTCTCATCACAAATCACTAGCATTTACCATGTGTGGATATAACATGAAGTTACAAATTAGTAGCATCCAACACATGCGGATATAACATGCAATTTATTAATTACATTAATTCACATTTAAACAAGTAGGAAAAACGTTAGACTATGGCCAAAAATAGAGAAAAAAAACACATTAGTAATTTAAAAAAAAAAAAAAAAAGACAAGATAATGAAATGTTGAAGCATTCCAATGTTGGAATTCACTTGGACCAAATGAATAATAATAGGGAGATTGAATAATACAACATAGTCAAAACACAAATCCTATAGTAACTCTAAACCAAACAACTTCCAATATCCCTTCTCACTTAAACATGTTCTGGATCAATTTCCATACACTCATCACTTATGACTCATTTGTCACATGATGAAATTAAACTAACTCTCTCTCTCAAAAATAAAATGTGTGGCTATTCTTTCAATGTAACTGCTAGTAGTATGCACTAGGACAAAAATACCAATTGTTCAATGAGGATATAAATAGGTTGAATTAGCTTGTCACAAGTCATTTGCTCCTCCTTCACTTGTCACTTTGAATTTATTTTTTTTTTCAAAAAATAAAATAAGTTTTTTTTTTTAATTTATCTTCTAAAAAAATTTGCTTTTGTTTTCTCTCATCACTTGGGAGAAAAAGGGTATTTTTAGATTTTAATAAGATATGATTAAAAACATGCATCATAAGGTAGTGAAAAGCAACCTTGCTGATTTAGGTTCAGAGAGGAAAAAGGTTGGATCAGGTGGTTATGAATATGATCAACCCCTTTGCCCAAAACCAAGAAGGCTTTCACCTTCCATACCTGAATTTATCAAGCCAATTAGATGCAACAAACACAGGTGCCACTTTTTTTTTTTTTTTTTAATTAATCAATTATTATATGGTTATTCCTAGGGGTGAAAAAGGGTTATAGCACAAATTTTTCAGAGAATTAGAAATTTTATTGAACGAAAGTGTTATTTTACATCCTTTTACTATTACTATAATTTCTGTAGTAAATTTTGATGTATATAATTATTGAAAATATATATGTATTTTTTTTTTCTTTTCTCCTTTTGTGAATGTGATTCTATTTTTTTTTCTTTTTCTTTTACCAGTCAGCCAAATAATTTCAACAATGGAAGTGGGGTTCTCAATATGATCACAGAAAAGGTTTTGCTTTTTTTTTTTTTTTTTTTTAAATAGTGTAAGAAGAAGGTTGATGCGATCGTCAACTCTGATCTGGTTCAACAACTCCGATAAAAAAAATGAGAAATCCATGCTAAATCGGATTAGAGTTGACGTTCGCATCAAAGGTATTATCCTAGATAATTGGAATGAATAATTTAGTAATTAAGTTGTTGATGATGGTTTATGTAGGGATCAGATGGAAAGGAACTGGCATGTAATGTGTGCTTACCATCATGTTATTATGGATCTCCACCAAGAAGAACAGAGAATCCATTGATTCATGATGTAGAATTTCTTCACCAAGTGGAACTAGTTGCACCATTAGCAAGAGCTAAATTATCTGACAAATTTGGATTTACTTCAGCTTCTCCAATGTGAATGTGGAAAAAGAAAAGGATGAGAAATTAAGTTAGTAAATTTTGCTTAAGATGAGAGTTAATTAAAATGTAAGGTTGAGGGAACATTTTGATTACTGTTTTGAGGGATTGTTTAGAGAGTAATTAGTTAATATAATTACTTACTAATTAATTAGTATAAGGCATGTTTTCTTTTTTTTTTAGTTTACCCAAACAGTATCCCTTAACCCGACTGGTTAAGAACTAATCCATCGCAGATCTGAGCTCCATTTAAGGGTCTGCCGCTGCTAATGAGTTGCTGCATGCACAAGATGGGGTTCGAATTCCCGACACTTGCTTAAGCGGACGAGTGAGCTGACCACTCGACCAACCCAAGTTGGTTATAAGGCATGTTTTTTTTTTTTAATACTTATATTATGTAAATATGCATTTGTGAGAGCTTAATTGATAGCTAGGGTCAAAAGGATCATTTTGTATATAACAAGTTTTTGTTTGTAATGCCAACATGGCAATATGGTTATTTTACTAAATGAAACTGTTTAATATTTACTAGTAATTATTCTTTTCCTTCTTCTTATTTCTGGTGTTTCTTCACCATTTTTCTTTTATAAATTAACAAATATAATTTTTGGAGCTGTTATAATTAAAGAGTAATTTTATCTCCGCAAATTAAGGTTATTAAATAAAGTCTTTAATTAAATATAGCAAAAATTGAGAGTAAATGTTAAATTTCAATCGTGAAAAACGAATTTATAATGAATTATTCAAATCTCAAAGGATAAGAATTCTAGACTTAATTTATTGTCAAATATACACATTTATGTTCAAATTACTGATATTTTTTCTAATTATGTTATTTGTTCATAAAAAATTAATCATTCATATAAAAATATATATTAAATTATAAAATATATATTAAAAATAAATTAAAAATACATATATTTATATATAAATATTTAGTAGTTGATTTCATAGCTAATTTTTAATGTATAATATTTTTGTGTTTTTAATTTTCATCATTTGATCAAAATCAAGGTTAATTCGTTGTATGCCAATGAGTAATAACTCAAATAGCATAATTTCTCCATACTCAATTAAGAGATTGCGGGTTCGAGTTTCATATCTTTGGTAAAAAAAAAAAAAGGTTAATTCATTGTATGTAAAAAAATATTCTGGTTTGTTAATTAAGCAGGGAATTAAAAAAATCCGTAATAAAAATAATTGCAAGGCCTATTTTGATACTTCTTTTTTGATTGAGTGTTGTACCATCTCTAAAAAGTTATATTGTTTAAAATAGAAATTATTATCATATGTTTAACTGATATTGTTAAAAATATAACGAATAAAGATGGTAATATCATAGTTGTAACTTTGTTGATGCTAAAATGTAATTGTCTTTTAAATTAATGAGTTATAGTTCAAATGACATAGTCTTCTCATACTCACGTAAGAGGTCGCAAGTTCGAATTTTCTTATTTTCAGTAAAAAAAAAAAATATATATATATATATATCTTTTAAGAGTTGAAGAATGTTCCTTAAACAAAATAAAATATCAAAGAGAATGTCTAATATGGGACAATATATTTTGTTAATGTTTAGATTTTTATTGGTTGAAGTGATTCAGTACTTTTTTTTATTCAGTACTTAGTACTTGTTTCTTTGTCTCTTTAAAACTGAGATTTTGATTATATATAATATAAGTAGATAGATTAGTAGAAGAGTCATGTTATATTGCCAATTTTCACTTATTATTTAAATAGCCACAAATGTTTTTAAGAAATTACATGATATACAATAAATATATTAAAATTAAAATTAAATTCTAGTAAACTTAATTATCTATTAGAAATAAATAAATAAATAGTAACATAGAATTTTCACTTTTTTAATTTATATATAATTATAATTGAGATGTATTAGGAAAAAACGTTCTAACTTTGTTATTTTCTAAGTTATGGCATACCTGAAAATATTTATATACCCCAACTTTTTTAAAATTCAAATTCCAAAACATAAAATAAATAAAAAAAAGTAATTTGCTTCGGATGAATGTGCTTTTTAAAAACTAAAAAAGGATCTAATTCACTATGCCCAATTTTAATTATAAAAACACTCCCACAATTTCTGTTTGTTCCTTCATATTTTCAAAAATCATTAATAATACCTAGTTTTTAGGATTTTAACTCTCAAAAAATCATATTAAAATTTTTTAACCTTCAAAATATCCGGTTTGTTAATAAAAAAATAAATAGAATA
This sequence comes from Arachis hypogaea, assembly GCF_003086295.3. Classification (NCBI taxonomy): domain Eukaryota; kingdom Viridiplantae; phylum Streptophyta; class Magnoliopsida; order Fabales; family Fabaceae; genus Arachis; species Arachis hypogaea. Next base: position 83,291 of record NC_092046.1, read on the forward strand.
AAGTATTATTTTGGTTTTTAATATTTAGAATAAGTCTTAATTTGGTCATAATATTTTAAACATCTTATTTTAGTCTCAAAAAATTTTAAACATCGTATTTCAGTTTTAAAAAAGTTCAAACAGATATAATATTATTCTACTATTAAATTTAACACTAACAATTAGCATATTGAAGAGTCAATAACGTATGGTTTTAGAACGTAAATAAAATCGATCTACCAACGATCATCAATTTAAAAGATTTTTCTTCAATTTTGCATCATTGATGCTTGATTGATAGATTTTTGGAATTTTTTTTACAAGAGGACGAGAAGAAAAAATGTTATAATAAGATTTTGATCTTCTAATACAAAAAAGATGATATGATTTAATAATAATATTATTAATTTTTACGTCATTTATTTCGTTAACTATGTTAAATTTAACATTAAAATAATATTAAATCTGTTTAAAACTTTTTCGAATAAAAATAACACATTTAAAATAGTAAAAATCAAATTAGAAATTGACCAAAGAACTAAAATAATACTTTACTCAAATAAATAACATGTAAATTTTAGTAAAAAAACCAAAAACTAAAATAAATAAATAACTAAATAAGAGAAGCCCGCCTTAGCAGCAACCGTCATCAACTGTCAAAAAGGAAAGACGGGCCCCACTCACATGGCCTCTCTTACACTCTGTCGTTCACTGTCAATTTATTATTATTATTATTATTATTATTATTATTATTATTATTATTAAGTTAATAACAATTTAAGAGTGTTACTGTTGAGCTGAGTTGAGCTGAGAGTGTGACACTCATTTTCAACCCATCACTCTCACTAAGATCCCAACACAAGAACTCAAATTTCACATTCAAATAATAATAATGGATCTTCCAAGATAGGGTTTCGTTTTGCTTCTCTTCTCTTCTTCAATTCACATACATAGAAAAGAAAAGAAAAGAAAAGAAAATGCTCACTTTCTTCTGCAGATTCGCATTCTTCATCCTTCTCTTTCTATGCCGCTGCTTCCATGGACATGGCGCCGCCGTCTTCACGTTTCCGATGCACCACCGTTTCTCTGGCCCTGTCCGCAAGTGGTCGTCCGCCGCCGCCGGCATCCCGCCACCGCCGGAGAAGGGAACTTTCGAGTACTACGCTGAGCTTGCTGACCACGACCGCTTCCTCCGCGGCCGCAACCTTGGATCCGATCTCGACGCCGGACTTGCTTTCTCCGACGGCAACTCCACCTTCCGCATCAGCTCCCTCGGATTGTACTTACCTTCATTTCTCAATCTTCGCTTTTCATTTTTGTTTTGGATTTTTTTTTTTAATAAAGAAATGTTTTGGAGATTGTTATCAAGATTATTAAAGAGAGAAATTTGAGAAAGAAAACATTTTGTTCATAATTATTTTGGGGGGGAAAAATGTAAAGAGAGAAACTTGAATGCTCTTAATTAGTGATTTTGCAATGTGCATTTACATTTAAGCTTTCTTGCTTTATTATGTTTGAGGAAACCAACAAACTTACTTTTAGTAGATAAGTGTTTGTGAATTGGATTGGATTAGATTAGATGAAACTTTTTGGTATTTGTTTTTCTCGTTTGGGTGTTTCTTTAACTCTTTCTTTTTCCTTTTTCTGGAGATTTACTCAGTTTGCATTACACGACAGTTCAGCTGGGGACTCCAGGAGTGAAGTTCATGGTGGCCCTTGACACTGGAAGTGACTTATTCTGGGTACCCTGTGATTGCACCAGATGTGCAGCTACCGATGGCTCGGTCTTTGCTTCTTCCTTGGCTCCAGTATGTTCACTTTGCTCTCTTTCTCATTATCTGTGGCTGAAGTAAAAAAGAATCTCTACAATTAGCTATTAGTTATAACTTTATAATTAAAAAGTGTTTCTGCATTGGTTATTGCTATTGCCTGTTTATGATTTTGAATGACGATCGTTGTTTTGGCAGGATTTTGACCTTAGTGTGTATAGTCCTAATGGATCGACAACGAGCAAAATGGTGACTTGTAACAATAGTCTGTGCACGCATCGCAACCAATGCCCTGGAACATTCAGTAACTGCCCCTACATGGTCTCTTATGTCTCTGCTGAAACTTCTACGTCGGGAATACTAGTAGAGGATGTTCTGCATTTAACGAAAGAAGATAATAATGATGACCTTGTTGAGGCAAATATTATATTTGGGTCAGTTACTTTGTTAAATTACCTTTACAGTATGATTCTCACTTAGTGTCTCATGTTTTATTTTTTTCCTTCCTTCACTTTTTTCTCGACAATTCATCTAAAAGTTACCAATAAACGTGCGTGTTGCAGCTGTGGACAAGTACAGAGTGGATCATTCTTAGATGTTGCTGCTCCCAATGGTTTGTTTGGGCTGGGTATGGAGAAAATATCAGTTCCTAGCATATTATCGAGGGAAGGCTTTATAGCAGATTCATTCTCCATGTGTTTTGGACGTGATGGCGTTGGAAGGATAAGTTTTGGGGACAAGGGAAGTCTTGATCAAGAAGAGACTCCATTTAATTTTAATCCATCACAGTAAGTGGTAATTCCCTGTTGCTTCCCCTCTGATTATCTGAATTTAAAGTATTATTATCAATGCTTGAAAAGAATATAACTTCTTATGGTTGGGAACATCACACAGCCCTACCTATAACATCACAGTCACTCAAGTCCATGTAGGCACAACTCTAATTGACGTGGAATTCACTGCTCTTTTTGATTCTGGGACATCTTTCACATACTTGGTTGATCCAATCTATACAAAGCTTTCTGATAATGTAAGTACTTAACCAGAAAGGGAAGCAATTCTGCCTGAAGTTAGCTAGATATTCTTTGAAGACAAACTTATCACGGTATCTATATTGTAGTTTCATTCCCAAGTAAAAGAAAGGCGGCGTCCACCTGATTCAAGAATCCCTTTTGAATATTGTTATGATATGAGGTCATAGAACTGCTATTTTTCATGGTTCATATAATTTTTTTTTTCTTTTTCTTTCAAATTCAAAGCTAAATATTATTTCTTATGTTCGACAGTCCTGATGCAAATAGGAGCTTGATACCTAGTGTGAGTTTAACTATGGGAGGTGGAGGCCATTTTCCTGTTTATGATCCAATAATTATTATCACTACTCAGGTGAGTAAAGAAGGAAATTATTCACCTCTTCAATCCCTGTATGCTTGTTTGTTATTTTTGGATCTACATATTGCTAAATGTGTTCCTTCCCTTATTATGTTGCAGAACGAACTTGTATATTGTCTAGCAGTTGTCAAGAGTGCCGAATTGAACATAATTGGACGTAAGTCTTTTAATTTCTTAAAGTGAGTACTCATCATTTCATGTGATATGAACCTTAAGTGAATTAAGGGGAAACACATTAAAAGAATGAGGTTTTACTTCATATTAATTTGGTAAGATACAATAGGGTATTTTTGTTTCCGGGTTTCTTGATAGCAATGCTGCATTGCCTCTTTTTTCCCCCAAATCATGCTTGATGCTTCTTATATGCTCATTCTAATGTTCTGTTCTACCAAATCATTTTGATGATTGCAGAAAACTTCATGACCGGCTACCATGTTGTATTTGATCGGGAAAAGCTCATCCTAGGATGGAAGAAATTTGATTGTAAGTGTTTACTTTCTTCTCATAGTTATTGTTCCTCCATTTGATTGTACATATGCTTCACTTGAGGATCAAATTCATAAGTTGATTCCTTAAACAGGTTATGACATTGACGATCATGACGAAATTCCAACAAGACCACACTCAGATACTGTGCCTCCTGCAGTGGCTGCCGGTTTCGGTCATTACCCCGCTCCAGACTCTGCTGCCAAAAGGACAGAAAGCAGTTCCACCACTGTATCACCACCATCCCATCATAGTCATAGTTCACTTCTGGCTTTTTTCTGTTTTCTCTTGTGTTGTTTTGCTTACATATTCAGGGATCACTCGTTTCTATGGGGGAGTGGTAGTTCACGGTGAACCTTTTTTGCTCACATTATTGCACTACATGAGTACATGTTGATATATTAGAAAGCACCATCTCCATTTGCTGCTCTATAGTATAGTGTTGTAGAATATGTACCATTTTTTCCCCACTCATGATCTTCCACCATGTAAATGCTATTTGTATGTTTCACTTCCCATGCATCTTGTTATGTATCTATTCAAGCCTTCAAGGACAGGGTTCTCTATCTTTTCCATGTTACAGTTCTGAGGAAGCTAATTTTTTGGCACAACAATGGATATGCCAATGAGTAATATATCGACACAAATTATGACAATAGTTATGTTAGAGAATTCAAATAATGCCAATGTATATGCAAGAACTAAGTAAGAAAGGACGTTATAAGAACAGTCAACATCGTTTACGATGTGTGATGAAAAACATGATGCAAATAATTCGGACCCAAAGACAATGTGGAAAGCTTAATCTCCATAACTTGGTTCCATCATATTCGTGGGCCAAACCATATGCTACACCTATGCTTCGTACGCCATCCTTCTTTGAAATATCTGACATTAGATTCAATGCTAAGAAAATGAAGGATTAAGCTATACACTTCCCACGTTGATTTGGACAAGTGATTCCGTACCATAATCAAGTCCACCTTACAAATATGCAACACCATCATCAAGTGTTTAGTTGACGAATACTTTTATTTAAAAGGAAGTATAAGGAGCCAATGAAATATCTGTATAATGTGTACAATGGGGGTTTAGGGATATTCGATTCAGTAGGATATCAAATGTTTATTATCCTTGGTATCCGGATGGTTATTCTGGATAGTATCGGTGTATTGTGTTTGAGAAATTAGTAGTATTTTATTCTGGATGTTTATTTTTTAACTCATATTAGCCAAATAAATAGTCCATTATACACATTGTACAAATACTCTATTGGCTCCCTAGCGAAATTTTTTATTTAAATATAGTTACCATGGTATTTTTTTTAAATGTAAAGTGATTAATATTTTATTATATTTTTTATTTAAATTAATACTAATTAATTTTTATTTTTTATATATTTCTCTATCAATTTAAATTTTTTAAATAAATAATATTATAAATTATGGTATAATATTAAAATTTTTATGATAAAAAATATTTACGGTTCAATTTTTATTCACCTTTAAAATAAAGAAATTATGCCATTTGGGTTATAACCCATTGGCCGTGATTATTCACTCTTGATAACGATATAAATAACTATTTACATAATCAAATAGAAAGTAATGTTGATATTTCTTGTGGTATTTGCATGAACATAGCCTTGTAGATTGGTTATAAACTTCCAATATGAACTCGATGTTAGTTATATGTCCACTTCTTCCATGAAATTGGCCAGACGAATTTTGTGTTCACTTTATTTATTATTAGTTGGAATTAGGTTATTACATGAATATATAGGTGCTTGGAAAGTTCAAGTTCCACACGTATGTATGAGAGAAAAGAACGTGGATTATTATTGTGTAGTGAACAAATTACAAAAGAGAAAGGACAATATATGACACGTAAGATTGAAAGTAATTATTAAAATGGTCAAAGTTGACTTATAGTGGTAGCCTATTAATTATGCCAATATCTATCTACTTTGAAAAGAAAGTTGCTAACAATATTCAAATAAAAACCTAATTATTTGAGTCTATTGTTAATTGAGTCTATTGACCGTTTATAAATAGGATTGTTGATATTAATTTATTATGATTTTATTGTGAAAATATTAATGTTATTTAAGTGAGTTTAATTTATTAACTAAATGATGAATGATGATAATCATTGTCTTTTTTTTTTTGAATTATTTAAGTGTTTTTATTTTCATTATTAATCTTATTGACTAGTAGAATTATAGAACTCTTTTTTCTCTCATCCTATTTATTATCAGTCCATTATTTTTTAAAATAATGCAAGAAAAAATTTAATATTACTAGTTTAAAATTATTCAAAGCTTTTGTCATTTATATTTCTTCTCAAAATATCCCCCTCATTCAACAAACGAGGAACTCTTTTTTCTTAATTTAGAATTCTTTTTCAAGATTTTTTTTCATAAGAAATATGATTGTTTTAACATATAGTAATAATTTTTTCATGCTCACTTTTTACTTTGAGAGCTAAAACACCCTCTTCTTTTTTTTTTTTTTTCTTTTACTAAAGATAGAAGACTCGAATTCGTAATCTCTTACTTGAGTATAAGGAGACTATGCCATTTGAACTAAACACCCTTCACTTAAAGCAAATGATGAATTATATATATATATATACATATATATATATATATATATATATAAACTTTATCTATATTTATTTATTTATTTATATTCATATATGAAACCATGAATATTATTAATAAAGAAATAATATAAGACGCGTGGTTGGTTGTTTCCCTTTCAAATTTCAATCCCCTAATAAGTAATTTGAGGCTGAAAACTTTAGTTGGAATGTCTTTGTTAGAGAATGGGGTGGCTCAACTTGGCAACCACACCGTCCTTTTCATTTTTCATCATGCCTTCATTTTATTATTATTATTATTATTATTATTATTATTATTATTATTATTATTATTATTATTATTATTATTATTATTATTATTATTATACAAGTGAATTAATATTCATGCATCCACAAGCAAAAAGAGTTTGGGGGAAAAAGACAAGATCCACAATCATAGACCTTAACTCTTATTGCCAAATGGCCGAGATAAGTTAAACAAATCATAGACCTTAACTATATGATATATGATTAAGAATAATAAAGAGAGGGAGAGAGGTGAAATAATTTACTTCTTTTAGATGTTTTATTTGAGAATCATTTTGATGTATATGATCCGAATTACTTGTTGTGAAAAGTTTAGAGTGCAAACTTGTTGGAATCATGTGATTATATAGATGATAATATAATACATTCACATAGATATTGTTATTAAAATTAAATCTATTTATTATTTGGCTACATATGATTTTTGAATATTAAAAAAGATAAAATAATTTATTAACCTGGTAGCTAAAAAAATATTTTTTAAAATCTAATATTAAAAAATATTCCTAATATTAATTTGATTCAATTTTATCTTTTAACATTCAAAATAAATTTTAATTTTATTTTTACTGTGATTTTACGGTCAATAATGAGTCAAATTATTCAATAAAAAAATAACTAACAAATAAGTCATCTTGATATATGTATAAGAAAAAAAGTTATACATAAAATAAAATCCTTTTTCCAAACCTTTCACAACTTATTATAAATTTATGGTTTATGATGAATACATAGTTAATTAATTAATTAAGGTGCTTTATTAATATTTAATAATGAAGGACAAGTGGCTTTGGGAGAGAGGAGATGGCAACCATGCATGTCACTGTTTCCATGGAGGCAAAACCTTACGGCTTGTGGAAGGAACTTCAATGTCAATTCTTTACCCAACAAACTCTAACCCCTCAAACTCTTGTCTAATATTAATCGGATGAATTTATTGTTAGTGTTGTAAGAGAAGTGTTGAAATTAGTTTCACATCAAATAAAGTAAAAAATAGTGAGGAATTTATAAGATGAAAAATCCATTAACTTAACACTTTAAAATTTTGAGTTAGATGTGGTGTCTTTTCATTTTATATTCTTTTGCTTGATTCTTTCTCGAAGTCTTTTCAATAGTCGATAACTTTTCACGATTAGCCTAACATTTATTTTTTATTTGTGCATGCAGTAATAGTTATGGATAAATTTTTAAATGAAATTTTAATCTATAATAAATTAATTTTTAATTTGTACTGTAATATATATATATATATATATATATATATATATATATATATATATATATATTCCACAATTTTTCCATTCTTGATTTTCTTACATTAGTGCATTTTAATCTATAACCTCCTCTATAATATATATAGACCAATACCTTAATATAAATTTTAAAAATTTATTACTCGAATTGAAGGTATATACATACTAATATCAATATCCATAAGATAATAAACTCTATATAATAATTATTGTTATGATAGCTAAGGTGGTTATAAAAAGTTCGATAATAATTTATAATTTGATCATACTTTTTTTTAATATTTTTCATCCTACAAAATATTATAAAATAATAAAAAACATAACATTAATAATGTGAACTATACTTTTTAAATATTATAAAAAAAATTATAATTACTATATTCATTATAATTATAGTCAGTTAGTCACCATAGAATACATCTATTTATAATTTATAGTTATGTTTAACAAACATATTAAGTTGACTTAGTAAAACATAATTATTAAATGAATCTTAATCAAGTAGAGTTGAAGTTTGAAAAGAACAATTCCACCAAACATTATGCTATAGGATTAAATAAATAAGCTTCTCTGAATTGGATTATATTCTCTATAGCAACATTCTAATTTTATCATCTCCATTTCTCCATCAATTCACCATTCATTAAATGCTTCATACATGCATAGTAATCCTGCAATTCCCCATATTAAATATATCTTGTTTCTGAATTTTGTATTTATTCTTTATAACTTATTCCGTCATTATATTCTTTATCTGATTTTGGAAAATATTTTAAATATTTTAAATAAATTTAATAAGAAAGAGATAACTTATATTATTAAGATGGTTGACTTGATGAGTTAGTACAAATTGGTACATTATTACTTCACATGTAAAGTACTAATCACAACATGGGGTGAGCTTTTATGGTACACCTATCAAAGCAATCCAAATTCCCAACATATATATATCGTAAAGGAAAAATATAGGTAACTAACAATATTTTTGAGTAATGTATAAATAATATGAATTAATAGGGTTAAAAAAGTAAATTTAATTAGTAATATTAAATTAAGATGTAGTGTATTTTTATTTGATTGGTGGTTATTCATGTTGTTCAAGATAGTCATTGTCTACTTAACATTCTTGTTGGTAAATTATACAATTATCAATCCATATTATTTGCTAGTAAACACAATAAGATATAAATGTCATTTCAAATTAAGGGTTAAATTTTTACAATAGTCTCTAAGATTTATGTAATTATTTAATTTGCTTTTTGAAATTCTAATTTTATTATTATAATCTTTTAGATACAGTTTTAGATATTATAGTAGTTCTTAAATATTTTTTTAATGATAATTTAGTTGTTACAGTACTGACGTGATATCATTTTATTTTGTATAATAATTAATTTAATTAACAAGATTTTAATTTAAATCCAATTTAATATCTTTTTCTATATTTAATCCTAATTTTTCAAATTAATCTTAAATATATATCTCATCTATGGTAAAATTAATATTAATTAAATATTAAAGGATGGTGTTGGACTGTTGGTAGAGACACAAATAAATTAAAGGATGATAATAACCCTTTTAAGTACAAGATTAAGATGTTCCATGATTAATAACATTAGGGAATTAAAGGAGAAAACATAAAGGAAAGAAAAGAAAAGATAGGAAAATGTGGGAGTTGTTACAATATTATTACAAACTAATAACATTCCATTAATTTTCATGCAACAATATATATAATATAGTGAAATAGTTATGACAGAATAAAATATTCATAGGAATCAGCTGGGAAAGGATTCAACTGGGTTACTTCATTTGTAAGGCTAAGAAAAAATCTTCCAGAAAAAGAGTCAAATATGCATTATTGGCTTCCATTCTAAACAAACTTTTATATTCTCCTAATCTCCTTTAATTTAAAAAAATAAAAATCATTCTAACTACCAGATATGGGGAAAAAAAAATCAAAATATAATATAAAAAAGTACAAATATACAATTGTGTATAAATGTGAAATTAGTATTAGTATTTAGTATATAACTATATATGCTGTGTCATATTTTTTACCATGCTTCAGAAAATAAAGTACAAGGGATATACTTGAATCATTTATTTATTGTTGCATTGTGATGTTATCATCTAAATTTACAAATTGCATAGCAAAAATTCAAAATATTTAGTAGTTTCAGTTTGTTTTCTTAGCTAGATAGGTTCACTTCACTTAAAATATAGTTCAACTAAGTAAGTCTTTACGCATAATCATGAATATATAATAGAACATTTTATATTTTTATATCTTTATATATATAATTAATTAGTGACTTATAAAATCCAGAAATATAATTTTGTCAAATGATCATATCTTTTTTATCGAATATATTTTAGATGTTGTGATACTTGTTCGATACAAGTGTTTTGATTGTGTTTTATATTTAATATTAGATAGTCAAATTAATCCCTAAAAAATAACCATTCTTTCAAATAGCAAACATACTTAAAATGAAGTTAGAAATAATAAGTATTATTAATTATTAATAAGAAATTATATAAAATACTTTATATAATTAAAAAATAATCTAACATACTATTTGTATATTAAAATCAATCATTATATATATAAAAATATATATTATTTAATTTATTTTTAATTTATATTTTTTATTTTAACATATCTTTTATATTAGTGACCGTTTTAAATGTACACCTAATATAATTATAAAATAATTTTATTTTATTTCATCAACAATATAAAAAGAGTTTTACACAGAATAATTATTTTTAATAATCAATATGTGAATAATTTTAAAAACAAATAGACCTAATTAAATAATTATATTATATCAATAGATTAAAATAGTCACACAAAAATATATATTAAAATTAAACTCATCTTATGGAAAAAAAAATCATCTTGAATTCTGCTAATAAAAATTTAAAATTAGTATGTTTATATATCTTATATGGTGTGATATCTTATACAGAAAAATTTTATATTTATGTAAAAAATACATAGATGTTATTCAAATAACTTTTTTCACACGCGTATTTTCCCATTCCACAGTCGTTTGTTATACACGCGCCTCATATAACGTATATAATGTAAATCTTGTTCTCTTTTCGCATTTTTGTTCTTCAACTTAATAAAATTCGTCGTTTTTCTCTGTTCGCGTTTTTCTTCTCTGCTCGCATTCTTCATTATTGATCTGCATTGAATTCAACATAATAACCTCCATCGTTCTTCTTCTTCTTCGTTTTCTTCTTCAATCTACACTTCTGAATAGAAACAATGATTGATTCAACTTCAAATCAGTTGAATGAGGTTATTACGTTGAGACAGCTAGGAAATGATTGCTGCATGCTATCACAATAATCTTAAACATTGAACAAAGTAAAAAGAGGTCACCGAACCGAACAACATTCACCTGGTAAATCAAAATCATAAAGGCCACCGAACTGAAAAATGTTTATGTGGTGAATAAATGGTGATCAACTTTCAATCAACAAGAATAATATTTCTCCTCCTCTTCCTCCTCCTCCTTCTTCTTTCAAATTCGCGCACGTAGATTATTCTTCTGCTTCTTCTTCTTCGCGCACGCAGATTCTTCTTCTTCTTCTTCTTCTTCTGTTATAATCATCACTAACAAAACCAAAATTTTGCTTGATTAAGTGGAGTTGCTCATTTTGATTCACTTGATTGTTAATGTGTTCAGTTGAGTCCTTGTGCATGCAGAAATATTTTTTTTACTGATTGAATGCTTATCACTTTTTATTCAGCACATGATTGGTATTCGGTTCAGTGGTATTGACCATTTCGGTTCACCTGATTGTTATGTGTTCAGTTAACTTCTTTTGCATGGAAAAATGCTATTCTCGATGATTGAATGTTTACGACGTTTTATTCAGTAACATGAATGTTACTCGCTTCAGTGGAGTTGCTTATTTTGATTTACTTGATTGTTAGTGTGTTTAATTGACTCCTTGTGCATGTAGAAATATTTTTCTTGATGATTAAATGTTTATGACATTTTATTCAGCACATGAATGATATTCGGTTCAGTGAAATTAGCCATTTCGGTTAAATTTATGTTCTACACAATTTAAAACTCTGCCTCCTCACCTTCTACTGCTTCTTCACCAAGGAGAGAAAGAGGAAAAGACAAAAAAATACAGCAGCAATAACAACAAAAGAATGAAGATAAGAAGAAAACACGTGAAAAAGAAAGAACGCGAAAAAGAAGGAGGAGAATGAGGAGGAGGAAGAGGAAGGTGAATCTCTGTTGCTGTTTTCGTTTGTTTTTGGTTGTTTCTTGTCAAATCTTCTAGCAAATCTTCTCCAGTAGTAATTTTTGCAAAAAACGTGACTGAAGTTTGAGTGATTTTAAAAGAGATTCGAAGAGAATGAGCGATTTTGTATTAAGAAAGAAGTAACGTTTCTTTATAATGTGCGCGAAGTAACGAGGGGATTTTGGGTACGTATTTTCACACTTTATTAATGCTCGTGAGTTAATTTAGATTTGGGCCAACTTGATTATATGGTTACATGGTGTAGCATATCTGAAATCTATATATCATAATTAGTGATTAATTTTTTGTAATCTCATAACCAATTAGTAATTAAGTAGTAATAGCCGACCAAACACCGTTCTTTCTCATCACCTTCTTCTTCCTCCTCCTCCTCTCATTCTCTCTCTCTCTCTCTCTCGTCCGTCTGAAAACAATTTCTGTGTTTCAACGAACGTCAACTTCTTATACGCGTTTCTCTCCCTTTCCTCTCAGTTATACTAAACCGCCCTTCTTTGACTCTCTGACTCAACCTTTCATACTTCAATTAACACACACACACTCTTCAATTCTCACACCCCACAAAGCAAAATCATATCTTCATTCATTTTTTCATTCATTCACAGAGACCATACTTCAAAGCTTCAATCTTTCATCCATGGGTTCCTCTTCTAAGCTGTTGTTGTTGTCGATGACGATGCTGAGTTTGTTACTTTCTCGTTGCCATGGATACACCACATTCGGCTTCAGCATACATCACCGCTTTTCGGATCAGGTTAAGGGCATTTTGGGAACTCAAGGATTGCCTCAAATTGGAACTCCTCACTACTATGCTGCTATGGCTCACAGGGATCGACTTTTTCATGGCCGGAGACTCGCCGCCGGAGATCGAAACCCGCCTCTCACCTTCGCCGCCGGCAATGATACTGTTGACATTCCTGCTTTTGGATCGTATGACAAAATTCCTCACTCACCCCTACTTGCTAATTTGATTTTTACTCCTTTTGTTTATGATAATTGAGGAATTAATAAGAGAGCTGAACAAAATTTAATTTTTTTTAAGGAAAAGATAGAGAATTTTGTTTTTTTGAATCAGAATCGAAGTTTTGACTGTAGAAGAATATGCTGTGTTTTTTATTTGTTTCAGGGGAAGAAATTGTATTTGATTTGATCCATTGGTAAAACCATATCATGCTTGAAGATTCTGATTTTTTTTAACACACTTTGCGGTTTCAAAAGTGTTTTCCTTTTGTTTCTTTTTTTGATGAAAATTGTTGCTAGTTGCATATGAATCTTTATATTTTTAAACTTTATCTATCTTCAGTCAGTTGTTTTTTTTTTTTCTCTATAAAATAATAACTCTATGATGGGTTTTGTGAGGTATACTTTATGTTGCTGTATGTCTTTGTATTAATAAGTAATAACTTCTTCTCATTGTTTTGGATTTCAGTTTGCATTTTGCCAATGTTTCTGTTGGAACACCACCTCTTTGGTTTCTGGTGGCATTGGATACCGGTAGTGATTTATTCTGGGTACCTTGTAATTGTAGCAGTTGTGTGAGGGGTATAGAGACACAAAATGGAAAGGTACATATACACATACTCTCTTTTCTGATTAAGATCATGCTCTAGAATAATTGTATACCCGAGAAATGCTTTTCTGTTGACAAATTTCGTAGAATTCACATAGGCATTACTATTAACAGAAATGAAATCGAGATCACAAGTTTGTTTAGTTATTTCGGGAGCTAAATTAATGGTTTACTCGAGAAATGTTTTATGTTACTAGTATGTTTGGCTTGGTAAAATTGAAGAGTTGTATGAAACTTAAATTTGCAAATAATAGGTTAATGGATTATCTTGATGGTTAGTATTGGATTCAATTTGTTGGATAGGTAGGTTTGAATTTGATGGTTTACTTTTTTTTCTTCTTGCAGATTGATTTTAACATCTATGATATTGATCAGTCTTCCACTAGCAAGAAAGTTCTATGCAATAGCAGCTTGTGTGGTGAACAAAAACAATGTTCTTCCTCTAGCAGCAGTTGTCAATATAAAGTTGACTATCTTTCGGCTGATACTTCATCTAAAGGATTCTTGGTAGAGGATGTGTTGCATTTGATTACAGATGATGATCAAACAAAGGATGCTAATGCACGAATTACTTTAGGGTATAATTCTAAGAACTTCCTGAGAAATTTTATTCTCTTTGCGTGTGAAGGCATATCTTCTGTTTGTTTCTCCTTTACCAACATCCTTCAAGGTTGAATCTTCTTAACATTAACATATAGTATGTGCCATCCTATGTATTGCAGTTGTGGCCAAATTGAGACCGGTACATTTCTAAATGGGGCAGCTCCAAATGGTCTATTTGGACTTGGTATGGAGAACATGTCTGTTCCTAGTGTTCTAGCCAAACAAGGCCTTACTTCGAATTCATTTTCAATGTGTTTTGGATCTGATGGTTTTGGAAAGATCACGTTTGGGGATAGCGGCAGCTCAGACCAAGGAAAAACTCCGTTCACTGTCGGGGCATCACAGTACGTCTCTTTCTAATTTAAACAATAAATTGTAACTTGCACCCTGAAATATGCAAATGAAATTAGATTAGTGCTCATTCAATCCTGTTCTTGTTTCCAGTCCAACTTATAACATCACCATTACCCAAATCATTTTGGGAGGGAATGCTGCTGATGTTGAGTTCTATGCAATTTTCGACTCTGGCACCTCATATACATACCTAAACGACCCGGCTTATTCACAAATTGCTGAAAAGGTAATCAGTCTACATTGCATGTTCTTTATTTTAAGATGGCGCCTGAATTTTCATGTTGCATGGGTTGTTAAGATTTCTTGGTATATCTGCAGTTCGATTCACTAATGAAAGCACCACGGCATTCATCTCAGTCAACTTCTGATCTCCCCTTTGAATACTGTTATGACACGAGGTGATTTCACTTGAGAGAAACCCTTTCAAGTTTCAACCCCTTTCCTCCCCGTTTTAAGCAATCAGACACTGATTTTGACTTTACGTGCAGTCCGAACCAGTCAGTTGAAGTTCCAGATTTGAATCTAACGATGAAAGGTGGAGATGATTATCCTGTGATGGAACCAACAATAACAGTTTCTAATGGGGTGAGAACATTTGGTTTCAATATTCTTGTTTTGCAATTTCTAATTATTCTCAGCCTTCTTAAATCTTAACCACCACCTCTCTTTGTTATATATCCACAGATTGCAGAAATGATTTGTTTGGCGATTGTGAAAAGCAACACTGTAAATATTATTGGACGTAAGTATCTATTTCAAAGTTTATCTTCTTCTTTCTTACTTGAGTAAATCAAATATATGGTAGTCAATTTCAGTAAGGCTTCCATTAAATCATTGCTGAAGCTTTCATTCTATTTATCATCATGCAGAAAACTTTATGACCGGTTACCGTATTGTCTTTGATCGCGATAACATGAATCTTGGTTGGAAACAATCCAATTGTGAGTACATTCCACCTCTTTTCTACATTAAATTTTGTTCATATTGTGATTCTTCTTCTCATTAAGTTTTACTAAACAATGGAATATGATCTTCTCAGGTTATGATGATGTACTCACCAGTACATTACCTGCTAACAAATCACACTCTCCTGCTATTTCTCCCGCTGAGGCCGCCAATCCGACAGTTACATCGGACCCTTCGAGAAACTCTGGGAAGCTTTCGCCTAGTCACTCGTCCAGGATCAAACCTATTTTTGCACTTATGATTGTACTATTTCTACTTTAGACAATTTTTTTTGCATTCTTCATGTTCATTCCATGAGTATTATTCAAATTTATAGGCGATTTTATTTTTAGTTGACCACACTAGGAGCCATATTGCTTCCATTTTTCTTTTATAGCATTAATTTTATTATGGTTCTGTATATAGTGCATTCATTACACAGCATAGTTGTAATCTTATAGAAATTTCCCTTATATTATTCTTTATTACACATCAGGGGTCAGTTTGATGGCTCTTTTCCCCCTCTTAACACTGTGTTGAGATGTTTTTTTTCACTCTGGCTTGGACTTTTTTATTTAATGGATCAAAACCTTGTATTGAAGCATGATCTTAATAAAGTTGATGGAGAGCAGAAACATCTTGAACAGATTTGTATTTATAATAAAAAGCCTTACAACTTGTTTAAATTACTGATACTCTATGATACGCCATAATATCTTAATAATTACAATTTACAACAGATAATATAACATTTTTTGCACTAATAATCTGTTATGGTTAAGTTTGTTTTGATGCAACATGTGATTAATCTAGTAAATATAATCTTATTGAATGAGTATTAAGTGAACGAAATATGACATCATTATTTTGTTTGGAGTTTATTAAAAACAGAACAGAATCGAGATAAAACAAAAGATGATTAAATTTTAAAGTTAGTATATCTTGATCTTGATACACTTGGTTAAACTCGAGGAGTGGGTTAATAATTACTACTGTCCTATTTTGCAAGTGTTCAAGTGGAATAATATTCTCAAGTATACCAAGCACAGGATTTGGGTCTGCATTCAATACAAATTGGTATATCAGTATATGTAGTTAACTTGTACAACAAAAAAACGAATCAGCACCATAATTATTATTATGTGGATTCAAAATTTCAAATGGATCTATTAAATAACCAATCAGAAGGTTCTTGGCAAAAGATTGAACTATCTCAACCTTTAGTCCTTCAAGATTGTATAACATTTTGAATGATCTCATTCTTCCAGGTTTATGGATTGAACAAGGTTGAGAAACTAATGTCTCTTTCGCAATTTTCCATCTTTCCTTGTCTTACCATCTGAGGGCAATTTAACTTGCTTTGATTTCATCTTAATCGATTTCACTAAAGATGACAACTCGTGCTTATCTTTCTTTGTTCTCAAAACATCTGATCCTTCTTCCTCACCCTTCTTCGCCATGCCAGAATCTTCAGAGGACAACTGTGCTCCTCTAGGAGGCTTCACATTCTCCCTTTCCACTGGTATTTCCGAACTACCCTTCTGCTGCTTCTGTGCTAGTTGCCTGACATATGCCGCGCTCCTGCAAACACCCACGGTTATACTTGAGAAAAAAAGTAAATAAATCGTTTAAGTGAACAACAGATAAGCGTCTTGAATTTTGGATAGTCCCATCTAGGAGATTTAGGACATACCAATCTTGGCAACTATAACTAATGTCATCAAAGTTACATGCAGCTATTAGAACCAGATCATTAGATCAACCAGTCAGGAACAAGGCTCATCATAGCATCATTAAAAGTTAAAACTAGAAATTGCTAATCTGTTAGATATAAGACTGGTTGCTAGCTGCATGTGAGGAGATACATATCTAAAATAACATGGTAATAAGAAAGTCAAGAAACAGGAGTAGCACAGGAGATACCTCTTAAATTGTGGGTCAGTTGGATCAATTACATAGTCAGGAGAGAAAAGAGATGCAAAACGTGGATCATCATAAGCAATGCTTGGTACTTTAGCCTCATCAATGACATTATCCTTCTTTTTGCCCTTTCCTTTTTTGAACTTGAGATTATATCCCCTGGGGCCAGCATCAGTTCCATTGTCATCAGCAAGCAATAATTCAAGCTCTTCTTTGCTTGCTTTGTCAGCTCCATCAATATCTTGGTTCTTATTCTCTTTATTTTTAGTTTTTGCCTTCTTCTTTACAGCAGGCTCCTCAACGAAGAAATCATCTGCATCTTCGGCAGCTTCCTGAGGAGAATCATCACTACTATCATCATCTGATGAATACTGAGATTTGTTTTTCCTGGCCCTCTTTTTCTCACGCCTTTTCCTCAGATACGCTTCCCAAACTGTTTCTGATTGTTTATCCTTCTTTTCCATAATATGTTTGCTTATATCTTCTAACCCCGTATTGAAGGTGACCTCCATATCCTGGGGACCATCCTCTTCACTATCTCCTTCTGAACCATCACCAGCTTGGAGTAAAGCACGGTATTTTTCTCGTTTTTTTGCCTTTTTATCAACTTGATCCTTTGTCTCATTGTTATCTTCTTCATCATCATCACTTGCACTCTCATCAGTGTTCAAAAATTCATTCAATTCCAACTGGGCCAGCTGTTAAAGAGGACAGAAGAAAAGAAAAAATCAGGTTCCTTATAAAGCAAGTTATATAAATAATAAAAAACTATATATATGAAGAAAAGGATCTTTTCAATTTCTCTCCCTTGACATGAAGATACATAACAAAATAAACGTAAGTGACTAGATAAAAAGTAAAGGCATAAAAGAAGATGTACTAATTACAGTAAAGTTAAGACAAATTACACCGACCTGTTCATCATTGAATTTCCGTTTCAAGGTCTTCGCACGGAGAGGTTCATCCTCATCCCAAGATAGATTAACTTTACTGTGTTGAAGTGCTCGAGAATAGAAATCTTTGCATTCATAGTTTGCAGGTGCCTAATCAGAAAAAAGAATCAATAACTACCTATTTGTTTCAAGGTGTGATATTTCCAAATTCTAATTCAAAGCCATAACATAGTGGCGAAGGCCGACTATCATCAAATGCTAAATACCTCTGTAGCAACATCCCGAGGTGGGTGCTTGAATTCCATGTCATCAGGAATAAATCTCAAGTCAAGTGCATTAGATGATTGTATGAACTCAAGACCATCACATTCTTTGTAAATATGATCTGCTGTGGCAACCGATTCACATTCCACCACGGCAAAATAGTACCTGGAGTACCAGAAAGAACCAACCAAGGTACATAATAGTACTCACAGTAAGACTAATAAAATCACTATTTAAAGCCATATTTAATCGAAGGTGGAAATTAAAATCAGCAGCTTTTCTTCTATGCCAAGCCAAGATGTCCTTAACACAAGCCATATTTACCTCATCCTGCTCTTCTCATATTCACGCAGCTTCTCATTGTAAATCTCATCATCATCGCTGTCATCGTCACCGTTTTCCTTTTCATCATCAAATAGACCAATGGGGCCATGAACTTCCTCCTCTTTCATACGCTGGAGACCAAACTCAGACGGATAGACAGCTACCGATTCGATCATTCCATTAGACGGGACAAACGAACTTAATAACACATACAAGTCAACAGCCTACAATGACAACAAAATAATCCATAATTGAACCCTAAAAAATTCAGAAAAATCTACATTATATCCAAATAACCAACCAAATAAAAGCTTTGCTTGAAGCACATTATCAAACTTGATGAATTACGCACCTTAACATACCTCCAGTCCATGTTAACAACAGCAAGCCTATGTGTCTCTTGCGCAATCGCCGGCACCTCTTCCTGTCGATACAGCACACAATCATCATCACAAACTCAATTAAGAAGCAAAAACATCCCAAAATTTTCAAATAATTCCGACGAATAACAAGCTTAACGAGCTCAAAACAAGCTCATTCAATCACACCTTAAATTCTGTTTGCTAATATCCTATCCCAATTATTGAGAAAATAGAATAAAAAAAATCATTTTTTTTCTCATCTAGAGATATTTTCAATTTTAACCAAACTGAGCTTAACCAGCTGCAATTTAACCGTTGCAGAATCATTACCTTCACTTCAGATTCTTCCTCATCGTAAGCCTCCACGTCAGCACCTTCCTCATCTGCATCTGTATCCGTATCCGTATCGGCATCAGACTCCGATTCACTCTCCTCTTCCGACTCAGCCGATTCCGACTCAGTCCCTTCTTCTTCTTCTTCTTCTTCTTCTTCTTCTTTATAGTAGTGTCTCAGAGAAGCGTGAGTGGAAGGTGGGCCCTTCTTAGGCCTGCCCCTCTTGTCAACGGGGGCTTCACTGGGCCGGAAGCTCTTATCTGTAAACATTCGGTCGAATCGCGAATCGATAGCCACCTTGGTTTTGTGTTTTGGCGCGTCCTCCCGGAACCGAGGATCGGTGTGAAGCGACGAGAATCTAGGGTCGCTGATGACATTATTGCTTCCATCGTTGGTGTTATTGTTCTTCTCATCAAAATCGTTGTTGGAATTGTGCTTCTCGCTGTTGTCCTTCTTCTTCTTGCTCTTGTTCGTCTTAACATTGTTTTTGGATCCCATTCTGTGCTTGAATCCAACGACGTCGCTTCGTGGCGGTAGTGGAGTTTGCAGGGTGCAACAGCAGAGTCAATAAAAAAGAGGGTTTTGATTATAAATGAAAAACGTTTCGTTAGTCGTTAGGGTTTTAGCCAAATTTTTTGGATTGTGGGCTCGGGTTTTTTGCTGCGGGCCAAGTCCAACTAACAAACACTTCTTTTCGTTATTATGCGTTTTCTTTTTATTTAACGTGATGGATTAGTCTTTTTATTTTTTTTGGCATCACAAAGATCATTCATCATAGTTACATTATTTTTTTTGGATTGGTCGAGTGGTCAGCTCACTCGTCCGCTTAAGCAAGTGTCGGGGATTTGAATCCCTCTTTGTGTATGCAGCAACCCATTGGTCAGTGACAGACCCTTAAATGAAGCTCCGATCCGCGACGGATTAGTTCTTGGTCTATCGTTCTATGGGCAAACAAAAAAATAGTTACATTATATCAGTTAATTTTATATGATTTTTTTTTTTCAGTTTTCACTTCTCACCCATATATCTCTTACGTTTCTTGTGGGTTGAAATGAAAATATATGTGAATAAATAAAACAAGCTAAACTATAATTGAAAATTAAAAAATATATTAATAAAAAAATTGAGATAAGAGGTGGTGGTCATGATAAAGGTAGCTCCACCTAAGGGCACCATTATTCATGCTACCCTTGGCCCTTGGGTACACCTCAGGTCTATGCTTTCAAATTTCAATTCCCTACTAACTCAATGGGAGACTACATTTTTCTAAAGTGATAAAGTTGACCCAAAAAAAAAAGTTTAAGTATATGATGAAAATTTATAAATTTAATTATGATTAACTCTTTTTTTTGCAACAAACTCTTTTATCTTATGTTATTATTACTTTTCTCATTTAGAAGTTAGTTTTTTTTCTAAAGTTTGGTATTAATTTTTTTTTTTTTTTGTCTTCAAGTTCTTTTATTTGTAAGTACTAAATACCATGTAAACTTAAGTACAAAAAAAAAAAAACTAAAAAGAATATGTATAAATATGAATAAATACAAAAAACATTTTTTAAATAATGTTTGTTGTTCCCCTTTCTGGAACTTACCCCAATCTCCTCTATACTCTTCTTCTTCACTGAACTCTGAAGCTCACAATCCACCTGATTATGGCGCTTGCTCACTATTTGGTTGCAGTTCCCATTGAACCTTCCCCTAAATCCCCAAAATCTTCCTTATTGAATCCACCATTTTCAATTTCATCAAACAGTTTAAACTTGTTTGCTTCTCTCCCTTCCAAACCTCATAAACAACACTCTCTATTCTCCAGATTCCGCAGGGTCACCCATAAAGGTGAAAAAAATTGCTGCTTTCATAACGTAAATTGTGGTTATTTGAGTAAAATCGGTTCTTTTTTATGTGGGCAATTTTTGATTTCTTATACTTGCATTCAAGGCATTGCATTTGATTATATGTTCAGCTACCCTTTTTTGTGAAGTTAAAAAAAAATGATTTTTTTTAATTTATTTATTAAAAATTGATTTGTTGCCTTCTCAATTCAGCTAAGGCTAAGGCACAAGAACCTGAAGTGAGTGCAGCTAGTGATGCCTTTACACAATTCAAGCATCTGCTTTTGCCTATTACTGATAGGAATCCTTATCTCTCTGAAGGAACAAGACAAGTGAGTTTCTATGATGCACCTTCTTTGATTCTATGTTGGGATTGAAAGTTTTTTTGACCTAGTTGATGATGGTATTGTGATTTGTGAATATACACAATTTGTTTGTTTTACAGAGAAGTCAATACAAATAGTCACATTTTAGTGAGTAATGGAGAAAACATATCATCTGAAAATGAGAATAGAAAACAAATCAAATGGGATCTTTTTGATACCTGATAGAATCCTTGACATTTTTTTCCCATTCTTCACCAAAGATTAACTTGTGGTTAATGCAATTTTCATTAGGCTATAGCAACTACCACTGCTTTGGCAAAAAAGTATGGAGCTGACATTACAGTAATAGGTAAGTCATCATATCATTTATATGCAAATCCTCAATTCAAGTTTGGAACTTTTACTTGGAGTTTTGATTGTACACCAAAAATTCAATTTTATTGTGTATGAATAATTCTAACATGACCCAAGAAAAGGCCAAAAAAGAGTTCCTCTCGTGACATTAGTGAAGGTCTCAACACTTGTTCTCCACCACCGTTTCACATTTTTAGTTCTTATGTTGTTTATCTGTCACTAATAGAAGTGTTTTCCTCATAAGTTTACCTACCCTTAATCTCTCCTCTTAATCTTTCTTTACTTAATTTATTTCCACATAACTACACCCGAATCCGGTTTCAAATTAAAATCTGAAGGAAAATCCTTTTTCATTCTTTTGCTTTTTGATCATTTGTAAATTGAGAATTTATTTGGAGCGATCGGCATACCCTTTACATGTTTATATGCTTTTGCAGTTATTGATGAACAGCAGAAAGAGTCACTACCTGAGCACGAGACGCAACTATCCAGCATCCGCTGGCATATTTCTGAAGGTTTGCAAAAGCAATTCTTTGTTTTGTTTATAGTACTTGGCATTATGCATGTTCATGCCCTTTGAAGCACAATACCAATACTAAATTTTCTTGTTTGGTTAAATATCCTTTCACGGTAGAATCTTTCATAGAATGTTTTGGTATTGTGTAACATGGGAGGTTTGTTTGCATAAGCTTATTTTTGGATTCACAGGTTAAAAAAGTTTATAACCATGATCTCCCTGTGATAGATTTTGGACCCCAAAAAAAGAAAGAAGAGTAGGAGGAGAAGAAGATTATTTTCTAGTATATAAAGGTTACTAAACATGGTTGTACTGATGTAGTTGTTTTCATAGAGGTTTTGTGAAACTTAATTATGCATGCCGCGATTTCAATCTAAGAGCACATAAGTTTTTTAATGTAACGAAATCTTGGCTATCATAGTATCAAGAATAATGAATTGATAATTTCATTAGATTTATTTGCTCCATTTGCTAGTCAAAAGGTTTTCTGTCATACATTCTCTGGTAATTATTATGATCATTTTCTCTTCTATGCAATGATTATTTATATGAATTGTCTAAATGGTCATTTCCTAATAGATTTCACTAGGTTTGTTAGATATATGTCCCAACAATATCTAGGTAGAAAAAGGCTTTCATTGTTGTATCATGTCCGAGAGCTTCGAGTGATTGTTCGATCTGTTTGTTCTGTATTCATAAAACATATATACAGGTGGATTCAAGGATTACAACTTACTCGAGCGGCTCGGAGAAGGGAGCAAGCCAACGGCGATCATTGGCGATGTTGCCGACGAGCTCAATTTGGACTTGGTAGTTATTAGCATGGAAGCAATCCACACAAAGCATATAGATGCAAACTTGCTTGCCGAGTTCATTCCATGTCCTGTTATGCTTCTGCCATTGTAGTTTCCATTGTTTTGGTAAACATTGCAGGGCATGCTTTTATCCTGGTTGCTGTCCTTTCTGCAATCTTGATATTCCTTGTTCTTAGCATTTGATTTGATTCTACAGTTTCTAGGATAATTTTGTTGAAAATGTTTGATTGCATCTTTTACTAAGATGGGTTTATATGTATATATGTAACGCAGAACAGAAGTGGATCATGTTACAATTTCCTTTTTTTTTTTCCGAAAATATTTAGTAACAAAAAAATTTAGCCAAAATCAGCTAGAATTTGTCTTATTTAATATTTATTAATTGGTGCAACAATTAATGAATGCTAAATAAGGTAAGTTTTGACTGTTTTTTTTTTTCGAATATTATTGTTTTTTTCCCCTAACAATTACAGCAAGTTTTATTAAAAAATAGAGAAAAAAAGGACAAATAGGTCTCTAATCTTTTGCTTCGCGGACATTTTCGTATTTGACAATTGAAAAATACTTTTAATTCCCTGACATTCACAAAACTTGGACGGATCAGTTCCTTCGTCCAAATGCCTCCGTCAGGGACTGATTCGTCCAAGTTTTGTGAAGATCAGGAACTTAAAAGTATTTTTCAATGGTCAGGAACGAAAATGTTTGCGGGACAAAAGATCAGGGACTTATTTGTCATTTTCTCTAAAAAAATATGAAAAGGTTTAGGGTGTTCGAATTGAGTCACTTTCTGTTTTTAGAATTTTGTGAAGGAAAAAAATAAAAACACAAATCAAATAGATTTTTAAGTTTGTTTATATTTTTAATGAATTGACTGCATCAAAAATTCAAAAAAAAAAATATTCTATTATTGTCTTTTTAACAAGTTTGTTAATTTAACATAGAAAAAGAATTTAGAGTAAATTACACTAGATAACCCTCTTAAGATTAGATTATATTACATTATGCTGGGTATGGGTGTTTGCGGTGCGGTTTGGTTCGGTTTTAAGGAAAAAAGTCATCCGATCTGAACGCTTAATTTATGTGCGGTGCGATTTGGGTTGGATGAACTTTTTTGGAAATCCGATCCGATCCGATTACAAGCGGTTTGGATCGGTTTGGATTTGCAGTTTTTTAAATAAAAAAAATTAAATACATATAACAAGTCTCAACATCAAATTTTAAATAACCAACAATGACATAACAAGTCTTAACAATATCTTAAAAAGCCAACGATAATATAACGATAAAAATAAAATTATAGGTTAGTTAAAATAAATAAATAAATAATATTTTGAACATAAAATATTTATTAAATAATAATAATACATGAATAATAGAAAAATGTATAACAAATTGAACATGTTATAAGTATAATTGTAAATATAATAATAAAATAATAATATTATAGCACATTGTGCGGTTTGGATCGGATTGGATCGGTTATGAAAAATAGATCCAAAATCCGATCCAATCCAGCGGTTTGCAAAAAATAGAATCCAATCAAATCCGAATTAGTACGGTTTTAATCGATTTTCGGTTTGAATTGGATTAAATAAGCAGTTTAATTTGGATCGGTTTGGATTTGAACACTCCCACCTCATTGATTACTGTTCACATTCACGGTAACATGAGTAAAAAAGTGAAGTAATAATGATATTTGTACTATATTTGTTTATATTTTTTATCATATAAAAAATAAACATTTAAGTTTTATTTTTTATCAAATATTTTTAATATAAAAATAGAAGATTATATAAAAGTGATATGTATAAATAATGAGTGAAATAATTGATATTTATTTATGGTTATACATGTCACATCTATTAATAAAATAGTACATGTTAGAAACACACTTGTTTGAAAGCTACATATAATTAAGAATTAATTAGTATGTAGTATTAGTATACAGGGGAATAAAGCTAAACATAAATATATTTAAAGGTAGCTTTCATTCAATTTTCCAATAGTGAAGCTTCTTCAAGAATTTGTTGATTTATTTTGGATTTTGTTTCAGTAAACCTTATTACTCAATCTTCGTAGAACAACATGTTATTATTTAAGAGAATTCATACTTTTTTTTTTATGATAATTTGATTCTGATACAAAATTGTACAAATTTAAGCAGTTATAATTTGACCTGTAACTAATTTTTATCTTTCAAATCGATTTGGTATTTGATTTTTGATTAATCCTATTAAAATCGGTCAATTCAGTTTGATGCTTAAAAATATGGTTAATAATGATATTTAAATAAGATAACAAAAAATTCGGGTAAAAATTAATTATCCGTAAAAAGTGGACTCTCAAATTTTTTTTTTTTTAATTAAGTTCAAGATTGTCATGATAATGTTAGATATTTTATTTATCTTAAATCATCATAATTAAAAAAGTGACAACATAACAACAATAGAAAACAAACGAGAGAGTTTGGTTTATATAATAATAATAATAGACGCATTAAAATTATTTCTATATATTTATCTACTTATTTTTAATATATATTTTATATTTTAACATATATTTTATACTAATAACTAATTTTAGTGTATATATAACACAGTTAAATTATTTTATATAAACACCTTATATAAGTAACTAGTTAATAATAAATAAGTAAAAATTAAAAGGAAAAATTGGTGCTTAAACTTGGATGCCAAATTCAATTAAATGGTAGTAATAACAATAATATTATTTGTTTACAGTATCAATAATTCAATTCAATATACTAGAATTAATATCTAAAAGCAATGTATCTTTCAAAAAAACCAATAACTTATAACTCAAATAACATAATCTCCTCATACTTAATTAAGAGGTTGTGGATTCGAGTCTCATATCTTTAGTAAAAAAAAAAATATCTTCCAAACAAAAATTTTAAAATAGTAAGATAAAAACAACTCCAACCAATTTTTATTTTGAATTAATTTTAAAACTACCTTATTAACTAGTAGCATTCCAAAAATTTGAATGAGTTATACTTATATCTTTGAGCTGCTATCATATCTTATCTTATTTAATATGTAATATAAATAATTGAGAATGAAGAGAGAGAAAGAAGAAGCTTGAAAAATAAAAACACGTTTTGGTGCCAAACAGAGCCTTAGGTTCCTATAAATGCACACACTCTCTTAACAAACCTCCTCTTCTTCCACCCTCTTCTTCTGCTTCTCACTTCCGCGATCACACAGCGAGAGAGAGAAAGAGAAAGAGAGAGAGAGAGAGAGAAAGAGATCGGAATAATCAAACCGAGCAACGAACCCTAACTAATTTCGTTTTTTCTTCTTCAATCTGTTCTCGGTCACGTGATCACTCCCAATCCATCACGTGATTATTCGATTCCATCATCGTTCCGATTCCAATGGCCATGACCGGTGCAGGTGCTCCTTCCAATCATTCACCGAATCTCACCGTCGTTGGAACTGGAGGCGTTGGTTCCTCTGCGTGGAGCCACGTCGCCGCCGCCGCCGCCGCTCCTCCTACGCAGCCGCTCGTCGAGGCTCCAGCTGTTTCTGTGAATTCTGTGCTGCCGGAGGAGCCTGGTCGTGAGGGATTTGACAACGGCGGGAACAATGGCGCCGGTGGAGCCGGGAGGAGGCCTGCTTGGAGCAAACCCTCGAGCGGCGGTGGTGGTGGTGGCTCTTCTTCGTCGGAGGTCATGGATGCAGATTCTTGGCCGGCGTTGGTGGAGTCAGCCAGGGCTACGGCGAAATCTCCCGCGCTGTCGGAGACTGCTGCGAAGGGCCCTGTGCCGGAATTGCAGGTTGTGATTTTTTTTTGTTCCTCCTTTCAGATTTTGATTTGATTTGGATAAATTAAATCACATTGTTAGGAATTTCAATTGTTACATTATTTATGATTGTTAAAGCTTTCAAATCCTTTATCGGAGGAGTTCTTAGCTGACAGTGATCGAAAGTTAGAGAATAACCTAAAGAATTAGAGAAAATAAATGAAAAAGAAAAAAAAAATGGTATTGCTTGTTATTTTTAGGGCACAATCGGGATAGTTCTAATTACGGAACAAATAAAACAGTAGTTAATACTTAATGTCACTGATTGAGTATTGCTAGAAATTGCGTTCGTTCCCCTTGATTTTACTTTCATGGACGTTAGTTGTTGTTTGTTTGTTTAATGTACACACTGATGGTTATTTGTTTTTGAGTGGTAATTATAGAATACTGGGAGCTCTGTTCCTTCTTCTCCACAGAGGCAAGTTAAGGACAATGCAGGCATGAGCAATGCAGTGCCGACTCACCAAAGGACATTTAGAAGGAACAATTCAAATACCTCCTCTAATGGAGGCCACCCACAGCAACATTCTGGTCCTCAAGGTTCTGTCACTGCATCAGGGCCCCAACACCATGGCTCTAGGACTGGATTTGGGTCTAGTGACCACCCTCAGCAGCGTAATGACCATCCTCAGCGTAATTCGTTTAGAAACCGGAATGGTGGTCCACATCCTCGTGGAGATGGGGGTCACCATCATAATTATGGTGGCAGACGTGATCAGGGACATGGGCATCAGGACTGGAATGCTCATCGAAACTTCAATGGCAGAGACAATTATATGTCGCCGAGATTTGGTCCGAGGATGGTGCAAGGTCCGCCACCACCTCCTCCTAATCACTTCTATGCTGCACCCCCAACGATGAGGCCTTTTGGGGGCATGGGGTATTCTGGTACAATTTCTAAACGTTAACATGCTATTTAATGTTTGTGTGTATGGATATGTTCTGATGTTTACATGCATTTTCAGAACCACCTCTTCAGCAGATGGTGTACATGCCATCTCCACACCTGGATTCACTAAGAGGTGTTTCTTATATTCCTCCAATACCACCAAATTTGATGTATTATCAACCTCCTGATCCTCACTTGTATACAAAGATAGTGAACCAGATTGATTACTATTTTAGGTAATTCTCATATTTTTGTTAGCTACAGTTTTCATTTGGTTGCTTTACTGATTTTAGTATGATTTGGAGAGATGACTGCATACATGCAATAACTGTGGTTTTGCAGTAATGACAATTTGATCAAAGATCTGTACTTGCGGCAGAACATGGATGACCAGGGGTGGGTTCCTATAAGCTTGATAGCAGGATTCAAGAAAGTAAGATATTGTTCTTCTGTTGTTTCCAGCTATTAACTACTCCTCTACTCCTTTTCTAGCATGAGTTGGGTTGTTTGTTTGAATTTATAGATGATTAACACTGTAACTTTTTATATTTATTTATTATCCATAAATAATCAATCTACTTCTGGAGTATTCAATTATGTCTCTGTTATATGTACTTTGATGCAACATATGCTTTGTTTGAGAACTTCCCTAGCAAACATACATAGACCCTGATTTATGTTTCCATGGTTGCAATATCAATATTCATTGAATTAATGTTGATAAATGGAAATTGATATTACAAACACATTGTATGTAAAGTCATGTATATTAAAAAAATGACAAGATAGAAAAGGTGAAGACCTTCTCTAAAATAGTAATTTATTTTAAGATTATATGTAATTATTTAACCTTCTAACTACTGTGGTTGTTGCTGGATATTTGAGTTAAATGTAGAATCATCTGCAATTAGATGACCATTAGTCTGTATTTACCAGGTTATGCAGCTGACTGATAACATCCAGGTTGTGTTGGATGCCGTTCGAACTTCATCCGTCCTCGAAGTGAATGTAAATTTTCTAAACTCATTAGATGTCTAAGTTCTAAATTCTCAAGGTTGAAGGATTTTTCATATTTATTGTTATGAAGTTTAATCACATTTGTTTTTCTTTCAACTGTAGGGCGACAAGATAAGGAGGCGAAATGATTGGGCGAGATGGCTCATTCCCCCTAATATCATGAGTTCTCAAACTGTTGGAAGGTTGGCAGAACAGATTCAAAGCATTACTCTAGAGTCAACTAACAATGACAGTGCTCAAGGATTAGATGCTTTACAGAATAGGCCTTTTGGGGAATTAAATAGTCAACTTCTGCCCTCCACCAGCGATGGTGGTCAAGCTGGGATTCAGGTTTCAAATCACTCAATTTCTGCGCAAAACTAGTTTCAGATGTTCTAAAAAACATTTTTTGTGGGAGAATATTCTTAGGGCAAAATGGAAAGCAGGTATCTATCATGGTCTTAATTTTTACATGTGGCATGGTGGGATTCAATTTCTCATGAGGTATATAGAAAAACATGATTGAGAAATGGGAAGGAAAAATCCCTCAAAGAATAGACACAATTTTATACATTATAACAAAAATATATATATACACGGCTGTCCTATGGCATGATGGTGGTTGTTTGTTTAAATCAGGGGATTTGTTTTTCTACTTTCTTCTTTCTTTTTCCCCCAAACCTTCCCCTCAGCTATTTTTTAGAATCTTTGGGGTCAATTTCTCTCCTTGTACCTGCTATAATTGGGTGTTGAATGAGTTCTCCGTGCTGCTGCAAGTGAAGGGTGAAGATGGCTGTCTATGGTGGAGATTGTCTCTGCAACTGCTTAACAGATGATGATTGCATGATTTTGCAGTCACATGTCTGTAATGACTTGGTCTTTAGACTTTTTTTTTTAATTTGTTTTTTTTTTTAATTTAAACTCACATTTTCTTAGGTTTAGATTATCCTTAGGGGTTTATTTTATTTTAAACTTATGGGGATTATGATAGACTTTTGAAGTTTGAATGATGTTTAACTGATCCTTATGACAATTTATTTTGATTATGTAATTAATTTGATTTATTGTATGATGTTGGTATATTTAAGTATATTTTATGATGGCTTATTAACATTAATTGGTATGTACTTATGAATTTATTCGGTTCCATGTTCATTCAACATTTTATATAATTTTGATTTAAAAAAAAAGGAGTGATTTGAATCTTACAAGTTAGCAATTGATTCTAAGGTGTGTTTATGGCAATTTTATATGTTTTTAATTTAAATTTTTGATAGAAATTTCTTACAAATATTCAGCAACTACAACTGTCCAAGATTTACATATTACAAGGAAAGTTCATAATAGTAGAACATGATTTGATTCCATATTAACACTAAATAAACTTGACATAAAAAAATGGGCCTTAACATGAGGATGGCCCAAATAACGGACTTTATACAATAATTTATACAAGTTAGTAATATGATGCATATGGTTGTATAATATGTTTCAATATTTGTGTTTGTGCGCGTGACTTGGTGGGTGATTGAAGATGGGATTATATAGTGCATGGGGGTAGCATTAAAGGGTGGTTGAAGTTTTTTATACCGATATTAAGCATGATGCCCCCATGTAATTTAGTCAATTGTGTCCTTTAATTCGAATAAGTGTGGATATTCTTTTCTTCTAAAAATTTAATAAGATTTCTTATATGTGCATAGCATAGTTGAGTTTTGGTAAATCTTTTCTTATGCTTGTTTGCTCTATTATGTTCAACAATTGAGTAATTTAATTTCTCCTTTTATCTAAGAAACCTTATTTTTTAGATGACAAGAAACTTTAACACACACATGAGAATTGACTTGTTTAACCCCCTCTTTTTTAACATATAAACATATTATTTACATGAACACACACCAAATGCAAAAATGATGATACTAGCTTAACAATCCAAGGTCTAATAAAAGTTAGAGAGCTTATATTATATACTATTCTTATTATTGTAGACCTTTGTGATTGTAATTTCGTAATTAGACTTTTAGAATTTAGTTAGTATGAAATCTGTTGTATATACGAATGTTTAGGTACTTTTTCTGTCCTTGATTAACTTTCTTTAATCAAATTCTTTTAAAAAATCAAAAAATAAAAAAGGGACAACTCATTTAACGGATTTTTTACTTATATAAATTAAATAATTTTATTAATTACCGATTTTCATAATATTCCGCGTTTTTATCGAAATGGGTTGCATCTCACATTTCGTTTACAGTGTAAACGAATTAATTTTACACATATTTCGTTTACACTGTAAACGAAATACGGTTGACAAAACAATACGTGTATATTTCGTTTACACTGTGAACGAAATACATGTAAAGTTAATTCGTTACATTGTAAACAAAATACAATAGAACAAATTTCAAGCAGTTATAAAAGGGTGTGCAACCCATTGTATTCTTCACAACAAATTCACTACTCCTTGTAAAACTTTCCCAAACTAGTCATAATGTCTACTAGTAGTGTATATTTGGTTGTGTGTATTCCAATTGCCTTACGAGGAACGAGGATAACAGGGTGGTGTTTGAGTGTGAGAATCCGGTGCTGCTGCGCACACGACGAGTTGTCTCGTTGTCGGAGCTGAAGAGTCTGATATTGAGGCACCTCGATCATAGTGGGAGAAAAGAGATTGGAAGGATAGGGTATAGGATGCTAGCTCCAATGGGAAATGAAGTTTTTCGATTTCGTCTGTTTTGACTGCATGACGACGAGTATGTGCGGCTAATGTTTGACATTCATGATAGAATCATGTGTGAACAAGTGATGGAACTCTCTGCAGAGGTCGGTGATGTTGGTGACGATGGATCTGAGCAGTTGAACTTTGTGTAGGATGATCCGTCCCTCGCACCGCCGCCTATCCATGTTACCCAAATAGTAATTTGGCTTCTTCTGGACCTGTGAACCAAATCCTTTTTATAGGCGTCACTAAATAGAGACGTTACAGAATACGTGTGCACACGTCATACAATAAACAAAATGTGATATGTAATACATTTGGTTAAAATACTGTATATTATAGAAATCGGTAATTAATAAAATTATTTAATTTATATAAATAAAAAATCCCTCGTTTAACTCATCATCACTAAGACAAATTAAATCAAATAGAACTAATATTTTATTAGCTCGTTAAAAAAGTAGTAGTCTTTTCAATTTTGACTCAACATTTAAGATGAGCAAATTTGAACTCAGTAATCTCGTTTTGGCGGCTCTAAATAATAACCTCTGAGACTTTACTCCAATCCCAACTTTTAAGACTCTTAGCTAGGCTTTGATTGGTGAGTTTATCGACATTAAATAATAATGCTCAATCTACTTTTGGAGAATTCGATAATGTCTATATGTACTTTACTTAGAAGACTTCTAGTTATGGCTTTCCTAACAAACATATTAGGCCATGGTTGGCTTCATATCCAGTAAACAATAATTTACAATTTTATATAAGTAAATTCATGAACGAGTAGTCAAAGACCAAAGGTCCAAACTACTATTTTTTTTTATTAAAAAAAAAAAATAAGTCTTTAATTTTATAATTCGAAGATACATAAATTTTTAGCAAATTAAAAATACACAAATAATTTTTATTTTTTAAAATATGAGACTTTTAAATTTTTCTGTCTAAGATATATAAAGACAAATGAATCATTTGGAGAGACTTAGATGTCTCGCGTTTTAGAAAAAGAGAGACATTTTTATATTTTTAATTAGTCGATAACTTATTTGTTTTTGAGATAAAACGTCAGAAACTTATTTGTCGTTTTCTCCTATTATTATATACACACCGAAGACTAAAATTAGAAATTATATTATAATTGAAATGGCATGTCATGTCATTAATTCGAATAAGTGTGGATATTCTTTTCTTCTGAAAATTTTAGTAAGATTGTTTATATGTGCATAGCAATGATAGCATAGGTTTTTTTTTTTTTTTGTGACTGCAATGATAGCATGGTTGAGTTTTGGGAAATCTTTTCTTAGGCATGTTTTCTCTTTTAGGCTTAACAATTGGGTAATTTAATTTCTCCCTTTATCTAAGCAACCATATTTTCAGATGACAAGAAACTTTTAAAGTGTGTTTGATTTGTGTTTTTATTTTCAACATTTTTACATTTTTGAAATTTGTAAACGAAAAAAGTAAAAATAGTAAAAATAATTAAATTCTGTTTTTTGTTTTTATCTGTTGTTTTTACTTTATTTTTATAAAATTTAAAAAATAAAAAATACTAAAAATAAAAACAGAAAATAAAGAAGTAAACCAAACGTAACCTTAAATTTTAGGGTAATATTACGTGACCAATAATTTTTTTGAACAACATGAACAAATACCAATCAAATCAAAACACACTACACCTTCAAATTATTCACCTAAATCTTAATATTAGAATAACCATCCGCACACCTAGTAAAATAAACATCCAATATATCTATTATTTACATTGTTTAATATTTTCATTGTCTACCTATACTTTTTCTAAATTTTAACACATACATGTGCCTTAGTGCATCCTCTATTGGATATGTTCACGTGTCATTTTTTCATTTTTTAATTTTTAAAAAGGAAGCAAGCTAAGATGACTTCGATTATAATTTCCTGTGTCATCAGCTTTGTGGCTGTTAGTGTAAATAACATCTGAAAACCATGCCCTAGACTTCCAACCTTTCTTTATTCCGTGTAACTCATGTTTGAGGCTACTCTGAAATAGAGTGAGATGAGCTAGTAAAAATATAATTAGTTTAGAAGTGGGTTAATTTAGTTGAGTTCGGATAATTCAAAAAATGATTTGTTTAGTCTCTTCTTTCAACATATAAATATATTATTCACATGATGAACATACACCAAATGAAAAAATGATGATACTAGCTTAACAGTCTAAGGTCTACTAAAAGTTGATGAGAATATATTATATACTATTCGTACTATTGTAGACATTATTAGTTTTGTTATTGTAATTTCATAACTAGACTTTTAGATTTTAGTTAGCATGAAACTTCTTGTATAGATGAATGATTAGGTACTTTTTTTTTAATTCCTTGAGTAAAACTTTTTAACCAAATTCTTATAAAAATAAAAAATAATAAAACAATACATATAATCCGTTGGACTAACTATAAAGAATAATTCTCCACATATAAGCGTTTTTTTATACAAGTCTTTACAAGTCATTTATATTAACGCGCTTCGAACCGTCACTGCACGTTTTTCATCTTCTTCCTCCTTATCTTCTTCTTCTTCTTACTGCACGTTCTTCTTCCTCTTCCTTTTCTTCTTCTTATTTTCTTTCGTTTCTTGCATTCTCTTTCTCCTTCTTCATTTATGTGCTTTTCTCTCTGTTTTCTTTCTTCGTTATTCTCGATTTCCATTGTTTTTTGACATCAAGCTCTGAAATCGTTTTTGAAAAAGAAGAAGCAGCGGAAGATGAGGAGGAGAAAGAGAAAGAGTTATGAATTATGCATAAGATGTACTTCAACGAATTTTAGGTGTATTTCTTAAATTCTTTGTGTGTATTTTCATAATCCTTTGAGTGTATTTCTGTAATCCTTCGGGTGTATTTCTATAATCGTTTGGGTGAATTCCTGTAACCGTTTGGGTATATTTCTGTAATCCTTTAGGTGTATTTCTGTAATCGTTTGGGTGTATTCCTGAAGTTTCATTATCTTCAAAACGATTTCAAAGCTTAATTTCAGAAACCATGAAAATCGAAAAAAAACAAAGCAAGAATACCGGTGATAAACGCAGGTAAAACAACGAATGAAAAGGCGAAGAGAGAATGCACGAAGGAGATCAAACAAATTTGGCAAGAACCTCATTTTCATGGAAGAGGAAGAAGAAGAATCGTTCATAATACATGGTGAGTGTAACGCTTTGAAAACAGGAAGCGGTTGAATAATGCATTAAAAGGCCCGTATGTGTAGCAACTTGTAAGACTTATAAGTGAAAAAGACTTGTATGTGTAACAGGCCTCAACTATAAAAGGTCAAGACCAAAAAATAAAAAATTTAACTAAAATTTCACTCCGACCCTAATAATTTCATTAAATATCCCTAACCAACTCCAAATGAAAGCATAATACTATTAGGATCTCTATCCATTGTCTTCGTCGGACATTTTGGCCTTTATGTGAACCTCACCGGCAATAAGAGGTGGCGGTAATCATACATGTAATGTTAGGTTCCTATGTGCCAATTACAATTTTTTAGAGTAACTCCAATAAAATATTTTTGGTATCATTTCTGATAACTTTAAAATTGAATTTTACATTGAATACAATATCTGTATAAAAAGAGACGGTATCACTTTAAAAAAAGATTAACCAAATATTATTACTTGTATAATTCATTAAATAAAATAATAAAAAACGGTATAAAGTTTAAATTGAATTGAGACTAACTATTGGAGTGACAAAATTGAGTCTCAAATCAATTTTTTATGATAAATGATTTTGCAAATATTTATATTACCTTTTGTAGAACTCAAAATAAAATTAAACTAAAACTAAACATCGGAAATGTTTGTAAGGATAGGTAGTTCTGGATAGTTAACAAAATGCTGGTATTTTGCTTGTTTCAAAAAGAATTTAATACCAACTTTCTCTTCGTTACTTAATGTATTTCAAACCATAAAAAAAAAAACGAGTTACACAAACCAATCTTCATCTTTAAATTGGTGTTTACGAAGGTCTTCGATTTTTCATTGGAGGCTTGAAAATAATTTGCTGCATTGAAATCAACTAGTGCCTTCAAGTGTGGGATTATATTGAGGTTTGAAATTAATTGGGATAAACTCAAAAAGCTTTGTTGTTGTGTCAGAATTTGTAGCTGCCAATATCTCTACAGAAATTCCAGTGGTGTTACTTGGTTTAGGAGGTGCTGAATTAGCTGTTTTTGGAATTAAATTTGGATTAACAACTAGTGTCACAAAGAAATTATTGAAATTGTGCATACATGTTGCTTCACAATGGGTTGTTTTGCTCTCCATAGAACGTTGTGGTGTAGATTAAGAAAGTAAAATCTTATCTTTTTGTTGTGGTGGCATTGAAATTTTTTTTGGTTGTTTTTTCTTCCAACTTTTTAGCTTTAGCTTATAAAACACAACTAAGGCAATAGTTTAGGCCAAACACATTTGTTATGATGTAAATGTAGAATTATATATATATATATATGTGGCCCTTACAATACAATTAATTGCTTCACTTGTACTTGTTGCACCATTTGGCTAGGAGCATTGCTGGTGGGGGACACTTTTTTTAATTTTGCATGGGAAAAATAGATTATTAATTTATTTGAAGGACATTTAAAGCCTTAAAAATTTAAAGAAGGAATTGATAAATCCTATCAATTGATTTGAAGGACATTTAAACCTAAAAATATTATAAATTGTAAGACTAAATTGTACTTGCTATTACAAAATCTGTGTATTTTATGCTGCACACATTTTTTATACATCTATAATATTATAATACATTTTGAATATTAATATTCAACTAAAATATTATTTCCAGAGTACGTACTGACTATTGAGAATCTAAAAAAGATAATTACTGGTCAAACTAACTTTTTAATTTTTTCAGTTATCATTTTACATGTTTCCATTTCTCATTGGTTACACGTAAAAGTAGTCCTCAAGACTTAATACGTGGATCATTATGATTGGGGCGTCCTCGTTATAAAGCGTCAAATTCTCCATTATATGCTGTAAATATAGGAGTACATAGGGCACAATGCTCTCCGTACCTTCAAGGCTCTCTCACATACTAGTAACTATTATGCGTTTGGGACTTTAAAGTTAGTCAAGATGACAGAATCAAATTGTCTGTAAAATTGATACTAAAGATATCTTCTGACAGAAAGAGCTAATATATTATATTCCTAGAGAGTTATTATATTATATTATATTATTAACAAATGATTCAAAGAAATTTAGATTGTATATATAAAATTCTAAATCATACTATTACAAAAAGTTTGATTATTACGTTATAATAAATTTATTTATCTAAATATAAAATTTTTAATATTCTAATAATAAATTATTTTATTAAAGAATATATATTAGATACAATAATTAATATTTATTTAGATTACTCCTAATTTATAATTTCATAATATTTTTAAATATAGCCAAAATATAGATAACAAATACCTAAATTTAATAACTAAATGATACATTTCACATCTTAAATTAATCAATGATATATAGTTCTATCTTATATTTGAAAAAGATCAATATTATAAACATCTTTTTATATTAAAAATTAACCTAAACAATATTATAATATGACATGAAAAATAATGACATCTATTTCTAAAATAGATTTTAAAAACAAACTTTATGATGAGTAAAACCATTAAAGTTTTTAGTCATCATATTTAATGTATATGTTATTTTAACGAATTAGAAGGACTAAAAGATCAATAATTTTGTTTGAAGATATATATTTCATTTTATAGTAAAAATAACGGTTAATAAACTGTAATTATTTTACTAATGTATGTGTTACGTTACAAAAATACATCACAGTATATTAAACGCAAGTAATCCTACAATAGTGTTGATTTATGATAATTAACATTAAATAATATAATATAAAGTATTGTAACAACTTTATACATCCAATTGATAATGCCTTGGTTATATTATTATTTCACATGATGTAAGTCCAACAAGAAAATGGTCAATTATTATTTGTTTTATAAAAAAGCAGTGTTGTTACTTAAGTTAAGTGTAAAACGATAAAAAAAACATCACATCAATCAAAAGGCAAATCAAATTAATTAGTTTTCACTTTACTGATATAAATTTCTATTTTGTTATAAACACATCTTTGTAGATACTTTTTAGTATATAAATATTTTTTATTATATTTTATATTAATAATTCAAATAAAAATATAAAATTTAAATTTAATTTTTTTAATTGTGTTTATTTTAATAATAAATTATTTTTTAAAATATATATACACTTTATTTTTTTAAGCATATTAACATTTGTGTTTGTTTTAATATAAATATTTTTTGGTGACTTTTAATATAGATCATTAATCATAATATGTATACATTAAAATTAATTATTAAAATTAATTATTAGTATAAAATATACATTAAACAATAAATATATATTAAAAATAAATTAAATTATATATATTTATACATAAATATAAATACATAATAATTAATTTTGATAATTAATTTTAATATGTTGATAATATTTTTAATAAATTATTACATAAAAAACAAAACTACGAAACAAAAGCTCATTGTCTAATTAGATATGTCATTTTCAAGTCATTAATATTTCCAAATAGATAATGTGTACTTTAATTTAATTATCTGATCCCACCATTTATAAATAGAAATGTTTGATATTTGGCAGTTTCATTATTATCACCAGAAAAAGAAAAAAGAAACAAAAAAATGTCTCCATCGTCAGAGTCTTCAGGTTCCTCTCGTTCTTCCTTCTCATCGTCTTCGACTTCAAACAAAAGCAGCAGCAGTATGTCCATGGAACATACGTTGATGCAAACCCACCATACTCATCCTCTTCCTCCACCTCCTCCGCCTCCGGTTGTCACTACTCTCAGCTTGAGTTTTGCTGGTGTTCCACTCACTAACGTGCAGCCTCATCTGCAAAACCAGCAAATCTCTGCTAATAACAACGAACTTCTTCCCCGTTTTGATTCTTTGTCCTCTCTTCTTCGGAGAAAGAGGATCTGTGAAAACATATCAAAACGCATGATGAAGAATCGTGAATCTGCTGCTAGATCAAGGGCTAGGAAACAGGTATAAACCATTTATTAACAGTCTGTGTGTCTTTTTTTAAAGAAGTGCCTTGTGACATTTTAAAAATTATTAGTGAAATTTTTTTTATTTTTATTTTAACAAAGAATTTTGTTGGTGACATTTTATAACAAACAGTTTAATTAGGAACTATTTTTTTTTTTTAAATTATTTTTTCTTAAATTCTAAATTTTAAACTCTAAAATCAGATGATGAGTGACTATCTCACTCATTTATTTGAACAAGTATTCTGAGTGTAAATTTGCCTTGTGAGTACATGTGAGTATACAACAAATTCATTGGTTAAATATCAAATTCTTAAGTAAATTCAGATCCATGCTTGATCTGTCCTACTCGAATGTACTAAAACATATGCAAGAAATAAATAAAAATACTAAATTCTAAATTCTTGAAAAAATAAGTTTAAAAATAATTTGACAGTAAAAAAAAGTTGTCTAATGTTATTTAATTAAATGTTGGTTCTTCCTTAAAAATTAAATATTGTAAGTTTAACTATTTAGTTTTATTAATGAAACTTTGTTTTTTAAAATATATTGTAAGGATTTTTTTTAACAGTTGTATTTATTATTACTTTTAATTGAAGTCAATTTAATTTTTTTTAACAGCTGTATTTATTTATTAGTCAAAATAGCTTTAAATTATAGCCTTACTAATAAGGTTTATTCAATCTAATAGTTACAGTTAAATCATACGATTGCAGTGACATCAAATGGTGTTCAAACTTTTTCAAAACCCTTCTGCTCATCACTATTTAATTTGTTGAACATTAATGATTTTGATTTACTTGTTTTAATTTGATGTTGATACAGGCTTATACACATGAGCTGCAACAAAAAGTTAAAGAGTTAATAGCAGAGAACAATAGACTCAGAAGACAGAACCAACAGCAAGTTTGTTTTTCTTTCTCTGTCTCTTTTATGTTTTTCAAATCTTTTCTAATTAGTTATTATTGATTATTTGAAAACTATGATATTTTTATTTTATAATACTCTTTTAGACTTATTCATTTGCTAATTCATGTGATTTTACATTATTTTAGTATATAAAATATCAATTTCATGGCAATAACAACAATAATAATAAGTATAGAGATTGATTTTTAATTAGTCAATAGTAATCTATTTTTAATTAGAAAATTAACTTTTTAACCTTTATTTTTGGACAAATTAATTAGAATTGAAAATTTAAAATTTAGAATTTATGATTTAAAATCTAAAATTTAAAGAGATGATGAATATAAGAATAAAAAAATCATTTCAAAAAAATGGTTGATAATACTCCTTGAAAATAACTGATTTTTAGTTATACGATAAGAGTTTAGCTAATATGATAAGCTTACCATTTGTAAAAGAATTTAAATTTTTTAATTTAATAGATACAAAATAAATGCATTGAAAAATTAAATTTTTTTTAGCATATGTTCTTAGGGCATAAAATAGACAAACACATATGATAATATATAAGAGCAAGTCGATCAATGTAATTGGTGGAACCACCTTCTCTTAGTGTTGTTCTATTTTTGATCGTCTATTTCAACAAATCAATAAAATTCTTCTTTTGATAAAAAAAAACAAGTGTTAAGATTATAAATTAAGAAAATTTTTATTGAAAATACGAAAAATTTGGGTGCATTCGGTTTGTGTTTTTATTTTCTGTTTTTTTTTCATTTTTTTTAATTTTATAAAGAAAAAAGTGAAAATAAAAACAAAAAATGAGAAAATATTATTTTATAGTTTTCACTGTTTTTACTCTTTCCTTCACAAAATCTGAGAAAACAGAAAACACTAAGAATGAAAATGCAAATCAAACACACCCTTAGTTAAGTTTTCAATGTATTTATTAAAAGAAAGAATTTAAAATCTTCTACTAATAGTAAATTTATCATATACTCTAAGGGAACATATTAGCTAAATTTTTGATAATAATAATAATAATAATAATAATAATAATAATAACTACTATTTTAGATATATGGTAGTGGTACATTTATCTTATGAATGCCTTATTATTGTGATACTGTCCGGATCCATGATTAAATACATGATATATGTAGATAAATAAATATGAATTTTAAATAAAATGAATATATTTTATTCCTAATTGTTTATTTTAAAATATGATTTCTATATGTATCATTGTCTGATCTTTAAAAATTGATGCTTCTTTTGCAATATAACTCATTTGAAGAATTGTTTTCCAAAACTATATATGGTTTGATTATTTGTCAAACCATAAGAAAAAAGAATAACGAATATATATACATGGAAAAAAGATAAAGAAGAAACACTGCATTTGTATAAAGAATTCTTGTATAATATATATAAGTTGATTTAACAAATACTATCTATTATTAGCGGCTTAAAACACATAATTACTGAATTTTTATGTCAATAATCTTAGAAAACATTCGAAAAATTGGTTGGATTAAAAAAATAATAATTTCATTTCAAAAGTTTTCTTATATTAAAAATATTTAAAAAATAAAACTTGAAGAAGTTCATTGTATTGTCATATATAATAACAAAGGAAGGATAAAAATAATAATATATAATATATGTATTTAAAAGACCTCACTCAACAACACATATAAGGACAATTTAAAAAAATTAAAAAATACACAAGTTTTTTTTAGAAAATAGTGCGTATTTGTGAATATTAATAAAAGAAAATAATCGAAATTTTATATATGAATTTGAAATTTTATAAAATTCAGTTTATTATATACACCCAAAATATATATTTACAAAAGCTATTTGCATAATAAGTATATTTAGATATAATTTATATTGATTTTAATATTTTAATTTAATAAATCATATTTGTACCTAGAAAATAAGTATAGTATTAATTGTATTTATTAATATTTAATTTTTATATACGATAATTTTGTTTATTATATAAGTTTGTCTTATTAGTTATTACTAATACATTTTTCTGTCTCCTTTAGTATGTGCGTCTTTTATGTTGGAATAGATATTCCAAAAAGGTATATCTTGTTAAACAATATTTAAAAATGTGTATCATAATATGCACGAAAACGACTTACAGAATTAAATTTTAAGGTGGCCTCTATTATTAATTTTTGTATTAAAAATATTTTTAAAATTTCAATTACACTATAAATATGTTTGAAATTAAAAAATTACATCACATTAGTTTTTAACGGTTTTTTGTTAACTTACTTCTCATTTCTCAAGTCGTGAATGATCTGATACATATTCTTTTATATTGGACTAGACGAAACGAGAGAATTTTTTAAATTTAATACTAAATAATTAAAAAAATGATGTCATTTTGTCAAACATTTAGGATTAAAACTAAAATAACATTGTTTCGTTTAGTCCAATATAAAAAAAATATATGTCAAATCACTCAATGCATGATGTGTAACTCGATACATGTAGATCAATATGGTGTAATTTTTCAATCTCAAAGACCTTTCTATTACAATTAATAGAAGAGTGAAATATTTTAAGAATAATTAATGGTCTATATAATTTTAGTCATTGATCTTAATTATATATACAAAAGAAGTATTCCTCGTGTATTATGATTTTAAGTTGTATTCTAGTATTTTTAGTTATTAGTTTTGACTAAGTATATATTTTATGATCAAAATCAATAGCTAAAAATACTAAAATATCTAAAATCATGGTATATGTGAAAATCTTTTTTTATATTATATATAAATTTTATCATTAAGATTAATGACTAAAAACCACTAGAATATTTATATTCTTAAAATACTTAAAATTTTTCATACTATTATAAAGATATCTCCAAAAAAACCCATATTCTTGTATATCAAAATATGTTGATATGTGATTGGCATTGATCAAGCAATAAACACAGGTATCAAAAGTCAAAAAAATGTTTGGCATACATAAAAGAAGCATATTTTTATTATGGTATTAGAAAGCAATATATTCTCAAATATAAATGACCAGACTAATATGACTACTTTTTATTTTTATTATTGAAATTCTGGTGGTGTTTTTAAATAATGTGGAGAAGTGGTGTGTTTTTTTTGTATGGATAATCACAAAACTGAGACACAGTCTTGTGTATTTAAAATTTTATTTTTTGTTATATTGAGGGTCAGATTTGTGGTTTATAATTTTTTTTTCCACAAAACTGACCAACCGATTTGTTATCCTTTAAAAAAAATTTTAGCTTACACAAATGTGAGGCTCAGATTTCTCTATTACCCCAAATCTGACCCTAAGTTTTGTTTCCAAAAACAAAACTGAGCCTTCAATTTGTGAATTTCAATTTAAAAGAAAAAATTATCTCTATATCCATGAAAAACACACCATTTTTCCATAATTGAGCATAACATATTTTAAACTTCCATAACTAAAAAAATTAGCCTAATATGACACCAAAAAAAAATGACCAAACTACTAGCGGTAGTAATGCATCTATATTTTTTGAAACTGTAGCTTGTTTGCAACACTTTAAAATTAATGTCCCTTGATTGCTTGCAGATAGTTGAAATGGGTTCCAAGCAGGATCCAAATGAGAAAAAGGGCAAAAATAAGCTTCGCAGAAGTGGTAGTATTTAGTTAAGAAGAATGATAGAAGGCCAACATTTCTAAATAAAAATTAGCTAGTATTAACTCAAATATAAAGAAAAAAATTGTTGGCTTCTAACAATTGTGTTTTGTGTTTAGCAAAAACACTATTAGTATTGCTTAGGTATTGGTTTGTATGGTTTGTAAGGTGTTTTTTCTGTGAAGATAGTATTAGGAACCATTAGATGATTTAGCCAATATATTAAATAAAATATATAAAATCATCTAACAGTTCACAGTATAATTTTCATATCAAGATATCTTCACAGAAATATACGCCTTGTAATATTATAAGTAGTATTGTGTGAACTCTATGTATTATGATGTATTATGCTATGCTAAGTGAAATTATGAACTATTTGTGTTTTTTTTTTTTTCCCTTTAAAAGAGGAATATTTTATATATAAAAAATCTTGAGTTGTGGAAGGTTAA
The DNA here is from genome assembly GCF_003086295.3 of Arachis hypogaea. NCBI lineage: Eukaryota > Viridiplantae > Streptophyta > Magnoliopsida > Fabales > Fabaceae > Arachis > Arachis hypogaea. Next base: position 127,335 of record NC_092046.1, read on the forward strand.
AGAGAGTAGAAGACAATGAGAGAAGAGAGGTAAAGAGAAAGAAAATCTGAGAATAGATTTGTTTGCTGAAGTAGAATGAAGAATCACAAAGTTAACTATTATGATGCAACTATACAACAAAAATGTAAACTAATTCTGATTTGATAATTCTGTAAAAATTTTTGTCAAACATTAAAATTAAACTGAATGAATGGTTTTGTTGAGCATGAGAAATTACACATTCAAATACAAACTCAATATCATCAACTTGATATTTACAATCATACAAAATTGAGAAGCTTGTCCACAATCTCCAGATATTTAATCAAAATAAGAAATTTTTATTAACATTAGGAGTGTTCAATGAGTGCATTAATATAATTTGGTATGTAAAAACTTTTAGGTACTATTGCTGTGACTTTATACTTTATATAATTTGTGATTATTTGTATTGAAGGGGGTGACTCACAAATCAAAAACTCACCCTTTCATCTTAGGTTAAGTACTCCTTCATCAAAAGTCTAATACACTAACAATCATCAGAAATGGAAGTTACCTTGATCATGCAGGAATTTGATTTGGCAGCACTTTTCAAATAGTTAAGAGTCTTAGAGATATCAGAAACTTTTCAAATTTTAAGATGTTGTAGAATACATTTTGAAAGAGTAAACGATATCATTTTTGTCCCCAACGTTTACGGTAAGTCCTATTTGTGTCCCTAACGTTAAATTGTCCTATTGGCTATTTGTATCTCTAACGTTTGTAAAAGTGATTCAATATTATCTTACCGTCAATTACATATAATGAATTTTAGTTGGAGTTATGAAAATCTCTTGAATTGAGAATACAAATGTCTGGGTCATAACCGATGATTCACTCCGAATAATAACTCATTAAAAGTTGAAACTAATCCCTGCAACATTTACATAATTCACTTTTTTAAGGACATAATTGAACCTGAACACAAATTTTGGGTACAATATTAAAATCGAACATATCCAAGTGAGTCCTAATTGAGAATGAATACATCCAAGTGAGAATAATTGAAAAATATAATCTGATCTATTAGTATAATTGACAGCAGGATAACATTGAATCACTTTTATAAACATTAGGAATACAAATAAGATGATTTAAACGTTACGGACACAAAATAGCACTTACCCCAAACTTCGGACAAAAATGATACTTTACTCCATTTTGAAATAAACCTCAACAAAATTTTATAAGCTTTTAGATTGATTTTGTGGAGAGTAGTATTAGCTTTAACAGAATCAGAAAATTAAATTATGTTATAACTGCCAAAACAGAATCATCCAAATCTGGTTTACTGAATCCACAAGCTACTGCCATTAGATAATATCTGAACTATCAAATTGCACAACTAACAATTTAGAACAATAATACAAAATATCAGATTCAATTTCTCTTCTCGATCTCTCACTGCATGATAGTCTCATAGAAAAGAGCAGGTCTTTGAGTTGTTCAAGAGGAAAAAGTCTCTGAAGGATCTTCTTCGGAACTAGAGAGATATCTATTTAGAAATGAGACAATACAAAAATTATAAAACTTAAAGTTTCAATGTATTTATTACTTTAAAGAAGTTTAACAACTTCTGTTAATAGTAACTTGAATGTGTCTTATATTAGATCATGTTGAGTATATTTTGGTTTTTCTTTTCTCCTACCAATGTTTTTTTAATCTGTAATCTGTCTATGAATTTTGTTTAGGTTTACTAAAACTTGTCTACTTTACAATGTGAACAAAAGAAGATAGTTCGAGAAATTTCAGATGCATAATATATTCTGTGTTCGCATGTGAAGAAACAAATACAATAATTATTGAATGATATTATAAGTCTGAGTTTGTCAAAATGGTTATGTACAGGTGCTAAGTGCTGAAGTAACTAAAGGAATCTAGGGAGCTAAATCCATAAGTTGGTTCAAACAAGTGAACATTTTATATACCTATTAAAAATTGGATTATATTGGAACCGTTAATGATAGTTTTCGGTGTTATGTATTCAAAGCAAGCAACACGAATAAGAAAGTAATTCTTTTCTCAGAAGAAAAAAGCTTGGCAAAGAATTGAACATTAAAACATGGTACCCAGAAACAAATCATTCCTCCACCATAATCAAATACTTACAATTTCAAGATCCAAATAAGAGAAAGTCTTGTCACCAAGTCACCAACATTGACATAACAAAAATAGGGAAAACAAGATAAACCATCAAAGTAAAACTAGCAACTATAGCATAAATGGAACCACAGGGCACCCAATCTCAGAAGCTATGCATGCAGCAGGAGAAGCAGCAGATCATCATCATTCAAACGCCCACTGGTTTTCGCGGCGGACCTCCTCCTCCTCCTCCGGCGTGAAGTCGTTCTTGATATTGAATGTCTTGCGAATCTCCTCCGGAGTCTTGCCCTTGATCATGTCTGCCACTGTCTGGCAAGTAAGGTCCAACAGGCTCTTGATGTTCAAGTAGTTTGCAGCCTGAAAGAACCAAAATTTCACAATTCAAGGTTAACCCAATAATCATCATTATTAATCAATAATCTCAATTAGTCAACGTAAACTACAGCAAAGACTACTAACACCATTGACAATTTCAACAAATTAACAACAATTAGGAAATAGCCATATGATACTTGTCACTAAATACTAACTCGGAACCCAGCTTAATTATAGACCTAACCCTAATTAACAGAATACATACCAAATTGTTAATCGTAATAATCATCAAATCAGATAAACCTAAATTTACAAAAATCCCGAATCTCAAAGAAAAAACCCCAGCTCCCAAGTTTCAAAACCCAGAACAATCAAACATATAAATAAAGCAAAATCAAAAGTAACTAAACACCTAACAAAAATCCCAAATTCAAAACCCTAATACCCAAATTATGAAATCAAACGCAAGAATTCAAGACCAATAGTTCCAAAGAGCGAACGCCGAGAATTGAAAACTCACCAGAATTAGATCGAAGAGCGTGGCCTGATCGACCTTAACGAATTCAGCATCCCACATCTTGAGATCCTCCTCGGATGGCTTCTCCTCGGAAGCAGCAGCATCGACGTGCTTCTTGCAATACTCAATCACCTTCGCAAGGATCTTGCTGGTGACGTTTGGAAGAGGAATTCCACTGTCAGCGCAATCGTCTTCGATCATGTGCTTGATCGTCTGCGATTCGAGAGCCACTGCCTCGTCAACCTCAAACGCCTCGCCGTCGGAACTTTTCAAAGTGATCTTCTTCGTTGACGCCATTTATTATCGATTGAAGAAGAAAAGAGAGATTCTTTGCTGAATTAGTTGTACAGGAAGAAGAAAGAGGGCTAAAATCCTAACCCTAATTTCGTTCTTTTTCCCTTTCTTTTTTCTTCTAATTGAAGAGAACGAAAAGAGCGTTTTAGAAAACGATGAGTTGAAAGGTGCTTGTGAGTCTCAATTTATAGTGAACGAGTGATGATAATTTTTCCGTATGGACACGTGGCAGTATTTTATTGGTTATGAATGTTTTTGTTATGATTAGAATTAGGATTACTAAGAGGATTTGGTGGGGTTGGTATCAGAGTTTTAGATTTGAAATGAAATAATCAAAGATTTTATTTTCAAATTGTAATTTTTGAGGGTTTAATTTGATTTATGAGATTTGATGAATTATATGATTTCAAGATTTATTGGATCTTATCTAATTTTTTAGAAGATTAAAATTTTCTTTATCAAATTTAAGACTTTATTTGTAGGTGGAAACTCATAAAGTTGATAATTGAAAACTGTTAGATGATTTGACTAATTTGACTAAATTTTTATCTAACGGCTCTTGGCTATTAACTTCACGTGGAGTCGATTGCACCTGAATTTTCACCTTATTTGTAATATGTTTATTATGTATTATATATCATGTGAGTAAATAGTCAAATTAATCTCTAAAAGATCATCTAATCTTCAAATTAATTTCTAAAAGATTAAATTAATCAAAATCGTCTTCGAAAGATTTAAATCTTTCGAATACGATTTTGATTAATTTAATATTTCAGAATCAACTTGAAAATCGGGTGATATTTCAGGATCAATTATTATTTACTTTATATCATCTTATCAACATTTTATTATTAATATCAGAATATGGAATAAGTTTTATTTATTTATTTTATCAATTAAAAATACTTGTCTTTTTTAATATTAAAATTATAATTTTTTATTTTTCTAAAAGTTAAATAAATCCATCTAATTATCGTCGCAACTTCAGATTGGATTTTGAATTGAACTGAAAGATAAAATAAAATCAATCTAATTCAAATTACAACAAATTTTATACGTCAAATCAAATTACTTTATCTTCAAGAAACACATATATACTTTCTTTTTTTAATATAAAAATAAATTTGTTTATATTTCTTACTTATCATTTACTTTTAATATCAAAACTTGAAAATATATACTTGATACTACTTATAATGTTGCTCTATCTTAATATAAATCACAATTTCCCACTATCCTTTTTTTCAATTCAACAATGGGTAGTTTTAAGTTATTTTCAAATTCAGAGAATTGGAACTTATCTATTAACGTATGAATATTAGGTAGCATTTGTTTTGAGGTACTGAGATAGAGATTGGGAGATGAGACTTAGTATTATGTTTGTTAGTTTATAGATTGGTACTAAAATTTCTGTTTCTATTCTCAAAATTTCAGTATCTTCAAAAAGTAAAGACACATGGGACTAAAATTTTTAGAGATGGAGACTGAAACTTTAATAATATTTTATACCCAAAATACCTTCATTTTAATTAATTAATTCCAATTTTATCCTTTGTATAAATTAAATTAAAATTTTATTCTTTGTTTTAATTTCTATCTTCCACTTTACACCAAATAAAATACTGAATTTTATTTCAATCTCTCTCCGTCTTAGTCTTCTGTCTCAGTCTCTCTACCAAAGTGATCGGTTAGAGACTAGCATCGAAAAAAAAAGAGAAAATAGCCATGGAAGGCGAGGGTGTTATAAAGCACAAGGCTTACGCGCGCGCGGGGCTTCTCGGCAACCCAAGCGACGTGTATTACGGCAACACAATCTCCTTCAGCCTCGCCAACTTCTCCGCCACCGTCATCCTCCACCCTTCCAACGACCTCTTAATTCAGCCGCATCCTGTTCACGATTTCGTCCGCTTCACCTCTCTTCCTCAATTGGTGAATAGGTTGAATAATGAAGGTTACTACGGTGGAGTGCGGTTGCTTATGGCAATTTGCAAGGTTTTCCACAATTACTGCAAGGAGAATGCCATTACTCTCATTGAGAAGAATTTCACTCTCTCTTATGATACTAATATACCTCGTCAGACAGGACTTTCAGGTTCTAGTGCGATTGTCTGTGCTGCCTTAAACTGCCTTCTTGATTTCTATGATGTCCGTCATCTAATCAAGGTTGAGGTGAGGCCCGGCCTTGTCCTGGCAGCAGAGAATGAGCTAGGCATAGTTGCTGGTCTTCAGGATCGTGTCGCACAAGTCTATGGGGGTCTAGTTTACATGGATTTCAGCGAGGAAAACATGGATAAAGTGGGGCATGGAGTTTATGAGCCTTTGGATGTGAATCTCCTCCCACCTCTGCATCTAATCTATGCTGAGAATCCTAGTGATTCTGGAAAGGTTCATAGTCAAGTAAGGCAGAGGTGGCTTAATGGTGAAGAGTTCATTGTATCATCAATGAAAGAAGTTGCAAATTTAGCAAAAGAAGGAAGAAAGGCATTAGAAAAAAAGGACTACTCTAAACTTGCAGCACTAATGAATCGGAATTTTGACCTGCGAAGGTCAATGTTTGGAGATGCTGCCCTTGGTGATTTAAATATCAAAATGGTAGAGGTAGCTAGAAAAGTTGGAGCTGCGTCAAAATTTACAGGTAGTGGAGGAGCTGTTGTCGTATATTGTCCTCATGGGGATTCACAGGTAAAGCTTCTACAAGAAGAATGTAACCAAGCAGGATTTCTGTTACAACCAATTGAAGTTGTTCCTTTCTGTCTAAATGACACTGACTTAAAAACCTTATAAATGATGTAATTCATTATGCTCTTCACTAAGAAAAAATGTCTTTTCATTAAAAGACCAATTAGAATTTTCAATGATTTGTTGCTATATTTAAGAATAATCAATATTAATTCAGTTGAATTAATTTTTTTTTTAAATAAAAAAAAAGTTATACTTGTGTCATATAATATCCAATAAACTGAGAGTACTAAAAGTGCTAGGAGTACTCTCTGTTTATTGTAGCACTCTAAACTTGCAGTACTCATGAATCAGAATTTTGACCTGCGAAGGCCAATGTTTGGAGATGCTGCCCTTGGTAATTTAAACATCAAAATAGAAAAATTGGAGCTGCGTCAAAATTTACAGGTAGTGGAGGAGCTGTTGTCGTATATTGTTCCCGTGGGATTCTCAGATAAAGTTTCTACAGGAAGAATATAACCAAGTAGCATTTGTGTTACAACCAATTGAACTTGTTCTTTCCCGTCTAAATGACAGACTTAATAAATGAAGAAAAAATGATGTAATCCATTCCTTAATCCATTATACTCTTCACGAAGAAAAAATTATCTTTTCATTGAAGGACAAACTAGAATTTCCAATGATTTGTTCATGTATTTAAGAATAATCAATATTAATTCAGTTGAATTAATTTTTTTTTAAATAAAAAAAATTATATTAGTATCACACAATAGACAATACCCAATAAATAGAGAGTACTAGGAGAGTACTCCCTAGTACTCTCTGTTTATTGCAGCACTCAAACTCATGAATTGGAATTTTGACCTGCTAAGGCCAATGTTTGGAGATGCTGTCCTTAGTGATTTAAACATCAAAATGGTAGAGATAACTAGAAAAGTTGGAGCTACGTCAAAAATATTGAGAATTTTGAATTTATAGAAAAAAATGAGAAAAAACTGGTGAAGGGACTAGTTTGGTGCACGACATTCAATTTCAGGGACTAAAATGAGTCACTTAATGCAAAGTGAGGGACTAATTTGGTGCATATACAACGATGACATAATGGATGACACGTGGACGAATACTGTTGCGACACATGGCACAAACGGACACGTGGCCAAATAACATTGTGACACGTGGCACAACCATCCACGTCAGCATGTCACGTGTCATTGGTCACCACATCATCATACCATTACACATGGCTAAATCATGAAGTGACATGTGTCACTTACAATCCACGTCATCATACCATGTCATCATGTCGTTAATGGAAAATAGGTCAGGGACTAATATGGTGCATTTTTTTCAATTTCAAGAACGTAATTGGTGCAATTAGAATCTCAAGAACAATTTTAGTACACCACGCCATTTCAAGGACAATTTTAGTGCACGACGCCAATCTCAGGAACCATTTTGGGGTTTAACTCTATAACCGCACTCTTTTTAAAGTTCAAACCTATTTTGGTGTCTATTAAGATTATGCTTCTTCTAGGGCCTTCAATAGAGTTAATTGTGATTCACGACAAATATTCTAAATTTTAATTAGATTTAATTATTCTGTTAGTTTTTATAATTTTACTAAATTTCTACTGTGATAAAAATATTGAAATTAATAGAATATTCTGTTAAATTATACAAAATATAATCGTTTTGTTTAACATAATATTTCATTAATTTAATTACAAAATCTAACATGGTATAAAGATTCGATCGAAAAAAATAATAAACGGTAAAGTATATTTTTTGTCTCTGAAGTTTGGCAAAAGTTTCAAAAATACCCCTAAGTTTTATTTTGTTTTGATTTTGTCCAGAAATTTTCAATTTGTATCAAATATACCCTTGACGGCTAAATTTTCAAAAATTTTAAGACCAATCTAATAATAATACATGAAAATTATGCTTGATTTGCTTATGTTGAGGGTTGTTCTTATAAAATTGTTGTTGAGTTGGTCTTAAATTTTATGAAAAATTAGTCGTCAGGAATATATTTGATGCAAATCGAAAACTTTTGGAATAAAATTGAAACAAAATAAAACTTAAGAGTATTTTTGAAACTTTTATCAAACTTCAAAAACAAAAAATATACTTTACCCAATAATAAAAATTTAATTAAAAATTTAATAAAACTATTAAAACTGACAGAATAATTAATCCTTTTAATTATCTGAAAACTTTTAAATGCATGTATTAACTAAGCCATCTCTTATTTATTAACATTTGAATCATTAGATAGCTCTATTGTAGAACCAAAAAGAAAACTTTTTTCTTTTATATTGCCAAAATCACAGCTACCTTCCTTTGAAAATATTAGAAAAAAATGGTTTTATTTTTTTGAGTAATGATGCAATTAATTATTAATAAAAAAATTATTACTGCTAAAATTTAAGGAGAATTACCGTCAACAATCATCTATTTGTCACATCAATAAAAAAATTATAACCAAACTATTATAATTTAAAAAATTGTAAATTCTTTTAATTTTGTATATGAAGAATGTAAGCCATATTTATAACACATAAAAAAAAAATTAATCATTGTCCTTATCCATGCAAATACTCTTAGTCTAATGAATATAATTCTTTTTCTTTTTCAATATATTTCTAACGAATATAAAAATAAAGTCAAAATTTCATAAAACAAATAAAATAAAATAAAAAACCATATGATGAAACATGTAAAAAAAATGAACTCAAACTATATTAAACCAGGTGTAAGAAAAAAGAGTTTATGATGCACCAAGCACCATAAGCAATAATGTAAAGTTACTGTACAAAATACAGAAATATTAATTCACATGCAGTAGTTTAGTTCCAATGGCCAATTGCCTCTATTCAATAATGGTATTCAAGCTCTAAAGAATCAAATGATTTACCCCTTTCTTCACTCAAGATTCCATGTATTGTAAAGGTGGAGGGATTGTTTTGATCTTCTCAGAAGAACCTACAAAACAGTTTTGCATGTCACATGTATTTTGAGAACAGAACAATCACCCATAATTTTATGCTCAAAAGAATCAACAAAAAAAATGCTATAGGTTGTTTTGCAAATTTGGTGCTGCATTCTTGGATTAATGTGGCTGGATATTGTATACTCGACACCTTGATGTACTAGATTTGCGCGACGATAGGAAAGAAAGAATCTAAGAGTAGAAATCTATAGATTTCGAAGGACAAAGTGAATAGGACATACGAATATGTTCGAGTCTACTCATCGTACTTCGAGAATTCTACTGAATTTGCTACATTATTCAGATTATTCTTGATATGATTTTCGATATTTCTTAATCCCTTAAGTAACTATTTAATCCCTAATAATCCATGCTAATGGGGCTATCAGATTTGGAGTGTATCAAATTCCTTAGAAGTTAAGCAAACTGAATGCTGCAAGACATACCATAATACCCGCGGATTTCAACTTCTCTCCATTCTTGCACAAGAGCACAGCAGCAACACATGAAATGAGAAAGAAAATCATCAACATAGCCACCCTGCAATGAATAGAATGTCAGTGACTAATGAAACATATGCAGATGCTAAAAATGCTTAAGAGTTTATGTAATACTAAATTCCAAAGAATAACTTTCACAAAAAAGAAGTTATATGCTTTAGCTTGATTTGTGAATTGCACAATCAGGATCAACGCAGAAATAAACCAGATTGTTACAACTTTCCATGTAAAAAGGAAAACTAAAAATGAATACGTCTAGATGCAAGACACGACAAAAAAAGGGGGACATGAGTTCATATTTATGCCGAAAGAAGGACACATTATTACCGTGATGTTGAACAACTTCCTAAGCTTCCTCCTTATGCAGCAAGTATAGCAACAGCAAGACAAGATCAATGAATATGCCAATAAGTCATTGCATGCTTCTGCAGAAGCTGAAAAACCACAAAATATTATAGCAACCCATCCTCATCTAAAGTAATTTACAGTATTCGGATATAGATTCATCATTTTAATGCTAACACAGCATAGATAACTAACGTACATATTGGCCTGTTGGTTGCAACAGTAGCAATCTTCGAAAGTGTTCCGCAAGGAAAGAAACATGTCTTTATACCTGCAAGAAAATCATATACTTGTGATGAAAAATACACCAGGACTAGAAAGCTTAATTAATCTTTTTTCTTTTTGTTTCCATGTTTATCATACCCTATATTGAACTTTCCCTTGATTGAAAGAAAAGAGTTAAAATGCTCAAGTGAAACTACACCTATACAATCACCTGCTAAACTAGACTGTGTACAAGATATTTGCAGTGTTCTCACCACAAATTGGATAATTTACATCGAAAATTGCAGCTTTAGTATTAAAAGAAAAATGTGATCGATAGGCACAACTAAATTAAAGAAAATATATTATCAGCTGGAAAAAACATACAAAGACAAGGTTCAGAACAGCAAGCAAGTAAATCGGTATGCCAGTCTTCCTGCTGATATGAACCTCCAGTCGATGGCAGATCCTTTTCTGGAGCTGGTGACCTGTTTGGGGGAAGGCGCAAGAGAATCGAACTTGATTCAATACAATTAACAAGCCAAAAGGTTAAAATAATACATGACAACACCACAAAGAGATGGACGGGCAAGAGCTTTAGTGTAGTGCAAGCTTTCCTGGTTTATAGCTAAGGCAAATTTCCAAGAAATATTTCAAATTTTAGTCAAGTTGGCAACTTGAATGGATAAAGAAACTAATTGAAGCTGAGGAGGAGGAATATATATTACCTTGATGCTGGAAAAGTATCACTTTTTTTATAAGGCTTTTCTTTTTCGGCAGATGAATGACTTTTGCCACCACCACCAGCATCAGAGTAGCTGTAGTTACTATACTCTACTTTCTTATGAGCTTTTTCAGGTGAATAAGCTGCAACTTCTGTGATATCTAACAACCGTTGAATGAATTCACACTGATGTATATCCATAATTGCCTGTGAATATTGTAGTTCAAGTTGAAGCTTTTCGTTTTCTTTTTTAAGTGCTTCTGAGAAAGGTACGTTGGGGTACGAACAGGATAGAGTTTTTTTCAGCACCACAGAGTCTTCTTTGTCCGGCTCAGGCTTTAAAATAACAGTCTGCAACTTTTGGCAGTCATCATCCAACGTGTACTCACGTTGATCCTTCTCAATAACTTCAAGTCTCTCCTGAATATTCAAAAGAAGCATGGAGATTCTCAACCTATTAAGGTTACTCGGACTAAACTAATAAAGATAGATGTTAATCTGAAGCAGATCGAAGTCGTGACAGATAATGGAAATTTGAAAATCCAGGTTGAGGCATAAGAAAAATAATGCAACTTGTGCAACAACTTCACACAAACTCATAAGTCACATACACGAGGAAAACAATGGTAATTTTGATTAAATGATCAACAAATTACAGCTTGGACTATTGACGTCTAGATAGAATCATACACACAATGTAGTAAATCATTCAAAAGTTGAGTTCCTGTTTTATGAATTTTGTGCCAAAGGACTTGTCTAAATTGTAACCCGAGGAATAGTACATAGAAGTAGTATTAAATTAATGGCAAACTAGAAAAGATGAGCAGTGAAAACAACACTGATGTTTAGTATAATTCCAATAACAAAAGCAAGAGACTCAAAGCACCATTTACAATAAGAGATAACTGATAACTGACAATTGAGCAAAACAAAGGTGTAAAAGTTACCCTGACTCGAGCATTGTCAACCAGAGTAATGAGAGGAACGAGGCGTAACAATCTGTCGATTTCATTCTGAGCCTTCCTGAATTGATAGACAATGTTCCATCCCATGGCCAGTAAGTAAAGATAGCTGCGGTCCTGACAACTATTAACCAGAATGTAAGATCTTCTGAGAGCATCCTCTAGCTGTTCTAGAGGCTCCCGGGTCTCTGGGTACCTCTTAAGCTCTGAGATCTTGAGCTGCTCCAACAAGTTCCCAATCAACTTTATATGCTGTGCAAACTGCCTACAGTTCTTCTTGTGCATCCGTGCCGTGCTCGCAGCTTTCACAATCATACCAATCAACCTCACAGCATCTATACCCGTCAGCTGGGCTACATTTGCAACCTCCCCAAAATGTTCCCATGAAGATGCCATGATCTCAGCAAATCAACCTAAGGAAAATCCATCCAGATTAGCTAACAACTTGAAACATGGTTTTAGTCCTTCCTAGATATCTTTCTTTCTAAAAGGGGAAAAATAACCCCTTTTTTACTTAAAAAAATGTTCATTTGTAAACATACTCAACTCCATCAGATAATTTTTTTCTCATTAGAACACAGAAAGCATAAAATTAACAATATTCTATGATCCAACAACTGAACCTTGTTCAACTAAGTGGGGTCGGCGGGATGGATCAATTGACGTAGTGTAATGTCGTATGATCCATTTAGCTCAATTCACCTAGATGGAGAAAGTTTGGTTGTTAAATATTCACCACAACATAATCACAGCAGATCTTAGATACTATAGCTGATAAATTTCACCTTTGATTATGCAAGTAACATTTGCATCTAAGTCTATGATTTGGAAATGGTATAATGATGAACACTCTCAAAATCTCAAGCAGGATCAAGGCCTCCCCTGAGAAATGTTGTCAGAGACAGCATTGCCTTCGAAGATCTTGATGCAGAGACACTGCAGAAACACAAAATTCCAAATGAAAACCGAAACCAACAAAATTATCATTCTTCAGAGAGTGTCATTGAAGCTTCTTGACTCACTTTTTCAACATAAAGCTTTTCCCTTTTCTTTTTCAGTCAAAAAAAAAAAAAAAACACGTTTCTCAGTGGATTAAAAAATTAAAAAAAAAAATCAGCACCATCCTATTCCAAATCTTGAGCTGAAACCAAACCAAACCAAACTAAATTCATTTATTTTTTTTTCCCAAAAGCACAAAAATTATGAATATTATAAATAAAACTAAGAAGTAAAGAGACAGAGAAGGGTAGCTTGTAGCTAGCTTATGTTGTGGATTAAGAAAATGTGAACTTGAAAGATTGATTGATGCAAACAACACATAACAAAACCAATAACTTTTTGCTCAAATAAGTTAAGACCAAAAAAAAAAAGAGCTTACATGGCAGAAGAAAAAAGACGTTTAAAGTGAGCATTGAGATTCAGGTAATGGAAGACATTGGTAATGGTTTGAGCGAAGGGAGCGGAAAGTGTTTGTTGTAATGCGCCAAAGAAAAAAACAACACAAAGAGTGGTTTTCTCAGAGCTCAGTAGTTTTCTTTTTGTTGTTTATTGTTTCTCACTCACTCACTCACTCAAGAGTTTCGGTTCGGTGTCGTTTTGCAGTGTGATTCACTCACTCACTCACTGTGCTGTATGCAGAGCTTGTTATGCTTCTCTGTTCTGCTGATTATGCTTATTTTCTCACTTCCCTTTCATTCTGCATTTAATGCGGTGATTATTTACGACAATTTTGCAAATGCTATAGTGTCTAAAATAGGGTGTTCGCAGTGCGATTTGGTTCGGTTTCAAGAGAAAAAGTCATCCGATTCGAACGTTTAATTTATGTGCGGTGTGGTTTGGATTGGATGAAATTTTTTTGGAAATCCAATCCAATTACAAGCGGTTTGGATCGGTTTGAATTTGTGATTTTTTAGATAAAAAAATTAAATACATATAACAAGTCTCAATATCAAATTTTAAATAATCAACAATGATATAACAAGTTTTAACAATAGAAATAAAATTATAGGTTAGTTAAAATAAATAAATAAATAACATTTTGAACATAAAATATTTATTAAATAATAATAATTCATGAATAATAAAAAAATGTATAACAAATTGAACATGTTATAAGTATAATTGTAAATATAATAATAAAATAATAATATTATAGCACATTGTGCGGTTTGGATTGGATTGGATCGGTTATGAAAAGTAGACCCGAAATCCAATCCAATACAGCAGTTTGCAAAAAATAAAATCCAATTAAATCCGAATTAGTGCGATTTTAATCGGTTTTCTATTTGGATCGGATTGGATGAGCGGTTTAATTTGGATCTGTTTGGATTTGAACACCCCTAATCTAAAAGGTGGTGTTTATTTACTAAAAAAATTAAAAAAATAAAGAAAAGTCTAGGGACCAGTAACTTTATTAAATTCTGGACAGCATATAAGAAAAGTGAGCCATTGAATAAAATCTCACACTAATTTCACACTATTAAAATCATCATTGATGCTATTTGATAGCTACAAATCACAAAAGTTGCTGTCCTCCTAGCACTCCTCAAAAAATAATATTTAATTTAAAAAATATAACAATAAATAATTTTTAAAAAATCAAAATTTACTACAAAAGATAAGTTAGGCAAAATTTAGATACCAACTCATAAATATCATAAAATTGGCCTTAAAGATTAATCTGTAAGTTTGTTTACCGTCTGCATAGTGTAAAATTTAACTCCAATACTTACTTAAGCGTACTAATTAATTAACTATTAAATCAACTCAACTTGGTTAAATTTGTTTAAATTGTGTATATTATTGTTGAATATCAAAATAGCTCATATGTATTTTTTACACTTGAATAAAATGTGAATACCAAATTAAATATTGTATGACTAGACATGGTGTTTCATGTTAAATATGTCTTAGGAGAAATTTTTGAATTTTAATTTATATTCATGTCATTAGAGAATTTACATTTCAATTAAATATGTAAAATAATAGTAAATTCACTAAATTGTGGAAAAAATGTTGGTTTTTTTGTATCAACAATAAGATTTAATTCGTCTGATATTGTGTATTATTTATAGTTCCAGCTAGGATTTTTTGTGTGGTGGCCCAGCAACATGTAAACTCAATGACAGAGAAATTCTTATTTTGTTCATACAGAAAATCCTTTTTTTTAATACATTTACACAATTTATACAATTTTTTAAAAAGTAATATCATTACTTTTAAATTTAATATTATCACTCTATCTTTCATTCTCTTTTTTATTTTTTTTATAATGATAAAAAACATTTTGAAATTTTTAAAAAATACAATAATAAAATAACATTAGCAATTAAAGAATGATGATACCTACTAATTTGTTTCTTTTTCTCTTTCTTTTCCTTTTTAGAATTTAGTAGCTAAGATCACTTTGTGACGTAGTAAATAATTTTTAGTCACACAAAAAAAAAAATTCCCCTAAGAAAGTTGCTAAAGCAAATCCCCTTAATTTACTGTGATTATTACTAAATTGCCACTCAACAGTCAACCCATTTCACCCACTTACAGCTGAGAGTAGTTGGGTTTGTTGTGTGTCAAAAGGTTCATAATTACTGGGTTGACTCTGAAATTCTGATTCATGTAGAATTGTAGATGATTGATGAATATTATTCTCTTGTTTCTTTTGATGTGTCACTTGTTTGATTGTATCAATGCTAGTATCAAATTTAAAATTATTAGCAATATTTAGATTAATTAAGTTCGGATATTATTCCTGAGACTGAAGTAAATTGATACTTAAAAAAAATAGAAACTTATTGAAATTCTATTGATCTAATGATGAATTAATTTGTGTTTGATGAATTTATTATGAAAGTAAAACTTTTAACAAGCTACTAGTATTAATCAAGTGATTTAATTGTGACATTGCTATATGCAATATTTTTTCATCTAGTAGTTGAAATATCAATTTAATTAAAATAATTTGATATTAAGATTTTGAATAAGTTTTTTTTTTTTTAACAAAGATAGGAAAACTCGAACCCACGACCTCTTAGATGAGTATGGGGAGACTATGTCATTTGAGTTATAACTTATTGGCAGATTTTGAATAAGTTAATTATTCAAAAAAAAATTGTATTAAATAAGACAATTTTATAAACTAAATTTCATTACGATTTCATATACTTATTTTATGTAAAATCACAATTTTTCTACCCTCCTTAGTTCAGCTGAATTTTATGAGTTTTTAAGAGATTTAATAATGAAAATGAAGTAACATATACATATATACAAAAATAACGGTATATTATATGAATTACTTTGCTAATTTCCTAAAGTTTCTGAATTGAGTAAAGAAATTGACAAAAGAAAAAGATCAAACTTATGCTTCAATCAAATATATATAGGTGTTGGAACGAAGTTGGATGAAGATATGGCAACTTGAAACTTTATATTAAGAAATAAAAAGACACAGGTGGGCTAGATTAAAAGTTAAGATATTGAAATTTTGAAAAGGATCAAAATTATTCAGAAAGGGAAAAACAGAGAAAAAAGTACGTAAATGAAGAAGAAGAAAGAGAAGGCAAGCAACGAAAGAAAAGAAGAAGAAGAGGAAGAAAAACGTGCAGCAAGAAGAAGAAGAATGTGCAGTGAAAACGTGCAGTAACGGTTGAAGAAGGAGAAAGAAAAGGTAAGAAACGAAAGAAAAGAAGAAGAGGAAGAGGAAGAAGAACGTGTAGCAAAAAGAAGGAGGTGTAGTGAAAACAGTTTGAAGCGTGTTAATATATATGACTTGTAAAGACTTGTATAAAAAAATACTTGTATGTGAAAATTTTCTCTTATTTTTATTGATGTGATGTTATGTAAATGAATATATATATATAGAGATAGTGTATCAAAATTAGATTAAAAAAAAAGGGGGATCATTATAAAGAAAAACTTGCCGTGTAATTGAATCAGGCGATCTTAATAATCCTCTATTGGAAATAATGAATACGGTATCATGTGATCTTTTTATATGCACCTAACGTAACTCACAAACTATGCTTTATATAAGTGCTGTTACTTTAATTTAGTTTCAGGGCATAAAAAAAATTACATAAATATATAATCGTATATTGTTAAATAAAAAAATTATTTTTTAAAGTTATTATTTAAACAATTATTTAAACAGATCAATTTAATATAATTAAATAATTGTATTTTGTATGCACTATTTGTATTATTAGTATTTTAAAATTAAACTCTAAGTGCTGTTATTTACCTTGGATATTACATTAAAAAATAATATATATATATATATATATATATATATATATATATATATATATATATATTGTAATTTATAATTTGTTGATGTCAAATTAGTTTTTAGTTCTAGACATGTTTTGACTTAAGATGAGAATATCAATAAAAGGTGAAAGAGTTATTTTTACCAGTTATTTAATGAATGACAGAAGACTCTTTTGAGTCTTGGTCGGTTATAAACAAGAAAAGAAGATCAAAACTTTAACTACTATCGAAGGATTCGATACTTCAAAATAAAAAAGGCTCTGAAGCGGACGAAAAATAGCAGGACAGTAAGACCCGATAATATTCCAATTGAAGTTTGGAAGGGCTTTGGAGAGAAAGACATCAGTTAGTTAACCAAACTTTTAACGAGATTTTAAAGTCAAAGAAGATGTCACATGAGTGGAGAAAGAACACCTTGGTACCTATCTACAAGAATAAGGGGGACATACAGAGTTGCGAAAACTATAGAGAGATCAAGCTCATGAGCCATACCATGAAGTTATGGGAAAGGATGATAGAACGGAGGTTGAGACAAGAGACACAAGTAACAGAAAACCAATTTGGTTTTATACCAGGTAGATTCACCATTGAAGGCTCTGAAACTACATACCTATTAAGAAGGATGATGGAAAAGTATCGTAGTAATAAAAGGAATTTACATATAGTGTTTATTGATTTGGAAAAAACATTGGATAGAGTGTCATAGGAGGTCTTATGGAAGGTTTTGGAAAAGAAGATAGTGAGGATCGCATATATTCCTATAATTAAAGATATGTATGATGGAGTTACAACTAGAGTGAAGACTCAAGGTGGTGTGATAGAAGAATTTTCTATTGTTATAGGATTACACCAAAGATCATCCTTAAATCTATACATTTTCACATTAGTCTTGGAAGTACTCACAGAGCATATCCAAGAGCCTGTGTCATGGTGCATGTTTTTTGCCGATGACATCGTCTTTATGAGAGAGTCAAGGAAATACCTAAATAATATAAGAAGGTGGATTTGTAGAGAGAAGTTCTAGAAGTGTATGGTCTGACGGAATATACGGAATGTAAGTTCAGTCGCCAAAGGAAAAATCCTAATATAGAGGTGAATATTAGAGAAAACATCTTACGAAAAGTTAAAAGTTTTAAATATCTTGGGTGTATCATACAAGATAATGGAGAGATTGAACAAGATGTAAATCATAAGATCCAAACAGATTGATCAAAATGGCGGAATGTGATTGGTTTTATATGTGACAAAAAAGTGCCTTTAAAACTTAAAGATAAATTCTATCGCACTGTTATCAGATCGGCTATACTTTATGGTATAGAGTGTTGGGCGACCAAAAGAGAGTACGAATATAAGTTTAAGTGTGGCAGAGATGAAGATGTTGAAATGGATGAATGGTCATACGCAATTGGATAGAATAAGGAACGAAGATATAAGAGAGAGTTGGAGTAGCATCTATTGTAAAAAAGATGGTAAAATTACATTTCAAATGGTTTAAACATGTGAAAAAAAGACATCCAATCAAGAGAATGGATGAGATAAAAGATGGAAGATAAATAAAGAGTGAAAAATAAAAAAAAATATATATCTATAAATTAATCAAACAAAATCTACATATAAATGATTTTTTTGTAAATATAATATATGATAGAATTTGTGGTAGTTGTAAAAAAAGAAATATGTGTGATGTTCTTTAGTAATGTGCATAATGTATATTATAAAATACTTATTAGATCTATCTATCACTTTATATTACATGCATGTTACTACACATATAATAATGCATTAATCAGATGTTATTTGAATGATGGGTTGTCGTTTGTCCATAATCGGTATATTCCATGCATGTAATAATAATAAATAAAAGAAAATTGGTATATTCAACTTTTTACCAAATTCTGAAGGGGGATAAAATGACAGACAAGTATTTTTTATTGGTCGTCGTCACAAAGCTCTACAAATCTTAAGACTTGGTGTTAAAAATACAACTACAAATTTTCAAAATTAATTAATCAAAATCTTAATAATAACTAAATAACTTTTAGCAGCAATGACAAAAAAAAAAAAAAAAAAAAAGTTGTCAACATTATCTAGTTTAATTTGGACCCTCTACTAGTTCTTGTTGCCGTGAATATTTTTCCTTCACGTATTATTTATACCATGCTTTTCTTTTAAAAATGTAAAAAATGAGTATAAAAATAATAAAATAAATAAGTATTTTTAAATTGTTCAAAAAGACACGTTAAAATATATAAAAATAGTATAAATATCAATTTTTTCAAAAAACACCAGAAAAAAAATGAAAATGACTTTTGTTACAGAAAAATTCTTAAAAATTAGTCATTTTTAATATTTTTAATTATTATTTAATCAGTATAAATATTAAATTATTTTTAACAAATAAATTTTATTAATTTATATATATAAATTTTGTAAAAATATTAATGTAAATAATTGTATTATTTATGTATAAAATTTTGATAAATATAAATATAAATTAAATATATATTATTATTGATCAAATATTAACAAAAAAATAATAATATTTACCGAGCATGTAACATTATCTTTTATTATATTATCATTTATTCTTCACTCATTCATTATTGTTGGAAGAGAGAAAAAGAAAATGAAAAGTGGAGTTAGCTTTAATTCCTCGCCCAATTTGTTTGTTGATGGTATTACATATAGGTGCAAGACAAAAAATGCTTTTGATTTGTCTAATACCTGAAATCCATTTAGTGTTGAACATAATATTTAATTATTTATCATTGTTGTCACACAAAATGGGACCCAATGCATATGATAATGAAAAAGACCCCCAATTTATTGACAAGAATAATTTTCTTTTGTATGTGCATGTTATTGTGTTAACATGTGGCTAAAACCTAAAACAACAGAAAATAAAGTAGCAACAGTTATTGATTGTTTACTGTGGTGTCGGCATAACATTTTGCTTCATGATGAAAATTTCATGTGTGTTGATAATTTCTTTTGCGTTGGTTTAATTTTTTACAACAAATTAAAATATTTAAATTTATGGTAAATATTAAATTAGTCAAAATAATAAATACTTTAATTATAATTTATGGAAGAAATCTTGAGTTTAAGTCATAGAAATAGTAAATCTTTTTTATAAATTATATATAATGATTGATAAAGAATATTTAAAAAAAAAGAATTTATACATCAAAATTTTCTCATATCTTTGTTATATATTAATTAATTATAATTGTTTTTTGGTCAATAGTAGTGTTTTATAGATTGTTATTATTATTGTACAAATTAAATTAAAAAAAAAGTTAGGTAATGAATATATTTTTTTGTTATTTTACTTTGAATCAACACTATTCAACTCTTTATTTTTTACATTAAAAATGTTGGTCTCTAACCTTTCGGATAAACTAAATACATATTAAGGTGATAAAACTTTTGCACATGAGGAATTATGTCCTAATCCTAGCCAGTATATTGTTCATCGAAAATGTTTAATAATAAAAAAATATTAGTTATAAATTATTAAAATTTATCATTTTTAATTTTATTTAATGTATTTTATTTTAAATAAATATTAAATAAAATAAATTTGATTTATTTAAACTGATTATTTTTTATCTCCTTAACATTATTAATTATTAACTATGCCCTAAGCCTAACAGCTATTACTCTATCCTTTTTCCTTCTCTATAAGTATTAATATGTATCTTTTAATTTTAGTCAAGTTTCACATACATATATAGGCAATAGTATAATCTAGAGTTCTATAGCTAAAAGCTACATTAATTAGGGTAAGTTGTGCTAAAAAAATTGCATTAAGGAATCTCACAGCTTTAAATCTCTGAAAAGGACCAAAAGGGTCATTATAGTTACTTCAGTTGAAAGGGTGCATTCTACATGTCTTTTAGTGCATCTAAGCTAAACTTTATAAGCAACTTGTTTTGGTGTGGTCCTTCACTAAATTACATGCATCAATCAATTATCCTATTAATTCTATTCAACCCTATTATGTACGGATACTGACACAAACATGAAATACGATATGATACAGAGAATACGCATACACAAATTTTAAAATGTTATAAGACACGGAAACACAATATATATAAAATATAAAATATTTTTTAGATAAATTATAATGATATTTTAATATTTTTTTAGTTATTAAAAATATTTAAAATATTTTTTATTTTAATAGATAATAATATATATTATTTATAAACTCATTTCAAAAATATATGTTAAAAATAAGACCGAACACACTGATACGAGATGGTATTTAGATGTGTTTAAAGAAAAATTTTTATTTTTTATTAAGATACAATTAGACACAACAAACACGCGTATCAAACAAATATCGATAAATATCGTATTTAAAATATGTCCAACAAACAAATACACTATCTGTGCTTCTTCTTAGGTTCAAGCTATCTTAAAAAATTGCATTTGGCACTAACTTTTCAACTCAAATAATATATACCAATTTTTAATTGATCCATGAGATGGTCCAACAATGCCATTATGCAAGGTAAACTTGGCATGGCATCAATCCATGATTGAACATCAATAACATTATTGGACCCCCAATGCCTTCTAGTGATGAATCAATCACATATTATGTTTCAAGACCAAAAAGTAAAAATAAAAATCACATATTATATTTTAGATTAATTTATGGTATGTTAAGTTGTTAACAATTTACCGGTTTGAGTAGTTTGACACTTTGACAATAAAGCTTTTTAAGTGAGGTCAAGCTATAATCTCGTGAATAATAATAATAATAATAATAATAATAATAATAATAATAATAATAATAATAATAATAATAATAATAAAGGAGTTTTATTTGTACAAGTACATTAATAAGCACATTCATTTTTTATATAAAAAAAAAAGGCTGAGTAATTTTTTTTTTTAAAGATTCATTTATTTTATTCCCCTTAACTTCCTTCAATTATACTTATGGATATTATTTGTAAAAAAAAAAAAAGTGAAATTTGGATATCAACAGATTTTTTTTATTTGTAGTAGTAGACTAATTTGATTGGAGGTAGATTAAAGAATTCAATGAACTAATATATGAAAGTGGTTTATACCATGTCCATAAGTAATAAAGTAATCAATTTTATATTGAAAGCACGTTGTAATTTCAAGTTACGTATTGTAAAATTAAAAGAAAATGTTATAGCAGAGACATTATCTAAACATGATCGAACATAAAGTTGAACCAAGACAAAATGGGTATGATCTAATCATGCCAATCCAGCTGAGATTTTTGTCAAGATTCATATAGGTTATTGCATTGCCTATTATAAAACAAAATAAGCAAAAATAGTTTTTACTCCTAATTGAAGGTATGGTTATAGAAGAAGCATCATAATCTGTTAATGTGTTAGTGTCTTGGTTGGTTAAAAATCCATTCATATTTTGGTGATATATATTTTTTCTCATGGTATTCTCAGTTTGAGAGGCAATAACTAATCCATTGCATATTTGAATTTCAATTAAAAGTTTGTCAATTGTCAACAAATTATTATATGTGCATAGCAAAATTCGAATCCTGAATACTTATTTAAACAGACTAGTGAACTGTTTACTAGATTAACGCAAGTTGGTTATTTTGGTGAAATAAGTTTTTTTTTTTTGTTTCTCACGGTATCCTCCAACCCGACAGGTCAAGGACTAATCCGTCGCGAATCTGAGCTCCATTTAAGGGTCTGCCGCTGACCAATGGGTTGCTGCATGCACAAGGCGAGATTCGAACCCCCGACATTTGTTTAAGCGAACGAGTGAGCTGACTACTCGACCAACGCAAGTTGATTTTGGTGAAATAAGTTATACCCATTCTACCAAAGTGATTTAACATTAACATTAACATTGCACCTATATCCTCCCATATGATCCATGATATTTGGTTTGGCCCAATGGGTCTAATATTGCCTTACAAAACCATAAGACTTTATACATTATTACACTAGTTTGGCCAAAAATTGTATAGGTAGAATTAATCAAGTTTAATTCCAAAAAAAATTCACATCCAATAAGGAAAAAAAACTAGTTTAATAAATTTTCAAGATAATTTCTTTTTATAGAAATTTCAGGAAATTCAAATATCAAATTTAGTAGTTAGTATCTACTTGCATTTTTAAGGTTATATCATAAATCAAAATTAAGTGGTATGATGAAATAGAAAATCGCTTTCAAAGTTTATGAAATTTTATACAATTGAACTATATAATAAAATATCTCAAATTCAACTATTGGATTTGTGAAACTTATAATTTATATAAAAAAAATATAAGGCTCAAATATAATTAAGAAGCATATTAAATCCAGAGAGAGAGAAATCAATTCTTTTTATTTAAAATTATCAGTTTTCTTTAACTACACTATAATCACATCAATTAATGTCCTTTATAGTTTTTGTGGTTCTAATAAATTTGGGTTTTGATTGTGGGCGCATAAGAATTTATATTGAAATGAAGGTGAATGGATTAACTTGCTCCACATTGAAGACAAACATAAACCAGTGGATGCAAACCAATAAGGGACCTACAAATATTAATCCAACTTCATGATTTTTTTTCTACTCCTACCAATTAAGTCAATTTTCATTTGGAATATGATTCTTATCTTTCATTTGGATGATAAATTGTCAAATCAGCTTGGATTCTTTAACGGTCCAATCACTTATCATTCACTTAATCAATAATATTCACTTATTCAGACTATGAAAATTACTTACAAAAAAAACTCTTAATTACTAAATTATGATCGATTTAATCTAAGTTGGATTAGTCAAGTTGTTAATCCATGAGTTTGAATTTCACTTTGTGCATATAATAATTTATTGACTAATTACAAATCTTTAAATAGAACTCAAATTTACGACGGATTAATGTTTAACCTGTCAGACTAAGAAATACTATAAACACAAAAAAAAAATTATGATTGATTTTATAGTTTTATATTATATAACATATATACATCTATATCAATAACTTAACTTATTGGTTTTGAAAATTTGTGATTGTCTACTTTAACTTTATGACAGATTTTTTCCTTGCCCATAACTCAAACTCAAGAACATTGAAAAGAGAAAATAAGTAAAAACAAGAAACATGATTTTATTGTTTTCTCTTTTTTTCTTTATAAAATTCGAAAAACACTTGAAATAAAAATGCAAACCATGTTGGGCCGCCGCTCTCGACCACAGGAGAAATTTCGGGGAAGAATAAAATAAAATAACATAAGATTAGAAGACACCACATCCAACTCAAAACTTTAAGGTATTAAATTAATAAGTTTCTCATCTTATAAACTCCTCACTCTTTCTTGTTTTCTTTGATGTAGGACTAACTTCATGCACTCCTCACACTTGCAACATTAACAAACCAAACGCGACTGAAACATACCCAACCACCTCGATTTTGAAGAAAATACATTTATTAGAAAATCCATAAACTAAGTACACAACCTTCATATGCTTGGTCTTACAACTTACACACACCATCCCATTATATATAGGAGAGTGCAGCTCTCAAGGAAAGTTCCTCAAAGCTTATTAAAACCAACTCAAAAATCCTCATGCTTATTACAATTTGCTCACTCTACAAGGTTTTTATTGTATATATATATATTTATATTGTAAGCAACTGAAAAATCTACAATGTAGGAGGGATCCATATATAACCGTGTGTTTGAACATAGCCGGCTTTTCGCAGCAATTCATCGGCTTCTGCCGGACCTCTACTTCCTGGCTTATAAGGGAGTGGCTTGAACTCCCCTCTATCAATTCTGTGCAACAATGGGGTGAAGATCTTCCATGATGCCTGATAGTATAGAAAATATATAGTTAAGCACATTACATTAGTCTTTCAAGAATATATGAAACATTGTATCAAGCCATGTAACAATTTGTTACCTTCAACTCATCTCTACGAACAAAATGTTGCTGATCGCCTCTAATTCTGCAAAACGCAATACAATTGGCATTATTATTTAACGCGGATCTGTTTCTTTCAAACTATTGAGCTGATTCGTGAGTTATTTTGATGCAGGGCGACAGGGCGTCGACCCTATAATATTCGGTTAGGTGGCTTCACTATATACATCAGTTAGTGTTACTATGTAGCTTGGATGTATAATGAAAGAAGGCTAGAAAAAATTGGTAAGTTATAAAATATGAA
Organism: Arachis hypogaea; assembly: GCF_003086295.3. Taxonomy (NCBI): domain Eukaryota; kingdom Viridiplantae; phylum Streptophyta; class Magnoliopsida; order Fabales; family Fabaceae; genus Arachis; species Arachis hypogaea. Next base: position 152,436 of record NC_092046.1, read on the forward strand.
CTAGGAAAGTGAAGATACGTGTCGAGAATGAGCCGCTCATAAGCCTCTGGAATGGTAACCCCTTGATACCGCTGCCCATATGACAAGTCCAGTTCGCTTTGAACGGTAGACATCTCCAAACCGGGTTGCTTGACCTGCAAGAATAGCACATATCATGGATTTGTAAAACTCTTATGCAGCAAATGCATAATCTAAATCTAATATATAATTGTTTCTAAATACACTTAACATTAAATTATCAAGTGAATGAATACAAGAAACCAATAGATGCAGTGCACTTGTTCAGTAATTTGGCAAGCGAATTTAAGTTTAAGATAAAATAAATAATTTTGACTTCAAACATTGAATTGGGAGATCTATATTTACTATATGAACATCAAACTTCTCAATAAATGCATATGACAATATAGAGAATCATCGAAATGTAGGCGATCATATACCGTAAGCTTCATGTAAATAGCTTCTGAAGGCTGTAGGCGGATAACAAACTCATTTCTCCCTTGCTTTTGACCTAGACATGCACAAGTTTACAGTGAGGTTTCGTTTTGCAGACATCGATATTTTGATGAATGAAGAAAAGTATTTACTAGAAAACATTTATATTCACTTTCAAAGCCGATAAAGAACATGTATCTATGTTTGTCATGTTAGCGATTATGGATTATTGAGATGATCAACATCTTAATACTTTCTATGTACTATGAGATAACATCCAAAAATTAAAATCGTATGGTGCCATACACTTGAAAATATCACCAGGAACGTCCTTGAATTGAACTCGTATCTCTGCCTTTCTAGAATTTAAGGCCTTCCCTGCTTTTAAAATGAAAGGAACACCTGATGCCAAAAAGAAAATCAAGGAATTCATGAAACATAAAAATAAAGTATTAGCACAAAGAAAATGAAAGTATGCCCCAAATTATATTCATTTTCGCTTAGGAAGAAAATGCTAAAGATGTTACCATACCTTCCCATCTTTCATTGTGTATGCGCAGAATAACAGTTGCAAAAGTTGGAGTGTTCGACTCATCAGGTACGGTTGGGTCATCTCTATAGCCTTCATATTGTCCAAGAACAACCTCATCGTCGCTAATAGGTACTACTGATTCAAGAACCTGCATTTTGTGGCCAACAGAAAATACTTTAGACTTTGATTGCATGCCATGGACCATCTCAAAATCTAGATAAATATTGAGGTGCAACAAGGAAAGTTTGTGGTTATGAAAATATCTCTCATTGTTCAATTGCAATTTGCAAGTATGAGAAACCGATTTAATAGGAGAACAAGGATTTTCTGCTGATATTGATGGCTTCATATTAGCAAAGCTGAATGCAAATGGCAACATAACGTGATAATTTCGGCTTAAATTGTAGGGAAAAGGTGCACACCTTCACTTTCTCATCCCGAATGTGCTCAGGCTTGAGAGAAACTGGCTTTTCCATAGCAACTAAGCAGAGAACCTAAATGGTAGAAAAGTGATGAGAAAAATTCAACATTATTCGACATCTTATAAGTTACGATTTAACAGAAGCGTCCACTTGACAAGACAAAATAATTATAACAATGTCAAAGTATATTATTCTATATTGTTATGAAAATGAAGAGATCACCTGAAGCAGATGGTTTTGAATAATGTCTCGAATAATTCTGCCAAAAGAAAAGTTGTACACTGATGATTTATACTTCCACAAGCGTAATAAGAGAAATCGTATACAAAATGAGTAATAGATATTCAATATTGATGCATATGAAAAAAAAATGAAAAATCAAAGTTCAAATTTCAATATCATCAATGAAAATAAAATTGGTATACAAAAATTCTTTTCATTAGTATCCCTTCATTGACTATTTGCATCACTTGTCATTTGAAAGCTTCATTGAACAATTTCATTAAAGCAAAATTCTACACATACCCATATTGGTCAAAATATCCACCACGACCTTCGGTTCCAAAATCCTCTCTGAAAACTATCTGCAATGAAATCAACAGCCAAATGTTCATTTGATGTGGACATCAAATGTTGACAACTTAACTAAAGTTCTAGTTGTAACTTTGACTACAAAGAAAGAATCTCACCTGGACATTGTCGATGTTGTCACGATTCCAAAGAGGCAAAAACAATCGATTTGCGAAACGAAGTACCAACTGCCAATATGAATAAAATGAAAAGGGTTTAGACTTTAGACAGAGCCTATGGAGCAAACGGTAAGTATTAAGTAAGTCATCATATAAACATTTATTACCATATTCTGCACTAGTTCTTTTCCCAAGTAGTGATCAATACGGTAGATTTGTGGTTCCTCAAACAACTCTCCAATCTGAGTACTTAGTTCTTCTGCAGATTCTAGGTCCTTTCCAAAAGGTTTCTCAACAACAACACGTGTCCACCCACCAAGATTGGCTACGAAAAGGCGGCAAATTAGCATCAATAGAAACAAAAGTTAGACATTCCAGATAATAAGTTAAACTTTATTTCATTATTATTTCCTTTTTAGTCTATACACAATAAAATATAACACATGCAGTCATCCTGTAAATCCAAAATCTATACCAGCAGCAGCTGCATTTTAGAACATTGGAACATAAATTATATGTTACAACCATATATTATAGCTCTTACATTTATTCATGCAACAAGTCTTGATCATCTTGCAAACAGATGGATATACTGAAGGAGGAAGTGCAAGATAGAAAAGCCGCCTAGACAAACCCTCTGCGCTGTTTTTCGAATATTCGTGCTCTGAAATCTCTTTGTCCAACAAGCGAAAACCTTCCTCGGAATCGTAAGAGCCACTTACGTATTTGATCTAAATGGAAGAGAAAAAATGAGATAGAATGAACATTTTGGGCTGACAAGAATTGTTTTGTAGTGAGACTACAATGAAATTTATATACAAGTACAACAACGCAAACAAGGGAAATGCTAACCAGATTCAAAAAATCCGATACATCATCCAACTGTTTTGCGGAAGCATCTTTGGCAGGAACAAGATAGCTGCACGAGCCACGTTTGTTATGCTTACAAACAGTTTAAATACTATAAATTAAAATATATGAACTAATAGGAACACAGTTTCTATAGAACAACTTCGTGAAACAACCCGCGAACAAGAATTCGTGAAATGCTTATCATAGAAAAAAGTGTATAGTAAAGATTTTTTTGGCTAATTCAAAGGAAACAATTGCAAACATAAACTCGTCTCACTGCATTTGTATATTCTCAATTCTAGAATATCAGGGAAAGTTGTAACTGATTGCCATCTTTTCCCTTTCTGTATTTCATAAATATTTGGAAAAAATAATATGCACTTTTCTTTCTAGAGAAAGCCTCACCCTCGCAATCGATCTCTCAGTTCATCATCAGAGATTTTTGTCCTTGCATAACCAAAAATATGAACTTCTTTTGGTGGTAGGAATCCCTGAAAATAAATTCACCAAGCATAAGAAACAAATCCTTCAAGAAAAGGTAAAAAACTATTAGAAAATATTCCATCTACAAAAAGAACAAATTACGAATAAATAGTATGGTGATCCTCTTCATCAATTTTCCTTTTTAGTTTCACCTCAGTTCTATGCAACACGCCAATTAGACATGATCCAAAGACTTTGATATATTGCTCTATAAATGGAAGGCACCAACCTGCCGATACAGGTGGAAAAGTGCCGGGAACGTTTTCTTCTTAGCCAGATCACCAGAAGCACCAAGCACAACAATGGAGAGTGAGCCAGTTTCAGATACATTTAGAGACTCTCTTGCCAAGGGAGATTCAGTTTCAAAGCTAGATCTTCTTTCGATGTGCCATTCGTTCGTTCCCATCCTCTAGCAGTACTTGAACTATTCTGCAATCCAAATTGGGAGTGATCTATTTGTCATGTATCAAATCATAAGAACAACTTAGAAAATATACTAACATAGCTTTAATTAATGTTAATGATGAATTCCTTCAAACAAATAAGCATAAAATTGATTCTCAAAACATAGAATTAACAATCAGAAAAAAAAACCATCAATCCAAAAGGTAACAAACCAACAAATCAAGCCAGCCAAATTCAAATACAGTGCCTTTTGGATTTTGGAATAGTTCCAACACAAATCTCAATCAATCACATACCAGAGAAAATGAAAACACCCCTTTTAACTACCAAATTTATCAAAATTGACCCAGATAAAAATAAAATAAAAGCTACAAACTTTTATCAATCATGCAGAAGAGTTCAGCTGAAACTCCAAGAGAGCTGAAAAACAAAGTAAAAGCTACACCCAAAAAAAGAAAAATTTGAGACCAACCCAATTATCAAAATCAAACCTAAATTATCATGGAACATGGGATCAAAACACAGGAACCAAGAAATTCAGGATCAAAAGGGTGATCCACAAACAACAAACACATGCAAGGAGCTGGTTGAAATGGAAAGTGTGAATCCAGAGCAGAAGAAAGTGGCAAAGTCAAGTCATCAATATGAACAGTACCTTGTTGTTGTTATTGTTGCAAAACCTTAATTGATTTTTTCAATGGTTTCAGAAGAAGCTGAAAAGCATAAAAAGGGTCTCTTTTATTATTGAGGTTTGGGAAGTTGGTTGTTCAGAGTTCTTCACCAACTTCACAACTCTCTCTCTCTCACTTCGGTCTTTTTGGTCAGCGACTACGGTGTTAACTGCTAAGTGCTGACGCAAATCAATATTTTCTATAATTCCCGTATTGCCCCTGTATTTTTCATTATTTGCATTCTGACCCCTGTTTTTATGCCTCTTCACCTTATACCTTTTTTTTTTTATGAATTTAGTTAGCAATAATTTTATTTTATTGACACTTTTTAAGAGTATCATAAATAAAAAAGTTGAGTAAAGTGATAATTAGGTTGCTGAAGATTTTGCGTTTGGACAAATTAGATCCTAAGAAAGAAAAAGTAACAATTAAGTCTCTCAGAAAATGAAACGTGGACACGTTACATCCTTCTGTTAGTAAGACTAGCGGCGCCTCTGATGTGGACTGTTAATGTAAGTGAGATGTCCGTTAAATGCCACATTAGAATTACTCTAAATAATGAAGATAAATTAGTCTTTGAATGTTGTTTGATTTTAACATGTTCCAAACCCTAATTGTCCAAAATCCCCAATTATTCACCCTGAAACAAAACAAAATCCTAGCACAATACAGAATGAATAGCACCAGAAGCTTTCAGTGTAATTGCCAATTGTATGCAACAATATACAAGTCTAGAACAATGGAGAATCCTGATCGGTTATTTTTTGGATGCCCAAATTTTAGAGTAATTGATATCTCCTTCTTACAGTTGCTTTGATTTGTTTGGCGCAAAAAGAAAATGTTTTCATTTCTTGACTTTTTTTTTTTTACAGAAAAATTTGCCATACCGCAAATTCTTTAAATGGCTAGATGAAGCTGTTGGGGATGAGAAAGTTGTAGAAAGTAGAAAGCATGGTTGGGAGCAGAGATTGATTGATTTGGAGGAAAGAATTTTGGCGTTGGAGAAGCAGGAATCTCCTAAAATTGTTGTTAGTCGATTTAGGGATGTTTGCTTTTTCTTTTTATTGGGTTTATATTTACAATAGTTGTGTCTGTCTTGTGTAGTAGTACTAAGTGAACTAGAATTGTTACTGTAAATGTAATGTAATTTGTTTACCATGAATGAAGTTAGCTGTGAAGTGTGAACCATTATTGTAAGCATGTAGTTTGTTTACGATAAATGATATTATCTAGTTGTTTTAAATGTGTGCAAAATCTGATAAACAACCACATCAATAATAAAAGCACAATATGTAATCCAAAGTGAAGCATAATTAAATAGATAATAAACATTACCCAAAGTGAATTAGTAGACTTATGAAATTACATCACTTGAATCCAAAATATGACCAAATTTATCCTAAAAACATAAAGTACAACACTAATGTGCTAAATCCAAAAGAAAACATTACCCCCCAAAATAACATTATATCCACCAAAACAGCATGTTCAAATCAAAGTTTTTAAACCCCAAAAAATTAAGTCATGATCCATTCAACCTAAGGAGATCAATATTCTAATGCCAAGGCCTAGGCCTAAAAATTTCAATATTCTTTAGACTGGTCCAGTGTTTGTTGTTGCCCTTGTTTCTGTAGATAGATGATTAGTTGGTGTAACAGCCCAGACCACCCGGGTTCTGACTCTGATACCATCTGTAACAGACCAAACCACCCGCTAGCACGATATTGTCCGCTTTGGTACACAAGGCCTCACGGTTTTGTCTTTGACGATAGGGATGATAGCCGAAGCTCCCACACTCACTCGTCAAAATGCGTCATGCTAGGGAGAGGTATCCACACCCTTATAAGACATGATTCGTTCCCCTCCCCAACCAATGTGAGACCTTACAGTTGGCCCTTGAGCTATTTGTGATTGTAAGGCAAGCTGTGGGTGAAGAACTTGTGCAGGCCTAACAATAGCTTCTTTCTTCCTAAAGGAGCTGGATTTAGTGACTTGTTTGACTATTGCTCCTACACAATACTAGACCAACACCAACGGTTAATATATTCCATAAATAGTAGATATAATAACAGGATTGACATTGTTAGCAATAGCAGCAACACTAACTATAGTTGTGCTTGTAGATTGTGGGATATTCATTGCTAGGACTTGATTTGGCTAAAACATAGAATAATAGTTGCATGAAACATGCACAATTTTATCTTTTAGTGTACAATTAAACCCTTATAAAAATTATAAAAGGGACAATTAAACCTTATAAAAGTTATGAAAGATACAATTAAACCCTCATAAAATATATTGTATGGACAACTAAATCCTCATGTTTGAAAGAGTTAAAGGCTAACCTCAAGATCGACAGTAATCTCTTGTTGTCAATGCTGGGTGCACTTTGAGACAGTGCACACTCCTCTTGAGGGGCAGACTCACACTGAGATTTGGTCCTTTTTTTGGTGCCTTTCTTTATTGTTGGAACTTTTTTGCAAGTCTTGTAATTGTAGTTAGGATTGTCACACTTGCTGCAAGTGATTATAAGACTTCTCCTAAGCGTATTTTCATTCATCAGTGGCTCTGTATGATCTTTCTTCTTTATAGACAATATTAACTCACTACCGAGTCAAGCAACTAAAAATTCATAGTTTTTTAATGGTTTATGCACGATTTTTAGCAAAGAACAAAGAGCTCTAAACTTAAAAAGAGTAGACATTCACATTATTTTAATGGTTCATGCAAAGTTTTTACCAATAAAAAATCATAACCAATTGCTTTACACACTTTCAAACATAAACTACAAATTCTTTACATCATTGGGATCACACAAAAAGAAACCACAACCTTCGAAACACAAAAATGACAAACATTTCTTACTTGGAGGATGAATGTCGACAACACACATTGTCTTCTTCCTTCTACAATGTCACAAGATCGTCATGGAAATCACTAATTTTGGAGAGAAACTTTGATGATCTGTAAGGTAGCGTTTGGTGGAGAGACAGAGACGGAAAGATTGAGACTGAGAGACAGAGACTAAGAGACAGAGATTGAAATAAATCTCAGTATTCTGTTTGGTGCAAAGTGGGAGACAGAAATTGAAACAAGAATGAAACTCTAATTTAATTTGTACAAATGGTAAAATTAGAATTAATTAATTGAAATGAGGATATTTTAGGTATAAAATGTTATTAAAGTTTCAGTTTTCATCTCTAAAAATTTTAGTCTCCTGTGTCCCTACTTTTTGGAGGTACTGAAATACTGAAATTTTAGGAACAGAGACAGAAATTTTAGTACCAGTCTCTGAACTAACAAATATAATATTGAGTCTCAGTTTCTCAGTCTCTGTCTCAGTACCTCAAAACAAACGTTACCTAAGTATTTGTGGATAAATAAAGAGACATGGAGAGGGTTAAGGGAAATTTCTAAACTTAAAGGAGGAGGGAGATTATTTCTCGAAACGACGACGTTTTTATTCCCACTTGGCACCAATGGACATATCACTATTAATAATAGTACACATAGTCAACTCCATTCCGTTTTGTGTCAACACTTGACAAAAGGGTTTAACGTGTCTAACGTTTGTAATCCTTGAGGATCTATTTGTTATTTTTTTTTTAAAAAGTCTATTCTGTTCGAAGTGCAAATCTTCAGGAACTTAATTGTCACTTTACTCTAAAAATATTTAACTTTAATGTAATTATAGTAATTTTTATGCAATTTTTTAATTAGATTCTTATATTTAAATACATTTTTAAATATAACGTTAAGATAATTTTTTTTAATGTAACAATATATCATTCATTTTCTACATAAAACTCTTTTGCATTAATAATGAAAGAAATTAAATTAGTAAAAAATTGAATAAAAATACAACTTTAAAAATTTTAATGCATTAAAAGTATTAACAATTTTTTTTTTGAATTTTCTTGGCCAATGTCATTAGGTTAACATTCTTCATAATAACATTTTTTTGTTTATAGTAATTTTCTGTTTGACAAGTCAATGACTAATTTATTATAAACCTGAACTCCATTTTAAGAATATATTGTTGGCCAATGAATTACTGTATGTACAAGATAAAATTTAAATTCTCAAAACTTATTTAAACGAACGAATGGGCTAATCATTCAAACAATTTAAATTAATTTTTTAAGTTCGAATTTTTCCTTAATTAAAACGAATAGTGCTATTTTTAAATGAATATCTTAAAAGAATAAATAAAATAAATTAAAATGAGTGAAAATGAAAGTGGTAGGACCTTGGTGATAGAAATTGAATACACCAACTTTGAAAACCACCGGTCTTGGGTGGTTGTCATCACATTTAGACCAACCCATCCAATGCAGTCCCACCAAACCCCTTGGCTGCTAATTAATTTAATTAATTAATCAGAAAAACTATGATTAATTTAAGAGTATATGTAATTAATTATAAGAGAGGCTCATCTAACTTTACTAACATGTCTAGTGCCCGAGTCTCACATACATTGAATATGGAAAATTCCAAAATTTTAAACCAATTAATTTATTCGAGATGTTTACATGCTTAGTATACAATTAGTCACTTCATTGGTTAAATAATAATTTAATTAAATGATGATATACCACATATTATATTATAATCAAATCCGTATTGTAGACATGTATATGTATGTATAATTGTACGTATACATGTGTTTGCCGGACCCACTACAAATCTAAACTATATGTGATTTAATTTTACATCCATGCCCCCACAAGGTCTACTTGATTGGATCTCAATAGTGAGGTCCTTTGATGTTAATTTATAGAAATTGAGTACCATAAATAAATTTTCTTACATATAGTATATATCATGAAATATATATATATATATATATATATATTAAAAATATATAAAACAATATACATACACATAAATATATAAAAATTAATTTAGTAATTAATTAAATTTAAATATATACATATAGTATTTTTTTTCAAAATATATAGAGAGATTTCTGATACTTGGAAATTAGTTTGACTTGTTGCTTAGTCATTTAGTGGCAATTACTTTGTTTATTACGCTTGTGTACATAAGTTACAACTTATTGGTCAAGTTTCACTGAAAATGATTGATTATTATTAATTTTAATTTTTCCTCCTCTCCATCCTATAATTCATTTTCGATCATAAATTTTTATTTTAAAAGTTTAACTAGCTAGCATATTATGATAGAATACAATAATTATTTTAAATAGTTAATGAAAATGATTAACAACAATTAGCATAAAATTATATTGTATTGTATTTTATTCTTTTTACACTTTTAATGAACATGAAGGATACATATTTTTTAAATTTTTATTTTAATAACATAAATAATAAATAATATATCCATTACTTATATCTCATGTTTAATATAAGTGTATATAGATGAACACTTCCAAAACTATTAAGTTACTGATGACAGCTCAACACTTAGATACATTCAATTAGTTACACACATTCTCAATCATTTGTAACCACTAATCACTTTTCTTTCCTTCATTCAATACAACAGTCTCTCCAACCTTCTTCTTCTTCTTCTTCTTCTTCTTCTTCTTCTTCTTCTTCTCTCTCTCTCTCTCTCTCTCTCTCTCTCTCTCTCTCTCTCTCTCTCTCTCTCTCTCTCTCTCTCTCTCTCTCTCTCTCTCTCTCTCTCTCTCTCTCTCTCTCTCTCAGAGAAAGTGCTCTTTACTTTATTCATTCTTATCCAAGAATCTAATACCTCACATAATATCAGAGTTTCTCGGTTCAGATCCATGGAACAAACCATCACTTCCGCACTGAAAAATCGCTCAGCTGCATCAATGACTTTAATCGCAAATTTCTCTGCAACAATCAAGTTAGATGAAGACAATTACAAAGTCTGAAGTCAGGGCGTAGCTTGCATCAAAGCTACATCATAGCATATTCAATGCTGAAGAAGCACAACTTAGTGGAAGATCAAGCTAAGCAGCAGAAAAAGTTTCATAATAATTTGAGAATTGGGAGCAAAGAGATAAATGTCTTGTAGCTTGGATGTTGTCTGCTATAGATGAATTTTTTGTGAACAAAGCAGTTGGATATGAATATGCGTATGAAATTTGGGCAGTTCTTGAAGAGCATTTCACTGCCAGGATGAAATCCAAGATCAAGTTGCTAAAGGCTCAGCTAAAAACAATCAAGAAACATGGTTCATTAGTCTCAGAGTACATTACAAAGATTAATAATGTAACAAATTCACTTTCTGCTCTTAGAGCTCCGTTGACAAAGGAAGAACACTTTGAAAGTACACTTGGAGGGCTAGATGAAGAATTCAGTGCCTTCATTACCATGGTTAATGCAAGATCCGATCATATGTCCATCAATGAATTAGAATCATAGCTATTAGCGCAGGAAGAGGTAAATGATGGATTTCGCAAAATATATCTAAACATGGTGCATGCAAACCTAGTGCACAAGAAACTAGATGCAAACAAAGAAGAAGTGGAGTACCAACCTGAAGCAACCTATGAAAGCTATTCAAGAGACTATGGCAGAGGACAAAATGGTCGAAGAGGCAGAGGAAGAAGCTTCTTCAGAGGAGAAAAATCGTGGTGGCAAAATGGCAGACCCAATGTCAATTATGTGGAAGGACATGCCATACGATATGGCAGTGCTACCATAGGTTCAACCAGCATTATCAGAATCCACAGCTCCAGCAACCAAATAATGGACCTCCACCACCAAATGATGGATTTCACCAACAAAACCAACAAACTCTGAGCTTCTATCAACCCCAAAATCCACAAACATACAGATCACAAAACCAACAAACCCAGCAAATGAGCCAAAACTCCCAAGCACTTCTTACTGTTCCAAGCACAAACTCAGATCCAGGATGGTATCCCGACTCAGGACCCTCCCATCACATCACCTTCGACCAGATGAACTTGATCAATAGCTCAGAATATCAGGGACCTGAATAGGTGTTTGGAGATTCCTATGATACTGTACTTTCACAGGTAGCAATTGAACCTGACACTCAATCAGCAGAGGTTGCACCTTCGCCACCCATCCTTCAGAACCATCATCCGATGCAAACTCGAAGCAAAAATGGCATCTGCAAGCCAGAAGTATATATTACTACCTTAGCCACAACCAACATCAAATGTGTAGACCAGTGCCTCCCGAGTTCTATAGAACAAGCCCTTGCTACCCATACTAGAGAGAAGTCATGGAAGAAGAATACTCAGCCTTGCTAAGGAACAACACATGGCGCTTAGTTGATCCTCCAACCCACTCAGCTCCCATTGGATGTAAGCGGGTATTCGGAGTAAAAAGAATCCATATGGTAGCTTCCAAAAGTACAAGGCTAGACTTGTAGCAAAGGGCTTTCACCAAAAGCAAGGAATCGATTATGATAAAATATTCAGTCCTGTGGTGAGACCTGCCACGGTTCGGATCATGCTCAGCATTGCACTTGCAAATGGGTGGAAAATTCATCAATTTGATTTCAATAATGCTTTTTTGAATGGTGATCTCTTTGAAGACGTATTCATGCAACAACCAGAGGGTTTTGTGTCTCCCAACAACTAACAACTGTGTGAGCTCCAAAGATCGCTCTATGGACTCAAACAAGCCCCAAAGGCGTGATTCACAAAATTAAGTGTTGTTCTCCACCAGTTCGGCTTCACAAGCACCAAATCTGATGTATCCCTCTTCACCAGACTCACAACAACCTCAGCCACCTACATCCTTGTCTACGTAGATGATATACTGGTCACTGGTACCTCTGAAAGTGAGATCACAACTCTCATGATGCAACTGCACAACACTTTCTCATTGAAAGATCTTGGTGAAATGCACTACTTCCTCGGATTGAAGTCTGCTCAAGCTCCACAGGGACAGTCACATTGAAACAAACCAAATACATCAAAGAATTGCTAAAGAAAGCTGATATGATCAATGCCAAATCCGTGCCAACCCCCATGATCTCATCACTAAAGCTCTCTGCCTTCGGTGACACCACATTCAACAATCCTATGTTGTATTGATCCATTGTTGGTGGCCTTCAATATGCTACTAGCACTAGACCAGAAATCTCCTTCTCAGTGAATAGAGTGGCTCAAGTTCTTTACTCTCCACTGGAATCACATTGGAAAGTTGTCAAACGAATTCTCAGGTACCTTGCAGACACCATATGACACGGCTTGAGGTTCAATAAATTCACTAATTTTAGAATATATGATTCTCGTTACTCTAATTGGGCTAGTGATATTGATGACCAAAAATCGACAAATATCTATGCTATTTACTTAGGTTCGAACCTGGAATCTTGGGCTAGCAGAAGATAAACTGTAGTGTCAAAAAGCAACACTGAAGCAGAATTTAGAGGCATTTCAGATGCTGTCACTGAAATTGTTTAGTTGCAAAATCTTTTGGCTGAACTCAAAATTTTCCGCTCTACCAAACCTATAGTCTATTGTAATAATCAGAGTATTGTTCTATTATCAGCCAACCCAATTCTGCATAATAAGTCCAAACATTTTGCACTAATTCAATCTTTTGTTAGAGAATTTGTCACTAAAAAGGATATCTTTGTTCAACACATTCCAGCAAAGGATCAATTGGCAAACACATTGACAAAGCCTCTCTCAGCAGCAGCTTTTCTCAAGTTTAGAAACTTGTTAAGAGTATTTGAAATAGAATCCTGGTGTAAATGCCTTGGTTTCATGGGGCATTTAAGTGTATATAGATGAACATTTCTAAAACTGTTAAGTTGCTGATGACAGCTCGGCAGTTAGTTACAATCAATTAGTTACACTCACTCAACCATCTGTAATTACTTGTTCTAGACACACTTACATTCTATAAATAACTATAATTCACAAATTTTTTTTTTCTTCTTTCAATACAACAATTTCTCTAACCTTCTTTTATTTCTCTCTCTTTTTGAGTGCTCTTTTCTTTCTTCATTCTTCTTCAAAAATCTGATACCTCACATCCAATGTATATTGACCTTTTGAAAAAAACTAATAATCTCTCTGTTATGATTTTTGTTTTAACGATGATAATTGCATTGTGACAACTAACAATTGCACCACAAATTAATTTATTAGTTATGCCAATTATTTGACCAATTATTCAATATCAATGACTGAATTAAACATCTAAAAAATGAAAACATATCTCATGAAGAGACATATTATAGATAGAAAATTCAAATTTATCCATAATTATTCATAGCTTGTTTGGTAAAATTCGAGTGTAAGATAAGAACTATTGCTGGCTACATTTTCAAATATTAACAAGTTGTCGTTTTAATCTATAGTCTCTTTCTCTAAAGCTTTTCAAAGTCTAACCAATACTAATAAATAAAAAAATAAAATGCTTTTTCATGTCACAATCATTTTAATTACAAATATAATCAAAATTTTGTCGCGTTTGTGCAATTATTGCTTAGCCATATAGAGCCAGTGAGCCACCGACGAGTAGTTAGCTGAGCTCCCTTAATTTCTAGGTGCCCTTAAAATAAATATTATTATATTATTTTATAAAATATTATATTCTGATGTCAAATATATTAGTATTGTGCATTTTGGTATTAATTTTCAGAATTTTTTTAACCAATTTTTAAGAAAATATTATGTAATCAATCATACACTAATTAATATCTAATGATTATTGTTTATATTAAGATTTGTCAATAATTCTAATATTTTATTTTATATTTTTTTAGCAATTATTATTATCATAATTTTTTATATATTTTTATAAGTCAATCATCAATAATCAATAATTCTAATTTTAAAACGAGTTACATTCTAATGTCAAGTATGCTGACGTGACATTTTGTGATATCAATTTGCATACCTCTTTTCTCAACCATTTAAAAAAAACTAAATATTATATAATCAATCAAACGTAAATTAATATTTGATTATTAGTTATGTTGATATTTATAATATTTTTTATCTTTTTTTAATCATCGTGATATTTTCTTATATTTTTGTAAATTAATAATTCTAATATTTTATTTTATATCCTTTTTAAAATTATCACGATTCTTTCTTATATTTTTGTGAATATTATATATAATAGTATTCTTTTACCATTCATAAGCGTAAGTTTTAGAGCCAATTTATGCTGACGTGGTATATTTTTGTGTTAATCTACATGTTGATGTTATTTTTGAAAAATATTATTTATTAAATAATTAGATTTATTAATATTTAATAATCAATTATGGTGAAATTTATCAATAATTATAAAATCGTATATCATATCCTTTTAATAATCATTTTGATTATTTCTTATACCTCTATAAATATTATATATATCTTTTTAATAATTCTTGAATTTTTTATACAATATTTTGTATAGTATATTCTTTTTTTTTTGTCTACTAAATTTATTTAAATAATCAGAGAATTATTTGTTAACATTTTTTAATAATATATTATTATTTTTACTATTCAAATTAATGTTTTATGATTATTATTATTATTATTAATTTGACAACATTTAGTTTATTTTTTCTTATAGACATTGAGTTATTTGTTTATTACGTACTATATCTTTTCTTTAATAAATATAAGTATTTTGTGAATTTCTTTATTTTATAGATTGTTTGTTATTAGTATATATAAATAACAAAAATATATGAAATTATTTTTTATAATGCCTTAAATATATTTATATATAAATAACCTATTTTAAAAATATATTTCAGACATAAATACAAAAAGAAGATATTTTTGTACATCACATGAATAGATACACTAATTTGTTATATATATTAATTTTATTTTGTTACTAATTAATGTGATCTATTGGTTAATCTCATTATATTATACTAATGCATGTATTACTAACGTGTTTTATAAAATTAATAAAAGTGAAATTAATTGAGCTGATAATTAAGCAACTTATAACTTAATTAAGAAGTTTTAGGTTCAAATATTAAAAATGGAAAAACAAATATTTTTATTAAATTATATATAATGAATAATATTTTAGAAAAAATTATACATGAACCTTTTTCATATTTCTATTATATAATACATATATATTAGTGTATTAATAATTCATCTTTCATTAATAAATGTATATAAAAATAATAAATATAAAATTAATTAAGATCATAAATACCTTACACTATAACTAACAAATTTTGGATTCAATTTTAATTAAAATGAAACATATATATATTTTTTATGAATATACATGTATATAAACTATAAAGATTTGTACACCAAAATTTCCAATTATGATAATATATAATAGAATTTGTGAGAACAATTATTGTAACAACTAACAAGGACCTACAAATTACAATTGCGCCGTCTCCAAAATTAGAAACGGGTGTCAACAATGATGAACCATGGAATTATTTCATTAACAAATGTCATCAGGATCCTATTAGATATGCTGCCATGATTAATCATTAAATTAAAGAATTACACTAACAAACAGAATGAAAAGTGTGATGCACGACGTGTAACACAATAATACTAATATAATAATCCATTATGATTTTAGAAAAACATTGAAGCCATGCATTCGGTCTGCTTTTTTATTTTTTATTTTTTAATATTTTTTATTTTTTAAATTTTATAAAAAAATAAAAACATAAAACAAGAATTTTAGAGTTTTTTTTATACATTTGTTGACTTTTGTCCTTTTATTCAGATCTTTACATTTTTATGCTATTTTTTTTTAATAAAAATAATTAAAAATTTTAATTTTTTTATGTATTTAACATTATTAAAATGTTTTTTTCTTGCTTTTTACCTTTTTAACACTACTATTATTAAACTTAATTTTTCTGGATCTTAAAAGTGGTTTTTTATACCATATATAATAAGAATAGAGCTGCACATGGATTGGATAATATTTGCATATCTGCAGTAATTATCCGTATCTGATCCGAATTTTGTAGATATTATCCAATCCGCAGAGCTATTGGATCGGATCAGATCCGATCCGCACTATGGTAGTATCGGATTGCAGATTTGGCATTGATATTTGAGGATCCGATTCGCAAATCCGCATATCCGCACGTCTCATATAAATAGCATAGTTTAAGAAAGTAAACCCTAATATGATATGAATTTTAGTGTATTGTTTTATAATTTTATGATATCTTGTTTTTAATTTTTTATGTTGTACTTCAACTTAGAATAATTAAACTTAAATCTTGTGTTATTATTTTTTTTTTGTTATTCAAGAGAACTTTTATTGATAATAATTTAGGAGTAAATAGGCTTAAACAAGTAAAAAATGAATTTTATGGATATTTTTTTTGTAAAAATAGTCAAATAGAATCGGATCATATCTGACCTGAAAAAATATGGATATCGTATCCGATCCGATCCGATAAGTGCAATGCGGATCAGATAGAATTTTAGACTATATTCGATCCGTGTGCAACCCTAAATTAAAAGAAAAAAAAAAGAAATGCAAATCAAACACACAATTTTAAATTCAAATAAAATAGATAAAAATAACCATTAAATAAATTGTGACCAATTGTATGTTAATAACAAAAAATGACAGAAATATTGCGTAAACGTGAGTGCATTGAGCAGTGTTCAATAATTATTACTGGTATCTAAGTGGATTATGAATTTATGATTTTTGTAAGTTATATTTTCCGAAGCGCGCGACTCACGTGTGGCTTCTGAAATCATAAAGCTGGTGAATGGTGATTCCATAATTTCATGCACTCAGCATTCACATCATCAATGGTAAAATAATTCAATTAACTTCTCTTTTTATTTCTCATTTTTTCCCTCTCAAAATGCCAAATATATCGTCCAAAATTTGGAATTGTTTTTCTAAGGAGAATAATATTCTTTTTATTAATGAAAATCATTCTATAAAACTATGGGTGTTTAGATACATTTTTTTTTAAATATTTTGCTTAAAATTGCAAAAAAGTTATGTTAATTTATTAATTAAGTTAACAACATATTGGTTTTCGAAAAAGAAAATTTAAAAATTATTATTAGAAAAAACAATTTTTATATTTTATATCCAAACATAAAATTATTGTCTTAATATTTTTTAAAAGTTACAAACACAAAATTATATTTTTTTTAAATTCAATCCAAATGCATCTTTACTTTTCTTCATTCTGTTAATTTTTAAAGCAATTATGATACAAAGACATATACTGACATACTGTTAATTTTTTTCACTTTGAATAATTAATCACGTTACTATCATAAAATAGAACGTAAAATTTATTTCATCAAGAGTATATTTCATATAGAAGTATTTATTTGACACTACTTTGTAAATATGAAAAATTAAACTTTCTATATCCAGTAATTAAAAACATAATTATAATTAATTAAGAGAACATGCTTTAAAGGTTTATCACCATTTCATTTTTTTCTCCTTCTAAAAGGAAGAACATATGATGCACGGACACTGACACGGACACGCGACACGACACGATACGAGATACGCCGACACGCGAATTTTAAAATTTTACATGACACGGGGACACACATACATATAAAATATAAAGTATTTTTTAGATAAACCATAATGATATTTTAATATTTTATTGATATTAAAATATAAATTAAATTTTTAAATTATTTTTAATGTCTTATTTTAATTATATCAAGTATTTAAAATATTTTTTGTTTTAATAAATAATAATATATATTATAACTAAATTTATTTTAAGAATATATATTAAAAATAAGACCGGACACGCTGACACATGATGGTATTTAAGTGTGTCCAAGTGTGTCGGGGGAAGAATTTTTTATTTTTTATTGAGATACGGTTTAGATACAGCAGACACGCGTATTGGACAAGTGTCGGTGAGTATCGTGTCTGAAATGTGTCCGACACGCAGACACAGCAACTCAGCAAAGTGTTCGTGCTTCATAGGAAAGAACAAATAATCCTATAGTCTTCCTCTCCTAAAAGTATATGTACTACTTAATTATTAGACTAGAATAATCTAAGTTTAATGATTATATGGTTTTATAATTTTATCGAATTTTCAATTTTATATATATATATATATATATATATATATATATATATATATATATATATATATATATATATTAGGTCTTTATATCATATCAAATTTTGTAAGTAAATTTTTACTATGACAAAAACGATGAAATTAATAGAATATTCTATTAAACTATACAGAATATTCAATAAAGTGTTAGGCATATTCGTTTTGTTTAATAGAATATTCTGTTAATTTCATCGTTTTTATTACGGTAATAATTTAATTACAAAATCTGATATGATATATGAACTCAATTAAAAAGAAAAAAAAGTATAAAGACCTAATTAAAAATTTAATTAAACTATAGGGACCAATAGAGTAATTAAACCAATAATCTAATTATGCAAGTGTTTTTTTGTTTTCTAGCTTTTTAACTAATACTTATTTAGTTTGATTAAAACAACATCATTCTTATACTATTATAGTATTATTAGGTATCCAACTTACCTAACTCAACTAACTAAGATTTTATAACTCGAATCTAAAATCACTAGGAATGACTTAATTTATATTATTATTAATCATTAATTATAAAGTGGAGGGAAAATTATTCTATAAAATTTTAGGAGGGGTTAACTATAAAAGAGAAATTTTTGTACCAAAAGTATTAAGAAGAATTAATTTATGCAATATTCACACACCAAATTCTTTTTGTAAATAGATAAATATATTTTTAAATTATTATTTTTCTGTAAACATATTTTCTCTTCTAATTGAATATCATATTCACATTCTATTAGAAAGAAAACATGTTTAGGAAAAAATAAATAAATAAAAAATAATCTAAAAAATTATTTTTCTACTTAAATAAAATTTAATTCTTCTCTTTAAATATTGGTAAAAACTCAAGTGAAATCGACTGCAGCTGAGTTTCCACCTTAAATATTACATAAATTAGTCATTTTTAGAATAATTTTCCATTTTCCATAACGCGGAACTGTTCAACGAAAATTTGGCGGGCACATTAAGCAAATTCAAAACTAAAACCCTAGCGGTCCCAATTCACTCCGTTCCCTCTCTCTCTCTTTCTCTCTCTAACCTTTTCTCTCTGCTCCGTCAATTCCCAATTCCGATTCCGCCTACTCCGAAAGCCGTAGCTTCCTAACTATTCTGCTTCGTTTGATTAGCTTCAATAGCTTCTGCTGCTGTTCCTCAATTAGGTTTTCAATCTACATTTCTCAATTCATTTCCGGGAAGCATAATTTTTTTCCCTTTTTGGCTGTGCGATCCCTCGTATACTCTTATTTATATTCATGTAAGTTTCTATCATTTTCATTATCTCTGATTCCGGTTTCGAATTTCTCATTTTTTTTTTAATTTATTTTTCACTTGTTTCGATTCAGTTGGTTAATAACCTAACTTGAAGTTTGTTCCTTTGTTGGCTGTTTTTTGCAGGTTGAATTGAATAGTTGGATTCAAGATTGTAGATTTAGGGTTTAGATATCAGGAGTATAAGAAGTTATGGGAAAGGCATCTCCGAAGGAGAGGAATTGGAAGGCTAATAAAGGGAAGAGGCAGTTGAGGAGCTCGGGGAACAAGTACCTGAAGCCAGGAACTCTAGCTCAGCTTCGGATCAATAAGTCCTCTTCGACGTTGGTGTCGTCGTCGTCGTCAGCCTCCAGTGCTGCAAATGGCTGCACTGATCTTGGGAAGAAGAGGGTGGCGGTGTTGAGTTCAAGGAAGGCGCAGATTGGAGGTGATGTGGGGAATGAGGGCAAGGTGTTTGATAAAAGTCCCCAGATGCTGTCCCCTGTGAATTCGGTAAAGCAGAGTGGTTTCCTGGGAACACCAAAGACTCCTCGGATTGAGGATTGCTTATCAGAGTCTCGCCTTGAGGGTCTTCCCATGGATTTGTTGGTATAATTCTACTCACGTTTTTTGTTTTGGCTTAATGTTTATTTCTTACTTATATTGAGTCTAGTTGGTTTTGGAGATTTAGGAATATATATAGCATAATGTCAAAATATCAAAGTTTGTTATGTTCCATCAAATATTTAGCGTAGTTTTGAGTTTTATTACTTCTACCACCAATGTCTTCTATGTATTTGTATCTGTTGGTTTCAGTTTCTGACTTGTCTATATTTGTAAGTAACGAGACACTAATATCTAGCTCATTTGATATCGTTCTCTCTGTGTTTGTGGAGACTGGAGACTGGAGATGGTCTGTAAATACTCTTTGATATTGATGATGTGGATTGCTTCTTTTTGTCCGATTTTGTGATTTGTATTGATGCTGAAGACTATAGATGATGCTGGGATTTTCTATTTAATGTAACTTGATGCTTCGTTTATAATACTCTTTTGTTTCTTTGTGTGTGTATTTGTTTCTTTTTCTTTGTCTGGAGGTGTTAACTGCTTGTGAAATGTAATCAGGAGTTAATTGGCTTTGTTGAATTTAGTAAAGATTTAGAAAACTGCACAGCTAAATGCACATGCATGCACATTCTAAAATACACAAGTCTGGGTCTCTTGTTTTGTTGAGCTTTCTATTTCATCTGTGGTGTTGACCCTCTTTTATAAATTTGAGGTTAAAATACTATGCAACCTGCATCATGACCAGCTGAGGGCTGTCTTCCATGTTTCTCGGAGAATTAGAAAAGCGGTGAGTTTTGTCTCTGCTGTGTATATAACTTTACTGTTTGCTTATGACTAGCCTGCATGGTTCAGTTTTTTGTTTAATGGGAAACTTCTGAATGTTATTAGGTTGTGATTGCAAGACAGTTTTACTTCAATTATACTACACCAGATCGCTCTCGGCAAGAGATGTTAAGTACCATGACTCCCCGTCCTATTGAGCATTGGCCTTTTCTGTGGTATGTACTTTTAACAACATGCTATTTTCTTGAAACATTTTATGCCCGTCTTGTTCATAGTTCCATGATATTTTCAGCAAGGTTGATGGGAAGGGAGTGAGGATTGCAAGCCCACATACACCTAAAGCACCAAGACATGGGCCCCGACCACTGTCTCGCCTTAGACTTTCTGAGATGCGACAGGTTGCTGCTGTTCTTTTCCGGGAGAAGGGAAAGGAACCAGCTTTCCCTTCTCGTTGTTTGGTACCATCAGTTATAGCAAAGCCCCTATGCAAGTCCTTGGCTTCTAATAGAGTTCTCTTCTACGAGGACGAACTATGCCAGGCTGTTGCTCAGAACAAACTTCTCTAGGTTGGTTGTTTGCTTTTCTTTTTTCGTCACTGCCTCGGTGATTCTCTACTGTGTATAGTAAGGATGTTAGAGTAGTAAGGATGCAATTTTGTAGTCTGTCTTGTGGCAGTTTAGCTGTGTGGATATTTCGGACGGATGTCAACGCAAGTGTGAAAGATTGGTGGAATAATATTATACATGTATATGTTTTGTATGGGTGAAACAATTGGGGGTTTCTTTCAGAAACAATGAATGGTCTTCTACATTAGTATAAAAGGCTGTGTTCTGTAATTTGATTACATGATTGCAAAGAGGGTTTTGCTGAAGTGGAGATGCAGTTGGTCATTATGTCAGTTTAAGTTGCTACGATTTAGTTTAATTTATGTCTGGTATTACAGTTGAGAACAACAAGGCGCTTTTGTCAGGTATTAATGCTTTAGATACATTTTATGGACAAAATGTTCCGCAAACATGAAAAAAAAGGAGCTTTTGACCTAAAAATAATCATGTTTGGATAAAATCTGAATGTTATGCAGAATTTATTCATATTTTTTATTTTAGGATTTTATCACCCAAAGTTTAAAATGTTTCAAAACTAATTCAATTTTGTCGTGTGGTTAAAATCATTAAGAATCAATTGTTCTTGTTAGTCAATATTTTTTGGGCAAATCACGTAACTCAACCAAAGAGAGAAAAAATTTACACAATTCAACCAAAATAAAATGCAACGTGAATCTTCTAAAAGCAATATACTATGTAATTCGAATCAATCACATTCGAATTAAACAAATTAATAGTAATTCGAATCAAATTAATTCGAATTATACAAAGTAATAGAAACCCCTAGTAATTCGAATCAACAAGACTCAAATTATGCATGCATGGGCCATGGGCTCCTAAGGTAATTCGAATCAACCAAATTCGAATTACACACAAATAAGATGCATAATAGTTCGAATCAGCTTGTTTCGAACTAGCACACCGAATTGAAGCCCCTAATAATTCGAATTACAAAGGCTTGCTCTATAAATAGAGTTCGAGTTAAGTTCATTTGAATCACTATTCCAAACCCCCTGCCCCACCAAATCTCAGAGAAAACGACCCCAACTAAGTGTTCAACAGAATATTCAGCTGATGGGGGATGACCCG
This sequence comes from Arachis hypogaea, assembly GCF_003086295.3. Classification (NCBI taxonomy): domain Eukaryota; kingdom Viridiplantae; phylum Streptophyta; class Magnoliopsida; order Fabales; family Fabaceae; genus Arachis; species Arachis hypogaea. The sequence goes on from NC_092046.1 coordinate 175,218, forward strand.
GATCGACTCTATCGTTTGTATGGGGTCGCACATATAGCTGGTGTCATTAATGAACAGGTTAGTGTGATTTTTTCCTTTTAAAGTAGGATTTAAAGTGTTATTTTTTATATTTTGACCTTTTGTATGTTATAATGGTAGTCCTTATATATTGTTGTGAAGTGGTTATATTAGTGGTTTATGGGTGAATACAAATAAGTAGAAAAAGTTATCCAGAGGAAGTTTTTTTTGCTTACTTGAGTAGTCTTCGTAGGATAAATTTTTTTATCGTAAATAAGTACACTCTTTTTAAGAAAATGTTTTAAAAATATTTTCTCATTAGGCCCAGTTTGATGTGTATATGAAGTTATTAACCATGCTAACGCGTAACATGATTTGGTAGAGTACAAGTTGTATGTTCTGCTCTACGATATGCATTAGTGAATGATGTTGTGTCAATATGTTCCGATGTCGAGACACAATCTGATACATTCTTTATGCAGCCTCACCGATGTATCTCGAGCATGCGACGGCAGCAGGGCATGCACCTGGACGAGAGGTACGTTCCGTACTTGCAGATGGATGGCTTATACCATCTAGCGAGGCTGAACGAGAGATGGTTTAGGCTGAATGAGCCCCTGGTTAGTGCATTAATGGAGCGCTAGCGCCCGGAGACGCACACGTTTCATATGTCGTTCGGGGAGTGTACGATCACGTTGCAGGACGTGGCCTACCAGTTAGGGCTGCCGATCGATGGGCATTATGTTAGTGGTTGCCTGACAGATTTTCAGACATACATCGAGTGTGGTCGCCCAGCTTGGGTGTGGTTCGAGGATCTGCTAGGTGTGTTGCCTTCTGCGAATTGCATCCAGAAGTTCGCAGTGAACTGCAGCTGGTTCCAGGATACATTCGGCGAGCTTCCTGAGGGGGCCGACGAGCCCACTGTTAGGAGGTATGCCCGGACCTATATCATGATGCTGCTGGGTACTCAGCTATTTGGTGATAAGTCCGGTACTCGCATTCACATCAGGTGGCTTCCATACGTAGCTAGGTAGGATGTTCGAGTTCCCGTCTTGTGCAATCGCAACGAGAAGGGTACCCCGTATTTACCATACAGGTGGGTCCCGTCAATACTCACCAACGGCTTGCAATGACGGAATGCCTCAATACACGGTGGGAATATCCAGAAAAATCGATAAAAATAGGCTTGCGAGTCGTTGGTGAGTATTGACGTGGTCAGACAAGTATGAGGTCCATTATACCGTTTTACTTTCTAAATACCCCTGCGTTGGCGGAGACTGATCCTAATCAACCATGTGCACCCGTTGTCGAATTCAATACACTTCCCAAGGTACTTCTGATAATCGGACTTCACCACTTTGTATTGTACCCCGCGTCGGATGCTATACGTCTTCACGCTTAACAAAGCCTCCTCTTTATTCTGAAACTGCTGACCAACCTGAAACTCTGATAGACCTCCGGTATTCTAGGTATCTCTGGCACCAAATCCAATAAGTTCTCCAAGAACCCCCTCCTGTTTCATCGCATCCAAGTCCAGAGATGAAAAGTGTGGGGAGTACTGCTGAGTCCCTGAGCTGGAACCACCGCCGGCCCCAACTGGATCACTCGCTGCTATGTCATCACCACTGTCATGAGCAATGATGTCCAGCTCCACATCATCAGCGACATCATCATCCAGCAATGCATCATCCATACCAACCGGTGCCCCATACTGTAATGACATCAGCGCCCTCTCAATGATACTGACGTCTCCACCACCACTGCGGTTGAGATCAACGGCGAACGACGGGGAGGCCACATGCTAGTCCTGAGGTGCAATCATAGGCACGGATGACGATGCACCAACAGGTCTCGAACTAGAACAGGCTACCGTTCCTGCGGTTTGGGTATTCCTGTTCGAACCACCTGAGCTAGAGACCACATCAACCAGCTTTGCCAACAGCTCAGGAATCCTGACCTCGGAAAACTGCCAACGACAATGGAAGACGACCTCCAAATCCTCGCCACTCCCTATGACAAACGAATCGTACTTCATGTCATCTCGCAGCACTGAGATCGGAATGCGATAGAATAACTTCTCAACCCGTTTCACACCTTGCAGTCTAAGTTTTCGTATTATGGAATTCAGGAAGTCAGCGAAACTCGTTGTAGGTTTCAAAAAAATATTGAGGGGATCCTTATCAGTAAACTTAACACCAGAACGTGTTTTTTTCTTAATCGACTCTCTATAATGCACCAACACTAAAAAACTCTTCTCACTAACCATTGTGTTTCACTCTAATGAGAGGAATTCACATTCACACCATACTTATACACGTTTGGGGCTTCATAATTCGAATCAACCTGGTTCGAACTACTAGGTATGATTGCTGCATAATTCGAATCAGTATGACTCGAACTACATTAACGTAAGATGCATGTATAATTTGAATTGTATTGATTCGAATTACCTGGGACATAATGCATGTATAATTCGAATTTAGTAGGTTCGAATTACACTTCTCAACTAATTCGAATTGGGTTAATTCGAATTACTATTGGTTTCTTAGTTCGAATTAGGTTAATTACATTATATTATGCTTTTGGGTGATCCATGTCACGAATTTAGCTTTGATAGATTCATATAAATTCTTCTCCCATTTGGTTTAATTTAGTTTTTTGCCCATATTTTTTCTTTAAAATCAACCATTTCTTTCTTTCTCTCGCATATGAAAATGTAGTTTGTAGTTGTTGAACTAACATAGTTAATGATAAAATAAATGCTTTTTAAAATTAAATAACGAAAAAGGCAAATATGTTATGTATTTTAGATCAAACGTTATTAAGCTAAAAATAGAAAAACTCGTACAAAATGTTAGTCAGACAAACACCAATAAATTTGCTGCAGTTAAATACTTCGATTGTTTGTGAAAATCCAGAGACGAAAACAAAAACAGCAAAGAGAATACCGAATGAAAAGACTATCATAACCCCGCTTATATCTTGAATTCTTGATGCTGAGTATTCTAGCACTTCTCATTTATCAGTCCACCAGGGCTTTTATCAGGTAGAACACGGGCCTTAGTGTCCGGAAAGAAACCAAGAGATCCTGGAAGCTCTGTGATAGTTCCATTATTGGCAGAAATTTTAACAGGATAGCAGAGCAGGTGACCAGAAAGGTCAGTCACAGTTGAAGAAGAATACGCGTTCCAATTTCCTTGAGCAAGTTCGTTCACCCTTCTAATGCAATCTTCTTTTTCAGGCTCGAGGAATCTGTGATCTTGCACGTTAAGGTGCTCGTACCAAAGTGATTTGCGAAAATCACGGATCTCACCCGTTGCAGTTGCAGTAGCATCACCACCAGGCTTAGTCACAATGGGTTGATAAGCTCCCATAGCAATTTCGGTGTCTCTTCCACCATTCATTGATCTCTCGTTCATATTAGCAGATCCAATGATTATGTATTTATCATCCACTGTCCAAAACAATAAGTTATCCTCACTCAATAAAATTATATAAACGCTATCTGATAAAACTCTATAAGAAGAAAATCCAATGAAGGTAACAACCCTTCGCTGAATTATAATGATACAGTTTTGTGAAAATTGCAAAATTTCAAATCAAAGCTTGAGATATTGTGCTTGAAACTGTCATATTTTGTAGTGCAGAAGCATTTTAGCAAAACCAGGATCTGTTTAGACTTCAAACATACATCAAACAGCTTAAAAATCAGCCATCCCAACTTGAAATTTTAATTTGAAAAATTGCTAGTGTTTGACATACCTATCATCATCTTCGAATGCACATAAATCATGAATCGCCTAGCTTTTTGCGCGTTCATGTAATCATTATCTTTATTCTCCTCCTTCTCCTTCTCCTCCACTTCATCCTTCATCTCCTCCTCGGTCTCTGCCTTCTCCTCGTCCTCATTCTCCTCCTCCTCCTCCTCCTCCTCCTCCTCCTCCTCCTCCTCGTCAACATCATCATCATCGGTCTCTGCCTTCTGCTCCTCCTCTTCTTTCCTCTCATCCTCCTTCTCTCGGTTTCCAAGACAGAAGAAAGACAAATATCTTTTAAGATCTTCTTCAGTTTTGTTCTCCCTATTGAGTGCTTGAGTAATGTCCTTGTACATCATCTCCATTGTCCTCCTCTGGTAATACAAAATTCGCTTAACATAAGAATCATATGGGGAAGGCTCTGGCCACATTGGAACCACAACATACACAGCGAAGTCTTGCTTAGCTTTAATCTTGCTAACAATTTTAAGTGAAATCTCCTTTGGAATGAGATTCAAACAATCCACGTGATCAATTTTGTTGCCATAGTCATCTTTCCAGTCAAAACCACTTCCTACAAAATACTGATTCTCAATATAAATGAATCTTTCTGCACGCCTAATAGCATCAATATAGGCATCTTGAATGCTACGATCTATGATTCTACCGTTCCTTCTAACAAGACCAGCTCCGGCAAAACCTTCAGGAGTGTTTGGTAACCCACAAGTAGTTGAATCATCAATAGATCTGAATAATTGAACATTCCACATGTCAGCATCTTTTACGTCGCAGGAGTGATCAATGACATTTTCAAATTCTTGTTTCGGAAAAAGTATTCCCTCTTTAATACCTTCCTTCATACATCTCTCCACAAAGGTGTCGTAAACATCCTTCACAACAGGGCCTTCAAGCTTACAGTGCACGTCATGCCACGGTTCCCTTGGACCACCTTTTTCTATTGAAGAGCCGGGAAAGCAGGGTTGGTGAAAATCTTGACTGTGTTCAGCATTCAAGGTTCTAAAAAGTGAATGGGTTGGAGTATCGTATCTACCATGAGAGAGATCGAAACCCCCAATAAAACTCACTATTCTTCTTCTGTCATTATCACCGGGAAAATCACTATCCACCACCACAATTTTTTGGTGATGAGAGTATCCAAGAGGACGAGAGCATAAAACACAGTGAACACCACTGCCCCGAAAATACTCTCGGGTTTTTTTGCAGAAAGTTTTCATGTGGCCACCACTGCCAGACGAAATGTTTGTTAGATCCTCCCAAAGAAGCAGTAGGACCTTCACATCCTGAGGTTCCTGTGCCTTTCTCTGGAGCAGCTCACCAAGTCGTGTATTTATTTCGTCACTTAGAATACTACTTGTATCCCTTATGAGGGTTATATCAGTCTCCAAAGACCAGCCAGCAATATATATGAACTTTTTCGCTTTATTGATTGCATCAAACATGTCCTCCCAGCATCTTTGAGCCTCGTAAGTCTCAACTCCATTAAGCAATATTCTTGGAGCAAAATCATTTGGGACATGAGCGTCTTGGTAAAGAGTAGCCTGAAAATATTTTGCATAATAAATATCAGTTTACAATAGAATTTCAAAAAGAGTTATGTTACGTGTACAATAAAATATGCTGAAATACAAATACACATTGAAAATAAATTAAACCACACATGTATTTATACATAAATACATTAGTGGTTGATTTTAGTGTCTAAATAACATTTTTTGTCCTCCTTGGTGGCTGACCAAGCGTAGTTTCTCTTTCTTGCAATGTCCTCCTTGCTGGATCCCTTAACAGTTTTGTATCAGTGTCAAGAGACCAGCCAGCAATGTATACAAACTTCTCTGCTTTCTTGATTGCATCATATATATCCTCCCAGCAGCATCTCTGCGGCACCTGATTCTCCATTCTCTGCACAAACTCATCAGGAATATGAGCATCTTGATACAAAGTTACCTTGCATCCGTTCCTCTGTCGGAAGAACGTGCGAGGAACTTCACCAAATACACTACTTTCGGTGACTTCTTGCAGCCGTGTAGCAGCAGAAAACTGCACCTTCACGTTCATCCGAAGTTGATAAAAATTATTAAGAGAAAGCGTCCCTTCATATCGACCACCATCGATGAACCGCCGAGCGGGCAGTTTTGCTTTTGCAATTGAATCACTTGAACCCATAGTTTGCGGTTCGTTAAGGTGGATGCTGAAAATGATGTGATGAGCCTTATGGGCACAATGAAAGTAAAACTTCTCCTGCCACCTGATATTAGTATTTAGGTTGACACAATCTTGTATATTTATACGCCTGCTTATTCTCATGAGCATTCCATCCAGATAAATGGCTGCATAGAATCCCCTATGGTCCGCTTTACGACCGGTGTCCTCCACACGATCACCGCTTTCTATATACTGAAGCAGAACAATATAACTTGAATTAGCATCATTTGTTATTTATGAACAATGCAAAAACAGAGAAAACCCATATAGGAGCATATTAGAAATACGGCAAACCATGATAAGCTTCTCGATATTTTGGAACCCCGAAAGAATAATGGTTGCGTCCATAGTCCCATGTAGCAGCTGCGGTTCCATCACTAAACCTGCAAGTAAAATTGAGAGAGAGAGAGAGAGAGAGAGAGAGTTCTGACTTGTAATGAAACCGGATTAGTGCTGATTGTTTTCCTTGATACGAGGTGTGATCTACCATACATTTTAGGTGGTATAAGTATAAACAATATGTTTTTTTATGTGTAAAATTTTTTTAAATATAATCTCTCTCAGTTTCCAATATTTACAGTAAATTATAAACTCTTGGGACAATCTATCCAAATTACTTCGGCCCTAATATTGTTAGTCTGTATCTGATAGGAATACCTAACGAAATGAGTCCTACAATGAAGATTAATCAATCAGCAATAAAATTATTTTAGAAGAATGGGAATAGAATATTAACAAAATTATTCACTGAATCAAGCGAAGCTGCAACAGGATACTAAGTTAGTAATTAATCTTTCACCATGTAGTCACTTTCTCTTAAGAGTTAAGACACTATTTTAGCTTTAGGTATTGTTATTATTATTATTTTTTTTACCGTATCTCTCGATAATTCAAAGATTTATCTATTAAAAATTTGAGTTTTATTTAAAAGTTTATTATTAACTAATAAGTCATTGTATACATAATATAAAATTTGACAACATTTATTTAAAATAAATGAGTTGACCACTCATTCAATCCAACTATTTAAGCAGTTTTTTGTTTTAGTTGTTTTGTTTTTTTTTTTTTTTAATTTATTTCAGTCACAAAAAAAAATTGATTTAGACATTTGTTTTTTTTGGACTTTGAAACATTTGTTAAATACCGGAGAATAACGACCTCAACTTAGTCTTTCTTTATTATTTTTGTTCAAATAAAGCATGTCGGCCTCATTCGGAAAGGCCCATCAAACAGTTTTCCCATAACTATTTACTTATATAAAATTGTCTTATTTCTCAATACCAAAAAAAAAATGTCTTATTTCTTTCAAAATAAAACGGTTGTGTTATTTATATACCTACAAATAAATGTTTATCAATTGACAAAAAGAAAAATAGGAAGATGAAAATTTAGAATCAACTTATGTTTAGGCTATTTAAAAAGTGGAATTCTTTGAGGAACTGAATTTTCAATGTATTGTTATTTAATTTCAAATCAAGAAATCGAAAACTAATTTTTTTTTGTAGGGTATTTGGAGAATTGGAGTAACATATAAACAAAGATGATATCCCTTGAGAATATTCTATATCAGATAATATAAAATGGCCAACTTGTAATTCTAGAAACAAAAGTAGATGTTTAAATATCCAGGAGCAGGTGGAGTAGTATTTTGTGGGGTCAATGCACTGTGTATTCCAATATTCTTTCAAGCATTTACTTGATACTACTCATACTAGCCTTCTAATAATATAATTAACGACCACACTATTTCTTAATTAATCAAAAGCATTTCATCTTTGATGAATGGGCCATGAAGGAATCAGCCAAAATCATATTCCACGAAAGTAATATAATTTGAGTCATAAAGTTGATTTAGAAGTCAATTGGAGCATGCTTGTTAAAGTGACAGGGAAATTTTCTAATAAACACCAAGTTAATTAAAACACACTAATTTAACTTGTAGACAGTGACAAACATCATTAATAACAAATCTTAATGAGTTCCTCCTTAAATGGACAGAGGGATGGAAATGTACGAAATGATCAATTTGAGTTCCTCCTTAAAATTTTAGATATAATTTGGGTCAATTAAAAATTAGAGAGCTAAATTGAGTTAGAGATCAAATTTCAAAAACCATTTTGAGAATTAACTCGATCTTTTTATTAAATATGAGATAATAATGCTGTAAGTTCTCTCACGAGGGTGATAACTGATAACTGTCCCATAGGACATATTTAGATGCATCTTTGCATATTCAATGAGAAGTGCTATAAAATGGGCCAATGCAAGTTCCATATTTGCAATGCCACAGCATGCTCTGTCCACGCTCTCAAATCCTGTTCCACAATCACTTAACCAATATGTATATATATCAAATTTCACATATGAATATGAATATGAACGAAAATTCATTTGGTATATTAGACCTAGAATATCATCATGTTGGGAGTGGATGCACTCTATTTCAATCATTTACTTGGTATAGTCAAAGGCATTTCATCAGGATGAATGGACCATGAAGGAAGCAGCCACAATTATATTCAAGAGGTAATACAACTGAGCCGAGAAGACTTTTAAAATGGATAAATTTCATTCACCAAGTACAAACAATACAACATTTATTTAATATCAAAAGTTAAGATAAAGGTATCCATTATCAAACAGGTACAACAATAAACCAGATGTTAATAAAGGATACTTATTTTGATCAAGGAATTGAACTTTAAGAATTGTGGGACACTCTTTTAGCATGCATGTTACATGGTGAAGATCCTGTTAGGAAGAACTCGATTTATGATAGTAGGGTTTTTGGAACCTAGAATAGGAGCATTAGTGTCAGGGAAGAACTCAACTCCTGAGAGATTTGTGAGTGTTCCATCATCAGCAGAAATGTCAACAGGATATCGAAGCAAGTGACCAGGAAGGTTATTAGATCCAGGTAAATCCTTGTTAGAATACAACTCCCAATACTTGTCTCCAAGTTGCTTCACTTTGTTAATACATTCTTCACTTTCTGGGTTGAGGAAGGTGTCTTCATGCATGCCAAGGTGCTCGTACCATAGGGACATGCGGAAGCCATGGATTTGGCCTCTTGCACCACCTTGGCTGGTAGCCAAATGGTGCGGTTGATAAGCTCCCATGGCAATTTCGGTGTCTCTTCCACCATCCATTGATCTCTGGTTGATGTTGGCAGATCCAATGATTATGTACTCGTCATCAACTGTTAAACAAGCAAACAAAAAACAAACAAGAAAAAAATTAATCGAGTTACTCAAATGAAGATGTCAAAAACATCTCCTTATAAAAGTGTGATTTATTTATTTGTTCACATTTTAACTAAAAACAACACTTTTATAATATATCAAAATTTAATTCTACAATTCATCATCTAAAAGTCAAAAAGAAGAATTTTCATACGAAGAAGTCTTCCTTAGAGTATCCACAAAAAATTAAAGAATCCACGTAAATAACTAGGTAAGTTTTTACAATAAAAAATTACTTACTTTATCATAGGAAGGCATATAAACTAAATTAAATTAAATGGCATAAAAATCATGCGTTTATTTTGATTGACTAATAATATAAAGACTTTTTATAGATGACATTTTAAATAACGAATGTAAATATTAATTATTATTTGTATACGAAAAGAGTACCTAAACATTAAATTCAAAATAAGGTAGAAATTTGAATGCAGTTAAGTTCATGTAAACTTGATAGTTAGAACCGTTAGATGATAATTTAGTCAAGGTAAAAACTCAAGTGAAGTTAATAACTGAGAGTTATTAGATGAAAATTTAGTCAAATCAGTCAAATCATTTAACCGCTCTCAGCTATAAACTTTACGTGAAGTTAACTCTACCTGAATTTCTATTAAATCATTTAACAAGTGTCAGCTATCAACTTTATATAAAGTTAATTCCACCTGAATTTCCACTTCAAAATAATCGTTGACTTACCTATCATCATCTTGGAATGCACATAAATCATGAAGCGTCTGGCTTCTTGAGCTTTCTGGTAATCGGAACCTTGTTTTGGTCTCTGCGGAGGCACATACTCTCCGTCCTTCTTCGCCTCTCGATTGCCAAGACAGAAGAATGACAAATATTTTCGAGGATCTTGTTCAATTTTCTCTTCCTTGAGTGCTTCAACAATGTCCTTGTACATCATCTCTATAGTCCTCCTCTGCAAATATAGTATTTTCTGAACAGTTCCAGTAGTCTTATTTATTGGAACACCCTCCGGCCACATTGGAATCACTACATACACCATGAACTTCTCCTTAGCCTTAATCTTGCTAACAATTTTGAGTGAAAGCTCCTTTGGGATAAGATGAACAGCATCAAATTCTGTGCTATCCACACTCCACCCAAAAGCACTTCCTATGAAATATTGGTTCTCAATATATATGAAATTCTTCGCTCGCCGAATAGCATTAATGTATGCATCTTGAATGCTCCGATCTATCATCTTGTTCTCCCCACTAACAAGCCCATGTTCAAAAGCTTCTTTAGCAGTTTCTGGAAAACCAAGAGTAGCTGTATCATCAATGGATCTGAACAACTGAACATTCCACGTGTCATCATCATCATCAGGGTTCGTTACTTGAGATGGTGCAACGATGAAATCCTTAAGCTTTTCTTCTGAAAGAAGCATGCCCTGATCTGTGCCCTGTTTTCGAAATCTCTGCACAAAGGTGGAGTAAACATCCCATGCAATAGGCCCTTCAAGCTTACAATGTATATCATGCCATGGCTCCCTAGGACCACCCTTTTCAATTGCAGATCCAGAAATACTTGGTTGATAAAAATCTTTACTGTGTTCAGCAGCTAAAGTTTGAAAAAGAGAATGAAATTGAGTATCATATCTTCCATTACAGAGATCAATACCTCCAATGAAACTCACAATTCTTCTTTGATGATCTGAGTCCTTTCCATTTGGCAACTTAGCATCCACCACCACAATCTTTTGGTGATGAGTGTAAAAAACACTGTCACGTGGGCACAAAATGCAGTGGACATTTGTGTCCTTGAAATAGCTTTGGGTTTCTTTATCATGAGTACCCATGGTTCTGGCGTAGCTTCCAATTCCTGGAACTCGAATTATTCCATCCTGCCATAGAAGCAGAACAACCCTGACTCCATCTTCCTTTGCCTTTTTCTTGAGCAACTCACCGAGTGTTATGTCTCCACCATGCTTTGGCCTCTTAGGATCTCTTATCAGAGAAATCTGAGTGTAAAGAGACCAACCAGTGATGTATATAAAATGTTTTGCTTCGTTGATTGCATCAAAGATATCCTCCCAGCATCTTTGAGGTTCGTAAGTCTTACCTCCATCGAGCACTACTCTTGGAGAAAAATCATCTAGGACATGAGCATCTTGGTAAAGAGTAACCTGAACATATTTGGCATACAAAAATGTTATTCATACATCAAAATTAATGTATTTGTGTATAAATACACGTGTGATTTAATTTATGAGGAGTGTTAGGGTCAGTAAGTTTTGTATTTTGTAACCATCAATTGGCCATCAATAGTATTTTTAATGGTGGGAGATCACTCACTTTTCATTTGATGATTAAGTGCTGGCTAGATTGTTAAAAAAGTGCTGGTCCTACACTTTTTCTTAATTTATTTTTTATGTATATTTGTATTCCAAGATATGACTAATTTTAATGACTGATTTTGGTGTACATGTAGTATAATAGTTTTGGATAATACTAATTAGTTGAACTCAAAGTAGGGGTGTACATGTACTTAGATCCGAATATATCCTAAAAAGGAAAGGCTCGGGCCAGCAATTTTTTAAAAAGTTGGCCAACATTTAACCATCAATTTTTTAATAACATCACTCTTTTTTTTTTTTTTACAAATTTATGCAATATATAATGTAAACAATTATATATAAAGTAACATCATAAAAAATAAGAATGAAATTATCATTTTTTTTAATTTTTAATACACGAAATTCGACCTTAAATTAATCCGAATATAAATCAGATTAAATCAAATCGACTCGATGACGTATAATTAGTGTGTATATATATATACACACTAAAGATAAGAAAATTCAAATCCACGACCTCTAAGTCAGTATAAAGAGATTATGTCATTTGAGTTATAACTCATTCGCTATAATTAGTATATATAATTCTTATAAATTTTGTACAACAAATAATAAAATATGATATTTAAATGTTAAATTTAATAAATATTATGTATATTTATATTAAAATAAATTATTAAAAAATAAAATAATATTATATAATGTAAAAAAATAAATATGATATAATTATTAATTTTATTATAAAATATATATTTTAGTTATATAACATAAATTTAGACCGATCAATTTGCTCCATTTAAAACATAACTTTTTTTAATTTTACCAAATAAAAATAATAAAAATAAAAATTCAGGTGTAGTCAACTTTACGTGAAGTTAACAACTGAGAATTGTTAGATAAAAATTTAATCAAATCAATCAAATTATTTAATGGCTCTTAATCAATTTCACATAAAATTAACTGTAGTTGAATTTTTGACCTTTAATAAATCTGACAAAATATATTCCGAGCAGAAAGACCGCTAACAAAGTGTAATTTAGCTATAATGTCTAGACTTAACAAATAATAATAATAAAGTAAGTAATTTTGTTTATCATGATAATATATACCTTGCATCCCTTATGCTGGGAGAAGAAAGTGCGAGGAACTCCAGGGAAGTCAGGAGATTTGATGCCTTGAGACCAGTTTTGGTGTAGTTTAGCATCAAAATATTGTAGCTTGACATGGATCTTTGGGCCCCCAGATATGGGCTTTTTACTGGCATCAACAATTTCAACCCATTTGTCAACTTCAACACCATTTAACATTTTCTCATCAACTTCCACATATGCTTCTCCAATAACACCTCGTCCACGAAGAGAAGAAAGCCATTTGTCACGTTCCAATTTGACTATGATATTTGATGCCATATGGGCACAACGAATGTAAAAACACTCTTCCAATTTAGGGTTAATAGGCTCTTTTAAAGGCCTGCTTTCAATCTTTACTTCATCCAGATAAATGCTTACATAAAGGGGCACCTGGAATTGGAGGAGGACAAACTTTTTGTAAATGCAAATATATATATAAAATCTAAAAATCAACTTAAAATAGTCGAAATTTATTTTTATTTTATATTCATTAATTCTTGCTGAAATAAATAGATAATTTTAGATATAATAAATATATAATTATAGATATTATAATATAAAATTATAAATATTAAATTAAATAAAATAATTTTGTGTTATTATTTTTTTAATATTACTTTTATTATTATTATTATAAAATAATAATAATAATAATACTGATTTTTTATGTATACATAAATTTTTGTTATTTATAATAGGTATAATCTTGTTAAAGTCTAATATTTCTTATAAATCAATCTAATAAAATTTTTGTAAGCTTGATTATCAAGATAATATAACATGATTGTACTTAGTGACAGATTCAAAAAAAATAATCCAAAATAATGGAAATATTAATATGTAGATGATATTTTTTTTATCTTAACCAAGTTTGGAAAAAATCACTAATAATTTTAGTTATATTTAGGAAATTAAGCCTCGATTTGGTTATTAATTAATCAGTTAGTGTTGCAAAGTTAATTGTCATTATTTATTTTTTTTTAGTTTTAATATTAGATCAAATTTTTAAAATAAAAATCAAGAAAACAATTTATATTTTATTTTGAAGGACAAACATAATATAACAATGAGAATAAATATATACATCTGATCTATATAAAATTGTTAATTTTTAAAAAATATATATATTTGTGGGGATAATTGCCCCCTATGTTCTACATGCTGGTCTGATTCCATGATTGGTTCGATGAAATTCATCTCACACAGGACCTACATTATTGCAAATGGAACTCTCTTTCTTTATATATAGTTGAAGCTAAAACTTCTTAAATAGAGTGCAAATAAGTGCACCAGTTATAACTCAAATGACATAATTTTCTCATATTCATTTAAGAAGTTGCGGGTTCGAATCTCTCTATTTTCGATAAAAAAAAATAGAGTGCAAATAAAATAGGTTTTATCTTCACCAATCTTCTATTTATGACTATTATACACCTTTGATAAATACATGTTTGAATTAGTAGACACTTTAATTAGATTTCACATACAATATGTTCCATTTAATTTTCGAAGTTTTTTTTATTTAAATAAAAGAAATATATGATGCAAAAATAATAAATTTTAATGACATTCGTAGAGAAATTAAATAGTCATAGAAACAGGACTAACCGATGAAAAGGTGTCGAACTTTTGAGTCTCACAAATGGTTGCATTGATATCTCCATGTAGCAGAAATTGTGCCATCACTTATACCTGCAAGTAAAGATGATGCAATTAAAGTTCAAAAGAAAGCAGGCTAAGGTTTAGAATAACTAGATGGCCATGAAAATTAAATCAAACTTGAAAAGAAAATAAGAAAAGATTGTGAGAGTAGTTCAGACTTGGGACTTGGGAGAGTTGAGAAGAAGCATGGAAAGAGGACATACCAAATACCTATATATTTATAATGGGGAATGCTAGGGGACAATAATTTTGTTGAACAATATGAACAATCACCAATCAAATAAAAACACACTACACCTCTAAATTAATCTTCTAAATTTTAATATTAAAATAACCATTCGTACACTAGTAAAATGAACATTCGATATATCTATTGTTTACATTGTTTAATATTTTCATTGTTTACCTATACTTTTCCATTTATAATTGGCTGATAATGCATTCCTTAGTAACGATTTGCATGCTATTAAATTATAGGAAAATTATCAGGTGTACCGGGAAACATCGGTGTTCCAGTTGTTTTAACCGTTGATTTTAATTAATATATATTATATATATCTTTTATAATTAAGATCAACGGTTAAAACAACTGGAACACCGGTGTTCCCGGTACACCAGATAACCTTCCTAAATTATATTTCAAATTAAATAGTGTGAAATAGAACCACGTGGAGGAATTTATTTAGCTAGCTTCTTTATTATTAGAGAGGATTTTTTCCTTTCAGCATTTGAGATTCACATTCACTTGCACTTGCATTATTTAATAGATAGGAAATTATTATATGATTTGATAAATTTGACTAAATAAATATTTTTAATTATTAATTTTATATAAAATTAATTGTACCTGAATTTCTATTTATTTTTTTATGGTATTTTCTAACCCGTCGAGTTAAAGATTATTTGTCCGTATAATTCTTTAAACAATATTTTTTAATTATTTTTTTATTTATTATATTAATATTTTTTTAATAAATAAGTACAAATTAATTAATAAATTATTCAAATTTAAAAATATCATTTATTATGAAACCAAATAAATAATTTTTAAATATATAAATAATAAACATTAAAATTCGATTAATACATTAATAATAATAATCCTATGATATATTATTAGTATTATAATTAATGAACACATTATTTGATATATAGTAAACTTTTTTTGACTAGTAACAAATTTAATTTTTTATCTCTTTAAACTAAATTAATAATTCTATTATGTTTTATTTCATTTAGTATTAGTAGCCTACTCATAGTGTATTTTAGTGCAAAGATATCAAATAGAATTATTAATTTAGTTTAAAGAGATAAAAAATTAAATTTGTTATTAGTAAAAATTTTTTACTATATATCAAATAATGTGTTCATTAGTTTTCACTTTATTGTGAAAATTAGCTAGATCATAATACTAATAGTATATCATAGGGTTATTATTATTAATGTATTAATTGAATTTTAATGTTTATTATTTATATATTTAAAAATTATATTTAAAAATTATTGTTATTGCTATTGCTATTGTTATAAAAAAATCGATTTTATTCTAGTTTATTAAGAAATTAAAAAATAATTGGTTCATTAATACGTCCAATAATAATGCGACATATAAGTATCTTTACGTGTCTTTATGAGAGCATTCTCTTGAGATCTAAACACATGATGAAAGAAAAAAATACGTAAGTCTAAAAACAGATAAAAAAAAAAAAAAAAAAGAAGTGGATCTTTTAAATTTTGAATTTTATTTTAGAAGGTAAAGTGTGATCTTTTACTATTTATTTTATAAGTGAGACCAAGAGAAAATATGAGAAAAAACTATTTAAGGATGAGCGATCACACTTTACCTTCTAAAATTAAAATTCAAAATTTAGAGAATCAAAATTAAAAAAGAAAGACCATATTAAAAGTCATCTTGCAAAATCATTTATTTTTTTGATGGTATTTTTAATTCGGCAAATAAATAACTATTTTATTACAGATCGAAGTTTAATTTAAAAGTTTAATATTAATTAATAAATTATTGTATATATAAGATAAAATTTAAATTTTTGATATTTACTTAAACAAACAAATAAAATAGTTATTTTGATAATTTATGTTGATTATATCACCTATTTATTTATGAGGTAATTACTCTAATAAAAATTTTATAATTATTATCATATGAAAATACTTTATTTTAATCATTAAATAATAAATTGTAGGATTTAATCTTTATATATTATAAAAATGTTATTTTTTATTTAAAATATAATTAAATAAATAAATTATTTTTTAAACAAAGATCATTATAGAAAAATATTTTTAATATTTTTACGGTAATAACTGCCATTTATAATTGTAGGGTCTCAGCGCGTCACCGACGAATTTTGGTCAACTTTTTTTTGGAGGTAAATGGACTCTATATTCCAATAATATTCAACATTTTTACTGTAATAACTGCCATTTATAATTGTAGGGTCTCAGCGCGTCACCCACGAATTTTGGTCAACTTTTTTTTTGGAGGTAAATGGACTCTATATTCCAATAATATTCAATATCAATGCCACAGCATGCTCTAAATTTTTTGGTGTAGCGTCGGTCAATTTATTGGCGTAGAGTTTGATTCCTACTCCAACTCTATCAACACGTTGGAATGGAAGAGTGAGTGGGTCAGTGGTGGAAGTAGCTGATATATATGGCTCTCCATCAAACACGTCAATGAGAGTGGCTAATTACTCTAATTCTATCTGCGAGTTGAAAATTTTATTAAAACTCTATTCTATTCTATTCGTGGGTTGAGAATTTCTCAACCCTAATCCTATTCGTATCCTAAAATTTTTTTTTGAACAAAGAAAGCTCAACACTGTAAAGTGGAGCAAACAAGCCAAATACTAAGTACTAAATGGAAAAACATAACATTCCTGTCGATGCCAGCAGTGCCATCAACAACCAAAAAGATCACTATCGGTCCATTCATTGTAACTCAGAATTGTCCTTCTTATTACGAAGTCAACACCTACTTCCTTATTATTGAAGATTCTAACATTACGTTCCACCTAAATGTTTCAAATCACTACAAAGAATCCAGTCAGCCACCTCTTCTACTATCTTTTTCGCTTATGCCAACCAGTCCAACTCTCAAACAGTTCTCTTATTGTGCCAGAAACAGCCCAAACTTCACCAAACGACTGCAACCCTTTTGTTGTGAGAAGAAAGTACGAGGAACTCCAGGAAAATCAGAATCCTTGACACCTTGAGCCCAGTTTTGATGTCGTTGAGCATCAGAAAATTGTAGCTTCACATAGATCATTGGACCTCCAGCTATGGGCTTTTGGGCTTGAACCCATTTGTGAAATAGAGCACCATCTATGATATCGTTAACAGGCACATATGCTTGTCCAATGGCAGTTTTGGACCTGCTACGGCGTTCCAATCTGAATATGATATTTGATGTCATATGGGCACACCGAATGTGAAAAGACTCTTCTAAGTTGGGATTATTAGAGGGGTTTTTTATACGCCTCTCTTCCATTTTTACATTATCCAAATAAACGCTTAGGTGCACCTGGAATTGAACAACAACGTGCATGGAAATTATTAACATTGCATGAAAGGTCACTGGTATTTCATTTTTGACATAAGTTTATTTTGATCTATCTCTTAGATTTGAAAATACCAGCAAATAAATGTGTTGACTATTAGATCCCTTATTTTTTGAATTATATATCAATTTGGTAAGTATGACCTCAAACTAATTTATTGTAGTTCTATTTTTAAAATAACAGAAATATTGGCAATAAAATAAGTTAAATATTCCAATATTCCAATTATTCTTTCAAGCATTTACTTGATATTAGTCTTCTAATAATATAATTAACGACCACACTATTCTTAATTAATCAAAGGCATTTCATCATGATGAATGGACCTTGAAGGAATAATCAGCCACAATCATATTCAACGAAAGTAATACAATTGATTCATAAAATTGATTTAGAAGTCAATTAGAGCATGCTTATTAAAGTGACAGGGAAATTTTCTAATAACACCATGCTAATTAAAACACAATTATTTAACTTGTAGAGAGTGACAAACACAATTAATAATAAAGTCTAATTTTTATACATTGGAATAATCAAATCTTAATTAGGTCCTAGTTTGCTACAAGAATATTTATGTATCATTCATTACTTTATATAGTTGTTGGAAAGTAATATTCACACAAATTGATAAAAGGTTTTGGAGCTAATATTTAAAACATCCTTAAAATTTGATTTTCGACTCAATTTAGTTTTTTAATTTTTAATTAATCCAAATCGTACCCTAAAATTTTGGAGCATAATTTAAGTTGGCCTCTTCATCTATTTTTGTCACTAAAAAAATGACATAGTATCATTAAAAGACGTCGTTTTACTCTTTTTCCTCTTCAGTGTCTTAATCTCCTATTATCCAATTGCTATCACCCTCAATCATACTTTTTCAACTCCACCACCCTCACCACCATCACCCTCCTCTTCACCTCTCCTCACCTCTTCTTCTTCTTCCTCCTCCTCAATTTGATCAATAGAAGAGTATGTTGACGGGTTGAAGTTTTCTGGAGGGTCTCACAGCTTGATGCCAAAGTCACTTCTCAAAGAAGTGATCGACATGGCTCATCACCATGATGTGTACGTTAGCACTATTGTTGAGGTTTGAGTCTCAGAAATTCTCTTTATTTGTTTCTAATTAGTTATTTGTTATTGTTGTGCTAAGTCAATAATGACTTGTCAGAAGAAAGCAAAAAATGAGTTTTGAACTTTTAACACAATTGAGCTCAATGTGGGCTCACTTGGGATTTCCAAAGATATTCTTTTTCTTTATCATTGTCAACTGATTAAATTGAGGAGAAGGAAGAAGAAGGGGAGAAAAGGTACGGAGGAGGAAGAGGGGGTGATGGTGGTGGATTGGTAAGGTACGATTGATGGTAGTGGCAATAGAATGGTGGGAGGTTTAGACATTAAGGAAGATGAAGAAGCTAAAAAAGGGGTAAAATGACGATGTTTAGATGCAAACAACAAAACGATTTAATCGTGTCATGTCATTTTTCAAGTGATGGAAATGGATAGAGATATCAACTTAAATCCCTCTTTAAAGTTTTAGATATAATATGAGTCAATTGAAAATTAGAAAGCTAAAATGAGTCAGAAATCAAATTTTAGAAACCATTTTTAACATTAACTCGATCTTTTTAATTAAATATGAGATAATAATGCTGTAAGTTCTCTCATTAAGGTGATAACTGTTCCATAAAACATATTTAGATGCATCTTTGCATATTCAATGAGAAGTGCTATAAAATGGGCCAAGTTCCATATTTGCAATGCCACATCATGCTCTGTCCACGCTCTCAAATCCTATTCCACAATCACTTAACCAACATTATATTATCAAATTTCACATATGAATATGAATATGAATGTAAATTCCTTTGGTATATTAAACCTACAATATCATCATGTTGGGAGTGGAAGCACTCTATTGTAATATTCTTTCAATCATTTACTTGGTATAGTCAAAGGCATTTCATCAGGATGAATGCACCATGAAGGAAGCAGCCACAATCATATTCAAGAAGTAATACAACTGAGCCAAGAAGACTTTTAAAATGGATAAATTTCATTCACCAAGTACAAACAATACAACATTTATTTAATATCAAAAGTTAAGATAAAGGTATCTATTATCAAACAGGTACAACAATAAACCAGATGTTAATAAAGGATACTTATTTTGATCAAGAAATTGAACCTTAAGAATTGTGGGACGCTTTTTTTGCATGCATGTTACATGGTGAAGATCTTGTTAGGAAGAACTCGATTTATGATAGTAGGGTTTTTGGCACCTAGAATAGGAGCATTAGTGTCAGGGAAGAATTCAACTCCTGAGAGATTTGTGAGTGTTCCATCATCAGCAGAAATGTCAACAGGATATCGAAGCAAGTGACCAGGAAGGTTATTAGATCCAAGTAAATCCTTGTTAGAATACAACTCCCAATACTTGTCTCCAAGTTGCTTCACTTTGTTAATACATTCTTCACTTTCTGGGTTGAGGAAGGTGTCTTCATGCATGCCAAGGTGCTCGTACCATAGGGACATGCGAAAGCCATGGATTTGGCCTCTTGCACCACCCTGGCTGGTAGCCAAATGGTGCGGTTGATAAGCTCCCATGGCAATTTCGGTGTCTCTTCCACCATCCATGGATCTCTGGTTGATGTTGGCAGATCCAATGATTATGTACTCATCATCAACTGTTAAACAAGCAAACAAAAAACAAACAAGAGAAAAAATTAATGGAGCTACTCAAATGAAGATGTCAAAAATATCTTTTTATGAAGATATTTTGCATAAAAATGTGATTTATTTATTTGGCTATATTTTAAATGAAAACAACATCTTTATAACATATTAAAATTCAACCCTACAATTCATCATCCAAGGGTCAAAAAATTTTTTTTATACGAAAACAATTATAAAATCTTCATTGGAATATTCAACAAAAATAAAAGAATCCACGTAAAAAACTAGGTAAGTTTTTACAATAAAAAATTACTTACTTTATCATAGGAAGGCATATAAACTAAATTAAATGGCATAAAAATCATGCGTTTATTTTAATTGACTAATAATATAAAGACTTTTTATGGATGACATTTTAAATAACGAATGCAAATATTAATTATTATTTGTATACGAAAAAGAGTACCTGAATATTAAATTCAAAATAAGGTAGAAATTCGGGTGCAACTAATTTCATGTGAAGTTGATAGTTAGAATCGTTAGATGATAATTTAGTCAAGGTAAAAACTCAAGTACGTCATGAAGTTGATAACTGCGAGTTGTTAGATGAAAATTTAGTCAAATCATTTAACCGCTCTCAGCTATGAACTTCACGTGAAGTTAACTCCACGTGAATTTCTGTTAAATCATTTAAAAACTATTAGCTATCAACTTTATATAGAGTTAATTGCACCTTTTCACTTCAAAATAATCATTGACTTACCTATCATCATCTTGGAATGCACATAAATCATGAAGCGTCTGGCTTCTTGAGCTTTCTGGTAATCAGAACCTTGTTCTGGTCTCTGTGGAGGCACATACTCTCCGTCCTTCTTTACCTCTCGATTGCCAAGACAGAAGAATGACAAATATTTCCGAGGATCTTGTTCAATTTTCTCTTCCTTGAGTGCTTCAACAATGTCCTTGTACATCATCTCTATAGTCCTCCTCTGCAAATATAGTATTTTCTGAACAGTTCCAGTAGTCTTATTTATTGGAACACCCTCCGGCCACATTGGAATCACTACATACACCATGAACTTCTCCTTAGCTTTAATCTTGCTAACAATTTTGAGTGAAAGCTCCTTTGGGATAAGATGAACAGCATCAAATTCTGTGCTATCCACACTCCACCCAAAAGCACTTCCTATGAAATATTGGTTCTCAATATATATGAAATTCTTTGCTCGCCGAATAGCATTAATGTATGCATCTTGAATGCTTCGATCTATCATCTTGTTCTCCCCACTAACAAGCCCATGTTCAAAAGCTTCTTTAGCAGTTTCTGGAAAACCAAGAGCAGCTGTATCATCAATGGATCTGAACAACTGAACATTCCACGTCTCATTATCATCATCAGGGTTCGTTGCTTGAGATGGTGCAATGATGAAATCCTTAAGCTTTTCTTCTGAAAGAAGCATCCCCTGATCTGTGCCCTGTTTTCGAAATCTCTGCACAAAGGTGGAGTAAACATTCCATGCAATAGGCCCTTCAAGCTTACAGTGTATATCATGCCATGGCTCCCTAGGACCACCCTTTTCAATTGCAGATCCATAAATACTTGGTTGATAAAAATCTTTACTGTGTTCAGCAGCTAAAGTTTGAAAAAGAGAATGAAATTGAGTATCATATCTTCCATTACAGAGATCAATACCTCCAATGAAACTCACAATTCTTCTTTGATGATCTGAGTCCTTTCCATTTGGCAACTTAGCATCCACCACCACAATCTTTTGGTGATGAGTGTAAAAAACACTGTCACGTGGGCACAAAATGCAGTGGACATTTGTGTCCTTGAAATAGCTTTGGGTTTCTTTATCATGAGTACCCATGGTTCTGGCGTAGCTTCCAATTCCTGGAACTCGAATTATTCCATCCTGCCATAGAAGCAGAACAACCCTGACTCCATCTTCCTTTGCCTTTTTCTTGAGCAACTCACCGAGTGTTATGTCTCCACCATGCTTTGGCCTCTTAGGATCTCTTATCAGAGAAATTTGAGTGTAAAGAGACCAACCAGTGATGTATATAAAGTGTTTTGCTTCGTTGATTGCATCAAAGATATCCTCCCAGCATCTTTGAGGCTCGTAAGTCTTACTTCCATCAAGCACTACTCTTGGAGAAAAATCATCTAGGACATGAGCATCTTGGTAAAGAGTAACCTGAACATATTTGCATACAAAAATGTTATTCATACATCAAAATTAATGTATTTGTGTATAAATATACGTATGATTTAATTTTTTTTATGTATATTTATATTTCAACATATGACTGATTTTAATGATTGATTTTGTTGTACACGTAGTATAATAGTTTTAGATAATACTAATTAGTTGAACTCAAAGTAGGAATGTGCATGTACTTAGATCTGAATATATCCTAATATTTTATAATGGAATGGATATTCTCACTCCAATTTTAATAACATCACTCTTTTTTTACAAATTTATGCAATATATAATGTAAAAATTTATATATAAAGTAACATTATAAAAAATAAGAATGAAATTATCATTTTTTTTAATTTTTAATACACGAAATTCGACCTTAAGTTAATCCGAATATAAATCAGATTAAATCAAATCGTGACGTATAATTGGTATATATATATATATATATATATATATATATATATACTAAAGATAGGGAGACTCAAACCCACGACTTCTAAGTAAGTATAAAGAAACTATGTTATTTAAGTTATAACTCATTCGCTATAATTAGTATATATAATTCTTACAAATTTTGTACAACAAATAATAAAATATGATATTTAAATGTTAAATTTAATAAATATTATGTATATTTATATTAAGATAAATTATTTAAAAATAAAATAATATTATATAATATAAAAAATAAATATGATATAATTATTAATTTTATTATAAAATATATATTTTAGTTATATAACATAAATTTAGACCGATCAATTTGCTCCATTTAAAACATAACTTTTTTTAATTTTATCAAATAAAAATAATAAAAATAGAAATTCAAGTGCAATCAACTTTTTACGTAAAATTAACAACTGAGAATCGTTAGATAAAAATTTAGTCAAATCATTTAATCGTTCTCAATTAATTTTACATAAAATTAAATGTACTTAAATTTTTATCTTTAATAAATCTGACAAAATATATTCCGAGCAGAAATACCGCTAACAAAGTGTAATTTAGCTATAATGTCTAGACTTAACAAATAATAATAATAAAGTAAGTAATTTTGTTTATCATGATAATATATACCTTGCATCCCTTATGCTGGGAGAAGAAAGTGCGAGGAACTCCAGGGAAGTCAGGAGATTTGATGCCTTGAGACCAGTTTTGGTGTCGTTTAGCATCAAAAAGTTGTAGCTTCACATGGATTTTTGGACCCCCAGATATGGGCTTTTTACTGGCATCAACTATTTCAACCCATTTGTCAACTTCAACACCATTTAACATTTTCTCATCAACTTCCACATATGCTTCTCCAATAACACCTCGTCCACGAAGAGAAGAAAGCCATTTGTCACGTTCCAATTTGACTACGATATTTGATGCCATATGGGCACAACGAATGTAAAAACACTCTTCCAATTTAGGGTTAATAGGCTCTTTTAAACGCCTGCTTTCAATCTTTACTTCATCCAGATAAATGCTTGCATAAAGGGGCACCTGGAATAGGACGAGGACAAACTTTTTGTAAATGGAAATATATATATATAAAATCTAAAAATCAACTTAAAATAGTCGAAATTTATTTTTATTTTATATTCATTAATTCTTGCTGAAATAAATAGATAATTTTACATATAATAAATATATAATTATAGATATTATAATATAAAATTATAAATATTAAATTAAATAAAATAAATTTGTTTATTATTTTTTTAATGTTACTTTTATTTTTATTATAAAATAATAATAATAATACTGATTTTTTATGTATACATAAATTTTTGTCATTTATAATATAGGTACAAATCTTGTTAAATTCAAATATTTTTTATAAATCAATCTAATAAAAATTTTATAGAATTTAAAATTGATAGCCAAGGGGCCAACAGGGCCTAGGGCCATGGACCCCAAACAAAATAAGTAGTTTATATATGTGCACAGGCAATTTTGATTATAAATAGTTTAATATTCGTGTAATATATTTTTATATAATGTTGACTGACTCTATAAAAAGAAATTAAATATGTATATAACTATATAATGTTTACATAGAAATTGAACTTTTCAAATTAATTTTTGTAACAACAAATTATGATGACCCTCGTGGATAAATAGTCACAGAAACAGGACTAACCGATGAAAAGGTGTCGAACTTTTGAGTCTCATAAATGGTTGCATTGATATCTCCATGCAGTAAAAATGGTGCCATCACTTATACCTGCAAGTAAAAATGCAATTAAAGTTCAAAACAAAGCACGCACGTTAAGGTTTAGAATAATTAGATGGCCATGAAAATTAAATCAAACTTGAAAAGAAAATAAGAAAAGATTGTGTGAGAGAGTACGTAGTTCTGACTTGGGAGAGTTGAGAAGAAGCATGGAAAGAGAGGACATACCATATACCTATTTATAGTTGGCGGATAATGCATGCATTCCTTAGTAACCATTAACTTGCATGCTATTAAATTATATTTCAAATTAGATAGTGTGAAATAGAACCACATGGAGGAATTTATTTAATATCACTATTTCTTCTCTTTTACAGATTTTTTTATCTAATGCTCCCATCTCCGATCCAGGGCAGAACCATGTTCATGTGTAAAGGTTTGTTTCAATTATTTCAGGGTCAAACATTTTTTTAATTAAATAATTCCAGATTTTCGTGTATTCTCACCAAGATGATTTTAATTTTATTATTGTTTCAATTTTATTTTTAACATTCTATTTCATTTCAATTTTATTATTTGCTAGAGATAATTTTATATATGTAAGAACATCTTTAGAGATAATTTTGGACTAGATTTTCACAAATTGGAGTTCAATTTATAAATTTGACACTGATTAATGAATTATTACATACACATGAAATTTTATCAAAATACTTATTTAAACAGACAAGTGAATTAATTATTTTATCGATTCATGTTTGTTAGCATTTATTTATAATTGTAAGGTCTCAGTGCATCACCAACAAAATATTAAAAATAAAAATAAATATATTTTCAAAAACTGAATATATTTTAAATTATTTGGTAAAATTACATAAATAATTTTATGTATCATAAATACAACAAATATTTTAGAATATCATATATGAATAAATTATATTAAGTATATACATATTAAAAATAAATTAAATTACACATATATATTTATACATAAATATATAATAACTAATTTTAGTCACCTATACAAATAGCATTTTTTATACGAATACAAATTAAATATGTGGCAATGTGGCCCTAAGTTGCGTTCAAAGATAATTTCTCATACTACATGATGCTACTTTGTAAAAATGTTATTTGTATATTAAAATTAGACACTAATATATTTGTATATAAATACATGTGATTTTATTTATTTTTAATATGTATTTATATTTTAACATATATTTTATATTAATAACTGATTTTAGCAACTGATTTTAATATGTACGTACCATAATTTAATAACTGACTTTACTGACTAATTTTCCTGTATGCGTAGCATAATACAACTACTTGAGATCTAAGCACATGGAGAAAGAGACCAAAAATTAGACAAAAAGAAAGACCAAATTGAAAGTCTTACAAAAATTATTTCCGAATGAATATATATGCAACAAGTTGCGAAGAGAGCAGAGAGGTATGGCTCGCCATGCACCAAGCCCAAGGGACGCGGGTCAAACTTTTTTTTTTTAAATTACATACATTATTCATCCAAGACTTTTTTGAATCAATTATCTAACAATATTTGTTGAAAGTCTTGTTTTTAATTATTATTTTTCTTACGATTAGTCATCTAATGGAAGTTGAAATAGTGATTTGTTCTAAAATTCAACCATTATATATATATATATATATATATTATTGCATATTAATTTATATATTTTTAACGTTGTATTTTGTTTTAGCTTTGTTTTCACTGTTTAAAATGATAAGAAAAATTAGTTAAACCTTTTTTGCACTTTTTAAAATGATAAAAACAATGAAAGTCAATTAGAGCATGCTTGTTAACGTGATAGGGAACGAATTTTCCTAATAAAACCCATATTAAACCACAATTATTATTTATTAACAAAGTCTAATTTTTATTAATTGAATAATCAAATCTTAGGTCCTAGCTAGTTTGCTAAATTATAATATGCATGATTCATTAGACAAATTAATATGGAAAGTAATTTTCAGACAAATTGATCAGTGGTATTTTTTATTAAATCTGAAGTAAGAATGCTGTAAGTTTTCTTGGTAAGTTGGAAACTCGTGTACAGTGTAATTTCACGTAAAATTGATAATTGAGAGTCGTTAGATAAAAATTTAGTCAAATTATTTAACAATTTTTAACTATCAACTTCACATAATTGCATCTGAATTTTTACCATATATGAATATGCATGTAAATTCTTTTAGTATATATTAGACCTATAATTTCATTTCATTTTTTATAAGATATTTATTATTTAAAAATTTAAAATGCATCTGTGGGCAATTTTTTGTGACAAACTCCTGTGTTTCTGATAGTGAAGACAAAATAGTCAAAAATATTTGACACATATATACCTTTGGAAGATGATTGAGGAACAGAGTGTCTGAACCTCCCATCACCCAATTGCCATCACCTTCGACCAGGAGCTGAGCTTAGTTGAATCAATTGAGGCTATGACTCCCCAAATTTTTTATAAAAAAAAGTAGTAATACTTTTTTAAAAAATAAAAAATAATTTATTTGACTTGGATATTTTACTATAATTTAAAGCACCTATCTTCAATCCTCATCTCTTATTTTTATTGCACAATAATTTCTACATGTTGAATTTGGACTGAACTGAGTGGGTCTTTGTTGACTTTCACAACACATCAAAATTAAAAGATAAAATCAAATTAAATCAAAAAGTTATCTAACAAAAAGGATAAGAATAAAAAAATCATCTAACAATCAAATCAAATAAAAAAAAGTAACTTTTCTATTCGTATTTTGCAGCTCTCTATTCAACAAGTAACATTTCTTCTACCTTTGAGTCAAATATAAAAAATTAGGTATTTTTATTTATTTAATTTAATATTATTTTATATTTTATTGTTTATTTAATTTAATTTTTTAATTATAAAAAATATTAGAATATTCAATAAGTATTGATATTATTGTATTTGTATAAATTGATAAAAAAATTTAATAAATATTATAAATTGCTGAAAAGTTCAATTCTGATCCAATTATTGAAGATTTTAAGTCACTAAAGACTCGAAGAGTACCATTATAAACTATTTTATATTTTTTATCTATAGAATTATTTATTTATTATCTTATTAGTAACAAACTTAAAAAATAATTATATTTATAAAATTTATTTTAATATAATATTATTATTAAATTTTTATATTAAATTTTTGCCCCCCAAATTTTATTTCAAACTCCACCACTATCTTCAATCATACTTTTCCAACTCCACCACTCTCACCACCACCCTCCTCCTACTCCTCACCTCTCCCTCACCTCTCTCCAAAGTCACTTCTCAAAGAAGTGATCAACATGGCTCATCACCATGATGTGTATGTTAGCATTGGTGATTGGTGTAAGAATCCGTTTTTCTGCAACAGACTTTTTTTACTATTTTAAAATTTATTTTGCAAAATTTCGACCCACAGCCCAATAAAAAATAGTGAGGTTGACCCAATATTAGCCTAGGGGTGCACAGACCCGGCCCGGCCCGAAGGCCCGACCTGGTCCCGAACACTTTTGGGGCTAATTTGGTGTGATTTCATCGGGTTTTTGGCCGGGTAAGGGTCTAAAAAATAGACCCGGTCATTATTTTGGGTCGGGTCCGGGCCATAGCTCGGGTCACCCGAAGTCGGCCCGGTGACCCGGTCATCATACACAATTAATATTTTATGTTATTAGTGATGGATCATGACTATTCTTATGTGGAATTTAAGTATTGTAAATCTTAATATTTTGTGTTATTAGTCATTATAAGACTCTAAGTTAATGTTTTATGTTTAGAATGCATAAGACTTTAGACTAATGCATAATATTGTGTTATTTGTATTGATTTAAATATTTGGTATTATTAGACAATATTAGTATTGATTGTGGTTATACTTTAGTATTGATTGTGGTTATGCTTTAATTTTAAAGAAGGGTTGGTTCTTGTTATATTTTTCTAAGTGAATTTTACCATGTTAAATAATGGTTGGAGTCTTAGAAATTTGGATATTTTTACATGTTAGCTTACAAGAAGGTATCAACGTAATGTAATGTTAACGGCCCGATTTTCACCCGGTTTTCACTCGGTATAATTGTGGCCCGAAAGTGTATTGATTTCATCGGGTCTAGGGTCGGGTTCGGGTCTAATAAATAGACCCGGTATATATTTCGGGCCGGGTCTGGGTCACATCAAACCCGGCTTCACCCGGCCCATGTGCACCCCTATATTAGCCATCCATTCATGATTTACTCCGTTAAGAATAAATATTAGCTATTAATTATTTCACTACACGGTAAAATTTACTCCGAACCAAATTTCTGACTAGTATCCCGCAAATAACTCCTAGAGACCCAAAATCTTCTTACTTGCCACCCAAGTAACTTGTCTCTCCTTCTCAGCCTCTGGGCTGAGACTATCTCAGCCTTTCACCCCTCTCTGCTAAGTTTTTAACCTTGAGTAACTAACTGTGGTTAACTGTGGATAAGTTTGACACGCAAGCGCTGACCAAGCTTCCTCGTTTTCATGCCCTTTATTCATTGAAGCCCAGCCTTGACCATAAAAATTTCAGTCACTTTTATCATCATAAATTCAGCAAGACTTTGATTTTTTTTATTTAAGGAAGCACTGACCACAAAATTCACAAAATACTTTACACATTTTTACACTATTTTGACTGAATTCTTGAGAGAGAAAGAGAGAAAATTCTTGCACTTGTTCTCTGTACCCCATCCCCTATTTCAACTCTTCTTCCATTATTCTTCATGTGTTCTTCAAGTACTCAATCTATACAAACACGAACTCTTGCCCGTTTTTGCTAATTCTTGCATTTATACCGAAATTTTGGCTAGGTAAACTCTTGTTCTTTCTTCTTTCATTTTTTTTAAAAGTAGTAGTCATGATGAATTCTTACTCTCCTCCATGTATAGAGAACTCCTCTTGAAGCATCCATGGAGCACGCCTAAGCAGTGGCGGATCCAAAAATTTTATAAGAGGGGGACCAAATTAAATATAAAATAAATTAAAATATAACATAACAAAAAATCAACAAAATATAATTTATGGTATATAGGTCAAAATTAATAAATATATTATATAACAATTAATATTCAACTACATACTTTAAGATTTTGGTATTTTTGAATTTATTCTGCGATATTTCATATAACTAAAATTATCAATTTACCATCTGAAATAAATTTTGAAGTATTCTCTTTTCAACATATACAATCATATAATCTGTTAAAAGTTCGTCTTTCATCTTGTTTTAAAATATTGTTTTTATAATTTTTATTGTTTAAAAAATCTATTCAGTTGTTATTACTGTTGTCATAGAAAGAGTCAAAATAATTTTTTTTTAATTGTCACTTTTTATATTAATCCAAATCTATATTTTTCAATAATTTTTTAATTATTTATATATTTATACGCTTTTATTATTTTTTAAACCTATTTATTAATTTCTATTGATATATTATAATACACATTATAATTTATACATATAAAATTACTAACATATAAATTTTTTTAGTGTGTAATATACAAAAATATATTTAATCTATAATATATATATATATATATATATATATATATATATATTAATTATATAATAATAAATTAATGATAAACTAATAGTAATATTTTTTTTTTTTTGAAAAAATTTTAGGGGGACCATGGCCACCTTAGGCCCCAGCCGTAAATCCGCCACTGCGCCTAAGGAGTTAAGGAGTTTCGAATTCACATTGGTCGAATTTCGACGTTTTGCGACGCTTTAGGCCAAAAACGAAACTCACCACCACCAGCTGTGTTTCTGCCCTTATGTGCATATTTTCTAGTGTGTGAAAGGTTTAGTAACCGAATTACATAAGAGGTAAGGATTATGATTAGTTAGAGTATGGTTGTGCTTGTTTTCGGTGATTATACGAGCCACTTTGTGGTGAATTTGTGCTTGTTTTGAATTTCTGAAAATTTTGTGAGTTACCACTGTTTTGGCTTGCTAAATATGTGTAATATACTATTATATTGCCTCTAGATTTTGTGTGAAAGTAGCCGGAAACATGGAAGCACTTGGGGTTTAAGTTTCGAGCTTTAAACGTCACAAAAAGCGAAGAAAAATATAAAAACTGCACCTTTTAAATTTTTAGTCACTAAGAGAACGAAAATTATGATGGAAAAGAATTAAAAAATAGTTATAAAAATAGTTTTAATCCTATGGAATAAAGGTGTAAATGTAAAAAGCGTGTTATGGTCATTTTTAGGCAAAAAGAGAGTTAAAAATATAATTTAAACGAAAAATAAATAAAATTCTGAATTTGGTGTCATTAGTGGTAAAATAATAATTATATAAATTAGTTGGGTCGAGATTAAATTACAATAAAATTTCGGGCCTAAATAAAAGGTGTAGTAAAAATTAGAAGTAAAACGGTAAAAAGCGATAACTAGAATAAGTAAGTAAATTTAATAAAGGATAAAATGATCTTTTAGGTCTCTAAGAGTATAATTGGCATTAATTAAAAGTATTAAGGATAATTTGGTCATAGAAACGTATTAGGATTAATCCGATAACATTTTGATGGTAAAGCAGGTTAAACGGTAAAACTAGAGTACTTAGGGGTATATTAGTAATTTTAGGTATAAAATCAAAATTAAAAATCATTAATTAACTCAATAATGGATAAGAAGGTATTTTAGAAAAAATATGAGAGTAAAATGGTGAAGTACACTAGTGGTGAAAGCGTCACTAAAAGGCTAAAGAAAACTAAAAAAAAAACGAAGTTACGTATAAATCGGGTAAAATTGAAAATGTACAAAATACCAAGGGTAAAATAGTAAAATATGTGACAAGGCTGAGATATGTTAAGAAAGGACCGGGCACAAGTTTTATTTAATAAAAAGGACAGAGAAGTCCTTTAGAGATAAATTTTATTGAGATGTGCCGCGGAAAAGGAACTGTAAACCCCAAGGTGTTTGAGGTTGTTTGGAGGCGGGTATTACCCACTGGCTGCTAAAAATCTATTTTTCCTTTGTGCGTATATTATGGCATCAAGCTTTGCAATGATTGTCTGTTATCACAGACTGGTGGTATTCTTAACCACTTCGACACATATGCACGGACGAACGCAATCGGGAAACTAGGACTAGTTGTTGTAGGTAGTCAACTGACGCATGAGCTCATGGCCTGCATAGGATCAGGTATGCATCATACTTGGTTGTTGCATTTATCTATGATTGTGATTTATCTCTATTTCCTGTATTTTGTGTTTATTTACTATTCTACTATATACTTGTGCTTGTACTTATTTGTGTGACTTACCAACCTAATTGCGCGAAGTCTTAGACTTAGGCTGCAAAACCCCTTAGGCTTTCCTGTTAGTACCTTGCTAGGAACCTTAGGTTCTCACCCCTTACTTCCCTGTTCCACATATGCAAACCAGCGAGATCTTCTTTGAGTTTCCTGCTTTGGGACTAGTGAGAAACAGTAGCATTATCGGAGGGTCAAAGCAACTTCTTTTACTTCCACACAGCACTTTCGTGATTCTTCAGCTGCCAAAGATCGGTGACCAGTAGTAGTTATAATAGTCATAGTAGTAGTCTTTGCCCTCGCTCTGTATTAACTTTTAGAGGGCTAGGTGCTTTTGTAAATATCTATAAAAACAAGTTAGAACGGGTCGCAGACTAGAGTAACTCTTGTGAGTCGAGGCCTGTTAGTATAAATATGGAATCTATAAATATTTTCATGAATAAGCAATGACGTAACTTGGTATTAATTATGATGTACTAAATGATCCTTCGGGCATATATGTATGATTTTACTATGTTTTCTGTATTTTCTGTGCATCATGTATATATTATCTATTTAACTATTATCTATTTCGTTATATCTATATATCTGACACGCGATCTCGACTAGCACTACAGGCTCATATGTATATATTTAATATAAAGTCTAGAGTCTCTAGAAAAAACCATGTAGTAGCGCCTAGCGGTTAACATTGGTCATGACGTGCTAGAAGTTGGGTCGTTATAATTGGGCTGAGTACACCATTCCCTCTGCTTTCAAAGATTTTATTAAGGTTTGAGTATGAGAATTCTCTTTATTTGTTTTTAATTAGTTATTTGTTATTGTTGTGCTAGGTCAATAATGACTTGTGACAGGAATGCAAGAAGATGGGTTTTGAACTTTTGACACAATTGAACTCAATGTGGGCTCACTTGGGATTCCTGAAGATACTCTTCTTCTTCTTCATTGTCAACGGATTAAATTGAGGAGGAGGAAGAAGAGGGAAGAGAAGTGAAGAGGAGGAGGGTGGTGGTGGTGGTGGTGGTGAGGTTGATAGATTGGTAAAGTATGATTGAGAGTGGTGGCAATGAGACGGTGGAAAGTTTATACATTAAGGAGGATGAAGAAGAAGAGGGGAGGAGTAAAATGACGTAGTTTAGGTGCAAATAGCAAATCGACGTCATTTAGTTGTGTCATATCATTTTTCGGGTGATGGAAATGGACGCAGGGATCAACTTGAGTCACACGTTAAAGTTTCAAATACAATTTAGGTCAATTAAAAATTAGAGGGCTAAATTGAGTCAGAAATTAGAATTTAAGAGCCATTTTGAAGATTAACTCGTTCTTTTTTATTAAATCTGAGATAACAATATTGTAAGTCAGTAGGGTGATAACTATCCCAAAAGACATATTTAGATGCATCTTTGCATATTTTCAATGAAAAGTGCTATAAAATGGGCCAAGTTCCATATTTGTAATGCCACAACATGCTTTGTCCATGCTCTCAAATCCTGTTCTTTGAGAAGTATATATATCAAATTTCACATATGAATATGAATATGAATGTAAATTTTTTTGGTATATTAGACTTAGAATATCGTCATGTTGGGAATGGATGCACTCTACTGTAATATTCTTTCAATCATTTACTTGGCATAGTCAAAGGCATTTTATCAGGATGAATGGACCATGAAGAAAGCAGCCACAATTATATTCAACGAAGTAATACAACTAAGCCGAGAAGATTTTTGAAATGGATAAATTTCATTCACGAAGTACATGGAATACAACATTTATTTAATTCAAAAGTTAAGATAAAGGTATCCATTATCAAACAGGTACAACAATAAAGGATACTTATTTTGATCAAGGAATTGAACTTTAAGAATTGTGGGACACTTTTTTTGCATGCATGCTACATGGTGAATATCTTGTTAGGAAGACCTCGATTTATGACAGTAGGGTTTTTGGCACCTAGAATAGGAGCATTAGTGTCAGGGAAGAACTCAACTCCTGAGAGATTTGTGAGTGTTCCATCAGCAGAAATATCAACAGGATACCGAAGCAAGTGACCAGGAAGGTTATTGGATCCAAGTAAATACTTGTTAGAATACAACTCCCAATACTTCTCCCCAAGTTGTTTCACTTTGTTAATACATTCTTCACTTTCTGGGTTGAGGAAGGTGTCTTCATACATTCCAAGGTGCTCGTACCACAGGGAGATGCGGAAGCCATGGATTTGGCCTCTTGCACCTCCTTGGCTAGTAGCCAAATGGTGTGGTTGATAAGCTCCCATGGCAATTTCGGTGTCTCTTCCACCATCCATTGATCTCTGGTTGATGTTGGCAGATCCAATGATTATGTACTCATCATCAACTGTTAAACAAGCAAACAAAAACAAACAAGAGAAAAAAGAATCCACATAAATAGCTAGGTAAAGTTTTTACAATAAAAAATTACTTACAATATAGAGAGTTTTTAAATATTAATTATTATTTGTATACGAAAAGAGTACACGAACATTAAATTCAAAATAATGTAGAAATTCAGGTGCAGTTAACTTCATGTGAAGTTGATAGTTAGAGTTAGTCAAATTTGTTAAATCATTTAACGACGGTCAACTATCAACTTTACATAAAGTTAACTGTACTTAAATTTTCGCTTCAAAATAATCATTGACTTACCTATCATCATCTTGGAGTGCACATAAATCATGAAGCGTCGTTCTTCTTGGGCTTTCTGGTAATCGGAACCTTGTTCTGGTCTCTGTGGAGGCATATACTCTCCGTCTTTCTTCACCTCTCGATTGCCAAGACAGAAGAATGACAAATATTTTCGAGGATCTTGTTCAATTTTCTCTTCCTTGAGTGCTTCAACAATGTCCTTGTACATCATCTCTATGGTCCTCCTCTGCAAATATAGTATTTTCTGAACAGCTCCAGTAGTCTTATTTATTGGAACACCTTCTGGCCACATTGGAATCACTACATACACCATGAACTTCTCTTTAGCCTTAATCTTGCTAACAATTTTGAGTGAAAGCTCCTTTGGGATAAGATGAACAGCATCAAATTCTGTGCTATCCACACTCCACCCGAAAGCACTTCCTATAAAATATTGGTTCTCAATATATATGAAATTCTTTGCTCGGCGAATAGCATTAATGTATGCATCTTGAATGCTCCGATCTATCGTCTTGTTCTTCCCGCTAACAAGCCCATGTTCAAAAGCTTCTTTAGCAGTTTCTGGAAAACCAAGAGTAGCTGTATCATCAATGGATCTGAACAACTGAACATTCCATGTGTCATCATCATCATCAGGGTTCGTTGCTTGAGATGGTGGAATGATGAAATCCTTAAGCTTTTCTTCTGAAAGAAGCATGTCCTGATCTGTGCCCTGTTTCCAAAATCTCTGCACAAAGGTGGAGTAAACATCCCATGCAATAGGCCCTTCAAGCTTACAATGTATATCATGCCATGGCTCCCTAGGACCACCCTTTTCAATTGCAGATCCATAAATACTTGGTTGATAAAAATCTTTACTGTGTTCAGCAGCTAAAGTTTGAAAAAGAGAATGAAATTGAGTATCATATCTTCCATTACAGAGATCAATACCTCCAATGAAACTCACAATTCTTCTTTGATGATCTGGGTCCTTTTCATTTGGCAACTTAGCATCCACCACCACAATCTTTTGGTGATGACTGTAAGAAACACTGTCACGTGGGCACAAAATGCAGTGGACATTTGTGTCCTTGAAATAGCTTTGGGTTTCTTTATCATGAGTACCCATGGTTCTGACGTAGTTTCCAATTCCTGGAACTCGAATTATTCCTTCCTGCCATAGAAGCATCACAACCCTGACTCCATCGTCCTTTGCCTTTTTCTTGAGCAACTCACCGAGTGTTATGTCTCCACCATGCTTTGGCCTCTTAGGATCTCTTATCAGAGAAATCTGAGTGTAAAGAGACCAGCCAGTGATGTATATAAAGTGTTTTGCTTCGTTGATTGCATCAAAGATATCCTCCCAGCATCTTTGAGGCTCGTAAGTCTTACTTCCATCAAGCACTACTCTTGGGGAAAAATCATCTAGGACATGAGCATCTTGGTAAAGAGTAACCTGAACATATTTTGGATACAAAAATATTATTTGTACATCAAAATCAGTTATAAAAATAAGTTATCTATGTATAAATACATATGTAGTTTAATTTAATTTTTAATATATATTTATATTCCAACATATATTTTATACTCATGATTGATTTTAGTGGCTGATTTTAGTATATACATAATATAGTCGTTTTGAATAATAGTAGCTAGTTGAATTCAAAGTAGGGGTGTGCATGTACTTAGATCCGAATATGTCCTAATATTTTATAGTGAAAAATGGATATTCTCGCTCCAATTTTAATAACATCACTTTTTTTACAAATTTATGCAATATATAATGTAAAAAATTGTATATAAAGTAACATTATAAAAAATAAGAATGTAATTATCATTTTTTTTATTTTGAGTACACGAATTCGACCTAAGTTAATCCGAATATAAATCAAATTAAATCAAATTGACTCGACGACATATAATTACTATATATAATTCTTATAAATTTTGTACAACAAATAAAAAAAATATGATATTTAAATGTTAAATTTAATAAATATTATGTATATTGATATTAAAATAAATTATTTTAAAAACAAAATGATGTTATATAATATTAAAATATAAATATAATATTAATTACTAATTTTATTATAAAATATATATTTTAGTTATATAACATAATTTTAGACTGAATTTGATCCATTTAAAACATAAATTTTTTTAATTTTGTAAAAAAAAAAATACCAAATAAAAATAACAAATCTGACAAAATCTATTCTCAACAAAAAGACCGCTAACAAAGTGTAATTTAGCTATAATGTCTAGAGTTAACTAATAATAATAATAATAAAAAACTAACTTTTAGTTAGCCAATGTTAGGATTATAATTTAAAATTTAAAATTAAAGATTTTTTATTTAAAATCTAAAATTTAAAATAAATAAAATTTAAAAAAAATGGTTGATATTGACGAAAAGAATTAATTCTCTAGTATTACTCTATATAATAATAATAATAATAATAATAATAATAATAATAATAATAATAATAATAATAAAAAAGTAAGTAATTTTCTTTATCATCATAATATACCTTGCATCCCTTATGCTGGGAGAAGAAAGTGCGAGGAACTCCAGGGAAGTCAGGAGATTTGATGCCTTGAGACCAGTTTTGGTGTCGTTTAGCATCAAAAAATTGTAGCTTGACATGGATCTTTGGGCCCCCAGATATGGGCTTTTTACTGGCATCAACTATTTCAACCCATTTGTCAACTTCAACACCATTTAACATTTTCTCATCAACTTCCACATATGCTTCTCCAATAACACCTCGTCCACGAAGAGAAGAAAGCCATTTGTCACATTCCAATTTGACTATGATATTTGATGTCATATGGGCACAACGAATGTAAAAACACTCTTCCAATTTAGGGTTAGTAGGCTCTTTTAAACGCCTGCTTTCAATCTTTACTTCATCCAGATAAATGCTTGCATAAAGGGGCACCTGGAATAGGAGGAGGACAAACTTTTTTGTAAATATATATATATATATATATATATATAATCTAAAAATCAACTTAAAATATTCGAAATTTATTTTTATTTTATATTCATTAATTCTTGCTGAAATAAATAGATAATTTTAGATATAATAAATATATAATTATAGATATTATAATATAAAATTATAAATATTAAATTAAATAAAATAATTGTGTGTTATTTTTTTTTATGTTACTTTTAATTTTTGTTAGAGTAAAGTATCATTTTTGTTCTTAACGTGTATTTGGGGTAAATTTCAAAGTTGTCCCTAACATTTGAATCGTCATATTTAAGTTTCCAACATTTCAAAATTGACTCAATGTTGTCCTGACGTTAGAAATCTGTTAACGGAATTGATGGCGGGACAAAATTGAGACGATTTTAAAACGTTAGGGACTTAAATAGGACGAAAACGTTTGGGACTTAAAGGTAGCGTTTGGTAGAGAGACAGAGACGAAAATACTGAGACTGAGAGACAGAGACTAAGAGACAGAAATTGAAATAAATCTCAGTATTCTATTTGGTATAAAGTGGGAGACAAAAATTGAAACAAGAATGAAATTCTAATTTAATTTGTACAAAAGGATAAAATTGAAATTAATTAATTGAAATGAAGGTATTTTAAATATAAAATGTTATTAAAATTTTAGTCTCAATCTCTAAAAATTTTAGTCCCTTGTATCCCTACTTTTTGGAAGTACTACTGAAATTTTGGAGACAGAGACAGAAATTTTAGTACCAGTCTCTGAACCAACAAACATGATACTAATAAGTCTCAGTCTCCTGGTCTCTGTCTCAGTACCTCAAAACAAACGCTACCAAATAGAACGAAAATGTTGGGGACAAATAAAAATGATATATATATATATATATATATATATATATATATATATATATAGAAATAAATTTTAATTTTATCCTTCACTAATATCAATCTTTTACTGTACATAGTTATTCAATTATTTTTTAATCACATTTAAGTAAATTACACTTAATCACATTACTTTGATTCTAAATAATTTTTTTTTAATAATTTTACTTTTAAAGATTTTTATTCATCATAAAATATTTGTAAAATGACTAGAATCACATTACTTTATGTACTAGTCATTCTACAAACATTTTATGATGAGTAAAAATTTTTAAGAGTAAAATTATAAAAAAATAAAGGGTAAAGTATACTTTTTGTCCCTGAAGTTTGGCAAAGTTTCAAAAATACCCTTAAATTTTATTTTGTTTCAATTTTGTCCCAAAAGTTTTCGATTTGCATCAAATATACTCCCGACGGCTAAATTTTCAAAAAAATTAAGACCAATCTAACAATAATATGCATGAAAATGATGCTTGATTTGCTTATGTTAAGGGTTGTTCTTATGAAATTGTTGTTGAATTGGTCTTAAATTTTTTGAAAAATTAGCCATCAAGGGTATATTTGATACAAATCAAAAATTTTTGGGACAAAATTGAAACAAAATAAAACTTAGGAGTATTTTTAAAATTTTTGTCAAACTTTAGGGACAAAAAGTATACTTTACCAAAAATAAATTTATTTAGAATAAAATTAATGTGATTAAATGTAATTTACTTAGATGTGATTAAAAAATAATTGAATAACTATATACCATAAAAAATTGATATTATTGAAGGATAAAATTACTATGGATCGTTTTTGTTCCCAACGTGTTCGTCCTATTTAAGTCCCTAACGTTTTAAAATCGTCTCAATTTTGTCCCGCTGTCAATTCTGTTAACAAATTCCTAACGACAGGACAACATTGAGTCAATTTTGAAACGTTATGAATTTAAATAGAGCGATTCAAACGTTAGAGATAATTTTAAAACTTACCCCAAACGTTGAGGATAAAAATGATATTTTACTTTTTTGTTATTTATAATATAGGTATAAATCTTGTTAAATTCTAATATTTCTTATAAATCAATCTAATAATAAATTTATAGAATTTAAAATTGATAGCCAAGGGGCCTAGGGCCATGGACCCCAAACAAAATCAGTAGTTTATATATGTGCACAGGCAATTTTGATTATAAATAGTTTAATATTCGTGTAATATATATATTTTTATATAGTGTTGACTGACTCTATAAAAAGAAATTAAATCTGTATATAACTATATAATGTATACATAGACATTGAACTTTTCAAATTAATTTTTGTAACAATAAATTATGATGACCCTCGTCACCGAAACAGGACTAACCGATGAAAAGGTGTCGAACTTTTGAGTCTCATAAATGGTTGCATTGATATCTCCATGCAATAAAAATGGTGCCATCACTTATACCTGCAAGTAAAAATGCAATTAAAGTTCAAAACAAATCACGCTAAGGTTTAGAATAATTAGATGGCCATGAAAATTAAATCAAACTTGAAAAGAAAATAAGAAAAGATTGTGTG
This sequence comes from Arachis hypogaea, assembly GCF_003086295.3. Lineage (NCBI taxonomy): Eukaryota > Viridiplantae > Streptophyta > Magnoliopsida > Fabales > Fabaceae > Arachis > Arachis hypogaea. The sequence goes on from NC_092046.1 coordinate 215,513, forward strand.
AGAGTACTGACTTGGGAGAGTTGAGAAGAAGCATGCAAAGAGGACATACCATATACCTATTTATAATTGGCGGATAATGCATTCCTAACTAACCATTTGCAATTTTGCATGCTATTAAATTATATTTCAAATTATATAGTGTGAAATAGAACCACGTGGAGGAATTTATTGAGGAGTGCTAGAGGTCAGTAACTTTTGTGTTTTGTAACTATCAATTAGCTATCAATAGTATTTTTAATAACGTGAGATTAAATCCAATAGTGTGAAATCATTCAATTTTCTTTTAATGATTAAATATTGACCAATTTTTTAAAAAATTGCTGGCCTCAGACTTTTTCGAATTTTATTTAGCTAGCTTCTTTATTATTAGAGAGGATTTTTCCTTTCAGCATTTGAGATTCACATTCACTTGCACTTGCATTATTTAATAGATACGAAGTCATTAGATTTGATAAGTTTGATTAAATTATTATCTAATTATTTTTAATAATTAATTTTATATGAAGTTAATTGTACTTGAGTTTTTTTTTATTTTTTTTTTAATTTTTCACGATACTTTTTAACCTAGCAAGCCAAGGATTAATCTACCACAGTACTGAGCTCCATTTAAAAATTTACCGTTAGTTAATGAGTTGCTACATGCATAAGGTGGGATCTTAACTTTCAACACTTACTTAAATAGACTAATGAGTTAATCACTATAGATTAAATTTTCACCTATTTATAAATATCACTATTTCTTCTGTTTTAGAGATTTTTTTTTTTTTTTTTTTTGTGTGTGTGTCTAACGCTCCCATCTCCGATCCATGGCATATTCAATTTTTGCATGTAAAAATTATATTCAATTTTGGTCTTTTTTTTTTAATTTGATCATACCTAATGATTCTAATAGACCATCCATATATATGTATATAATCAGATGCGGAATTAAATTAAATTTAAGAAAGAATAAAAAATTAATTTCATAATAAAAAATAAATAAAAATTTTAGAAGAAATTAAATTTAAATTTGTAATTAATTTTTAAAAAATTGAAATTTAGGAACCATATGAGACTCCGCTTTTGTTTGAACAATATGACAATTTGGTCTTTGAAATATCAAATAAATAAAAATATGGCAATATGACCCTAAGTTATATATGTTCCAATCCAAGAAAATTTCTCATAGTTGAATCTTGAGATCTAAGCACATGTAGAAAGAAAGACCAAGCTAAAATAATCATTTTCAGGTGGACATGTGCAATAATAAGTTGCAAAGAGGGAAGAAGATATATAAAACTGGAGGGTCAAACATTTTTTTAATTAAATAATTTCAGATTTTCGTGTATTCCCACCAAAATGATTTTACCTTTATTATTGTTTTAATTTTATTTTTAACAATCTATTTCATTTTAATTTTATTATTTGCTAAAACTTTTTTAAAATGATAAAAATTTAGTGAACCCTTTTTTGTACTTTAAAAGTCTTGCTTTTTAATTAGAGAAAATAATACTTTAATTTCTTCTCTTGTAATTAAAATGATATGACCAAAATACTCTTCAATAACTATTATAATTATATATAAATTAATAATTATTATTTGATTGATTCAAATAATAATGATAATGTAAAATATTTTATTTTTTTATAAAAATATATAAATAAAAAGAATTAATAAGAAATAAGAAAAAATAATAAGAATATTTTATATATAATAAAAGAAACATGCACCCTTAGTATATAGGTAGGATACTAAAGAGTAATATAAATATAATTTTTTAATTAATTAATTGGTCCATGTAATAAGAAAATAGATATAAAATTAAAGAAAATAATAAATATATATTAAAATTATTGTTTTTATATGATAAAAAATTATATTATTTATAAAAATATTATCAATTAATCTCATATAAATATCATCTACTAACTCTCAAGTGTCAACTACTTCTCATTATTTTGATACAATGCTTTATTAGCCGTGGGTCAAATTAGTGGCCATTTGCATGCATGTGATTAAATTCTATTTTAAATCGTTTGAAATAGAACCACTAGGGGTAGAGCATTCAATTCTACATAAAATTACAATACTTTCGTGCTTATAATATAAAAGTTTTTAACATTAAAATAACAAAAAAAAAAAAAGCACTGATGAATACCTGTTAAATGCTTTTGTATTTTACGAAGTATTTCTACATTATTATTAGTTAGTTAGTGATCATTTGTGAATAAATTTGTTATTATAAATAATGTGAGAAATTTTCAAAGAAGCAATTTGCAACATTAAGATCTTCCGTTGATAAAATTTGGAGTTCGGAAGAAGTTGCACGAGTGAAAGAAGGTGTGAGAGGAGAGTGGCAGAAAGAAAGTGTGGAAGTGAATGAAAATTAGGTGCTGAAGAATAATAGAGAGTCACATTTGTAAGAATATTACAATACAGTATTTATACATCAGACTAACTAGATTCAATTAACTATGGCTAATTCTAATTCACACTAATGGACATCTAACTACAGTAATTTAGTTACTTTTTGACTATAACTATTCATTAACTTACTTCTATAAATATTTAGGTTGGAGTGGCACCTATATCAGTTAACATTCCCCTCAAACTAGGAGTGTGAAGATTGTGAATGTCCAACAATCCTAGTTTGGAACAACATGGGTGGAATGATCCTGGTGCCAGTATCTTTGTCAAGAGGTCAGCCGTTTGATTACTTGAGGTTACAGGTAGTAGCTTGATTACTCCCTCATTTGCTTTGTCACGAACTATATGGCAGTCCGCTTCTATGTGTTTTGTTCGTTCATGCATAATTGGGTTGGCTGCCATGGCTAAAGCAGACTGGCTATCACTGTACAGAACAAGAGGTTGGGCATGACTCACACCAAGCACATGTAGCAGGCGAAGAAGCCAGAGAGATTCACAAGTGGCATTGGCCAATGCAAGGCTCAATATTCCGCTTCAGAGGACGATCTCAACACAGTTTGCTGCTTGCTGCTCTTCCAAGAGATCAGCGTTGTGCCAAGAAAGAAACAGTAACTAGAGACAGAGCGCCTGGTATCGGGGCATGTTGCCCAATCTGCATCGGCAAAACCAGTGAGTTTGAAGTCAGTAACAAGAGGGAAAAAGAGACCCGTGGCCAGAGCGTTCTTCAAGTAACGTAGAACTCGTAGGGCCGCTTTGTAATGGTCTTGAGTAGGAGACTCCAAATATTGACTTAATTTTCCCACTACAAAAACAATGTCGGGTCTGGTGTTGGTAAGATATTGGAGCTTGCCAATGAGCTTTCTATACAAAGTGGCCTCGGTGAGGGGTGCTCCTGAGGTCCTGGAGAGATGCACTGAATAGTCCATCGGTGTTGAAGCAGGTTTTGCCTCCAATAGGCCAAAATCCTCCAAGAGATCTGTTGTGTACTTCTTTTGATACAATGCCAAACCCTTTGGGTTATAAGCAACTCCATTCCCAAGAAGTATTTGAGTTTTCCTAAATCTTTGATGCTAAATCTGACATCCAGAACTGATTTGATGTTTTCAATCTCATTGGTGTCATCCCCTGCAAAGACAAGATCATCCACATAAGCTAAAATTGCAGTGAAACCTGAAGCAGTTTGTTTGGTGAATAAGGAATGGTCTGACTTAGACTGTGTGTAGCCAGATTCAGTGAGCACAGAGACAAGTTTGGTATTCCATTGACGGCTCGCCTGTTTGAGGCCATATAAAGACTTGTTCAGTTTGCAAACTGAGCCTGGAGGTGCTGCTAGACCTTGAGGAACTTGCATGTACACTTCTTCAGGTAAATCGCCATGAAGAAAAGCAGTGTTCACATCCAATTTTTGGAGAAACCAATGCTTCAGGACAGCAACAGACAGGAGAACTCTTAACGTAGTCATGCGAACAACAGGGCTGAAGGTATCAAAATAGTCAAATCCGGCCATTTGAGTGAAGCCCTTTGCCACCAACCTGGCTTTATGCCGTTCGACAGTTCCATCCGCATTAAACTTCACTTTAAAAACCCATTTTGATCCAATAGCTTTCTTCCCATGAGGCAGACTAGTAATAGTCCATGTTTTATTTTTCTCAAGAGCTTGAAGCTCAGCATCAATTGCATCTCGCCAACAACCCAATTTCACAGCGTCATCATAGGTTTTAGGTTCAGAGATGGCTGCCACCGCCAATGAAAAACTTTTGAAATTTTGAGACCGTTTATTATAAGAAATATGTTTCGAAAAAGGGTACTTGTTGGTGGATGAATATGCCAAAGTCGATGGAATGGTGGGACAATCATAGTCATGCAGGTATGCAGGTATTTTTCTAGTCCTAGATGATTTTCTGGGAGCTGGCTGTGGAGTTAAGGATGATGATGCAGTATGAGTGTGCAGGGGATGTATGTCACACTTATTAGAGGGTGTGGGGTTATCATGTAATGCAGATGCATCATTAGAACATGAGTGATATGGTGAAGGTTCTACTAGTGATTCGAATGGAATGGGTGAAGTATGATGTGAAGTGAGAGGGTTAGGCATGTGTGACCCATGAGGCAAATCAAAATGCAGCAAGTTGTCATAAAGATGCAAATCATGAGAGCTTGAACTCGGATTAATGCCATCTATTACCAGCTTGCTTTCAGATGCATTGGGGTTAAAAGCCTTTTGAAAAGGAAATACAGTTTCATAGAATTGTACATGTCTGAAAATAAAGATTTCTCGTGTGTTGATATCATGCAGAACAAACCCTTTAGTGTTGAATTTATATCCTAGAAAGACACATTTTCTAGCTCTTTTGTCAAATTTTCTTTTATCAGTAGTTAGTGTAGTGGCATAAGCTAGACACCCAAATACTTTCAAGTCCATTAAGTTTGGAGGTTTCCCAAAAATGACTTCATAAGGTGACTGATTTTTCAAGTTTGCATTTGGAATTCGATTTATAAGATGAGCAGCATGCCCAACTGCAGCTGTCCAAAAACAGGTTGGAATTGAAGAGTGATACATGAGTGCTCTAGCCATGCCTAAAAGGTGTTGGTACTTTCTCTCAAACACCCCATTTTGTTGGGGTGTCTCTACACAAGAAGTTTGATGCATGATACTATTTTCAGCAAAGAATGTTTGTAAGTTCCATTGTCTAAATTCTGAACCATTATCTGATCTAAAACACTTTACTATCTTGTTAAACTAGGTTTGGACATAAGCTAAAAATTGTTTTATCAAAACTGGAACCTCAGATTTTAATTTCATGAAATAGAGCCAAGTCAATTTGCTTTTATCATCAATGACTGTCAAAAAATATTTATGTCCAGCAGTTGAAGGAGTAGCTAATGGTCCCCAGACATCAAGATGAACCAAGTCAAAAATTTCATTAGAATCTGAAGAGCTGTTTACAAAAGGTCATTTCTTTTGTTTGGTTTAGTGACAAAAGTCACACGATTGTACATTATCAGTACAATTTATTTGAGGATAACTCCTCTTTATTACATGCATTCTATCTATAGGTATATACCCTAATCTAAAATGTCACAGGGTTGCTATGTTATTCATGTCCAACGGTGCATCAAGTGGACCTGTATGTCTAAAATAAGATGCTGATGACAATGCAGTGTGATTTTGTGGTTGTAATCTCAATGGAGGAATGGTCAATGTATATATACCTCCACTTTTTTTAGCATATCCAATCATCTTCCAGGTTTATATATAAATCACACTAACGGACATCTAACTACAGTAACATAGTTACTTTCTGACTAACTATTCACTAACTTACTTCTATAAATATTTAGACTGGAGTGGCACCTATATCAGCTAACATCTGTTTTTTTTTTTTTTAAAAAAAACCTATTTTAGATGACAAAAGGTGAGTTCGAGCTGCATCTAAAAGGAGTGACTTAAGAACTAGTGGATTGTGGAGAGAATATTTCTCTACACATTCTTTTGTTGAGAGAATTTTATTGAAATTGGATTAGTGTTTGAACAACTTCTATCAGTTACATGTTTGTGTATTTATATATAAACTTGCTAAGGAGACTAACTGGCTGACTATAAATAGAGTCAATGCTAACTAATTCTAACAAACTTAAAGCAGTGCTAACTAATCTAATCTAATCAGGTGAGTTATCAAGTTACACCCTGCCTCAAGTCAGGCGCATATATGTTGAGGAGCCTGAACTTGCGATGACGTGAATTGAACAACTTGGGACTCAATGCTTTAGTGAGGATATCTACAGCTTGCTTTTTAGACTTAATGGGCAGTAGCTTGATCATTTATTCCTTGATTTTGTGGCAAACGATGTGGCAATCTGCTTCTATATGCTTTGTTCTCTCGTGAAACACTGAATTAACAGCTATGTGTAATGCTGCCTGGCTGTCGCAGTAGGTGGCTATTAGCTTCATTGGTGGGAATTTGAGCTAATTTATGATGAAGCGTATCCACTAGGCTTCACATGTTGTTGCCGCGAGAGCCCTGTACTCAGCTTATGCTGATGATCTGGCCACCACATTTTGCTTCTTGCTCTTCCATGTTATCAAACTTGTTCCCAGGAAGAAACAATAGCCCGTTACTGACTTTCTCGAATCGGGACATGCAACCCAATCGCTATCCGAATATCCAATTACTTCAAGATCTGACTTGGTAGAAAAGAACAAGCCTTGTGCTAGGGAGGATTTCAGGTATCTTAGTACTCTTAGGCCAACTTTGAAGTGTTTGTTAGTGAGGCATTCCAGAAATTGACTTAACTTGCCGACTGCATAGCTGATTTTGGGTCTTGTATTTGCTAAGTAGAGTAGGCGCCCAATTAGTCTTCAATATTCAGTGTTGGTCTCTAACCTTGTTCTTGTGGATTTTAATAGTTGACTGGAGTAATCCATTGGAGTTGTGGCACTCTTGGCAGCCAGCATACCATAATCTTCAAGTAGTTCAAGACAATATTTGCATTGGTACATTGCAATCCCTCCCTGCTTCTGGGAAACTCGATGCCTAAGAAGTACTTAAGTTCACCAATGTACTTGATCTGGAATAATTTGTGCAAGTGATCCTTGACAGCCTGAATCTCAACCATACAATTTCCTGCCAAGACGAGGTCTTCCACATACACAAGTATGGCGGTGAAGAAATTATCGAAGCCTTTGGTGAAGAGACAATCATCATGCTTTGATTGATGGTATCCAAAACTGGTCAGAGTGGTGGCAAGTTTGGTGTGCCACTATCTACTTGCTTGTTTTAAACCATAAAGCAAGGGACCGTGTAAGCTTGCAAACCAAAGCAAAATCATCAACCTTAAGGTCTGGTGGTACTTTCATATACATATTTTTAGGGAGATCGCCATGGAGGAAGGCTATGTTGACATCAAGTTGATGAATGATCCAATCACTTGTGGCTGCAACAGCGAGAAGAATTGAGTGTGTTCATTTTAACCACAGGGCTACACGTATCGAAGTAGTCATGGCCAGGGACTTGGGTGAAACCCTTTGCAAAGAGACGCGCCTTGTACCGCTCAACACTTCCATCAACTTTGAGTTTAGTTTTGAATACCCATTTGCAGCCGATCGTGCGTTTCCCTTTCGGCATAGTAGTAAGAAACCAAGTGTTGTTCTTCTCTAGAGCTTCAAGTTCTGCACTAATGGCCTGCTGCCAACAAGGATGCACAATCGCTTTTTGATAGGTTTTTGGGTCTTCAACGGTAGAAAGTGCTAAGGATAGGTTTCTATGTGAAGATGACAGTGACTGGTAGGATAAGACATCACTTATTGGATATTTGCATCGGGTTGCAGGAGCTGAAGATGATTGGTAAGTTGGTCCTGTGTTTAATAAGGAGCAGTGAAAGTATCTCAAGTAAGAGGAGGGTCTCCGTTCTCTTGAGGATCTCCTAATAGACCCAAAAGGCAATGTAGTGTTTTGATGTTGTGCAATAGTGTGTGATGCAGTTTGAAATTCATGTTGTGATGGTAGATGATTATATGGTGATGTGTGTGAGGGAGAAGTCGAAACTATTTAAGAAGATGCACACGGTGTATTATTGGATGAGAGGTGAGTGATATTTTGTGAATGAGAGTGAATGGTTGAATCAAAAGGATCTATGAATTGATGAATATGATTTTCTGGTTCGGGTATAGAATCAGAGATGTCATGAGTAATTGAATGAAAAGAAAAAAGGTGCTCATAGAACTCAACATCTCTAGAAAGTAGAAAGGAACATTTCTCTAATCTTTAGATTATAGAGAAGGTAGCATTTAACTTCTTGCTTATGCCCCAAAAAAATGCATTTTCTGGCTCTTGAATTAAGATTTTTTCGATGAGTTGAAGTGGTGACAGCATAAGCAAGACAGCCAAATACTCGAAAGTAGTTGATATCTAGTAGTTTGTCATATAGAATTTGGTATGGGGACTTATTTTTCAAAATTGTACTAGACATTCTATTGATTATATGAATGGCTTGAGCACTTGAATAATTTCAAAAACATTTTGGAATATTTGCTTGAAACATGAGTGCTCGAGTCACTCCTAGTATGTGTTGATGTTTCTCTCAACAATGCCATTTTGTTGAGGAGTTTCAACACAACTAATTTGGTGGATAATACCCATGGCTTCATAGTATGCTTGCATTTGGAACTCTAATCCATTGTCAGTTCGGATTTTTTTAATTGTTTTGTTGAACTGAGTTTGGATTAGTGTCACAAAGCTCTTGATTAATTCTTTGACTTCAGACTTTAATTTCATAAAAAGAGCCATGTATATCTACTTCTGTCATCCACAATTTTAAGGAAGTATTTATGACCAGCAGTAGATAAGTTATTAATGGGTCCCATATATCCAAGTGAATCAAATCAAAATTATTTTCTGCCTTTGACAAACTATGTCCAAATACCAATAATTTTTGTTTTGAGAAATGACATGAGTCACATAGTTTATTACAATGTGAGTTTTCTATGCAAGCATAATATTTTTGCATTACAATAATCTTATCATTTAGTAAATGACCTAGTCTACAATGCCAGATGTTATTATACAATTGTGTGGTGTCCCTTTTGTTGTGGTTGTGTGTGATGAGTGCTGCTGCTGGTACCTTGTTAGTTGACTGAGTTGAAATTAAATTATCAAAAGCATATAGCGCTCTTCTTTGCTTAGCTTGACCAATCATCTTCCTGGAAGAGCAATCATGAATCTTGCAGCAAACATCATTAAAAACAAATTCACAGTGAATGGAGCTAGTTAGTTTAGAAACTGAAACCAAATTGAACTTAACATTCTGGAATGAAAAGGACATTGTTAAGAAAGAATGACTTTGAGAAAAATATGGTTCCCGCTATTGAGGTGTTGGTACGGGTTCCATCTGAGAGTTTAACAGTGATTGGATTAACATGATGATATTATTAAAAGGCATCTAAAGAGAATGACACATGGTGTGTGGCCCCTGAGTCTATTACCACTGCTAAACACATTGAGAGACATTACGAAAGTTATACCTTGGTTTGATGGGAGTGATACCACTTGATTTGTTGTACCTATTGTCTTTTGTATTTGTTGTGCATCTGATTGTTGTAGCATAGACAATAGCGCGCGTTTTTGCTCTAGGGTAAACTCTAGCTCAGTCTTACTGTCCTCTCCAATGGCGCTGCTGTTTGTATCAGGATTCTCTTTAGCAGCTACATTGTTGATGAAGCTTGTTCCACCTTGTTTGAAATGAGGTGGCATTCCGTGTTTTTTGTAACACATATCAATTAAGTGACCAGTCTTACCACAATATGAACATTGTTTTGAAGATCCTCTTCCTCTGCCAGCTCCTCTATCATGCCCCCTTCCTCTATTTTCTTGAGGAGTGTTGCTTGAAACGCTCATGAGGGTTCTGGCATCGAGTATCGGTTCAGTCTGATGTATTTGCCTTTCTTTCTGAAGTAGCAGGGAGAAGGCTTGGTCAATATTTGGCATTAGTTTCATCAACATGACTTGAGACTTTACACGAGAATAAACTTCATTTAATCCTTTCAAGAATCAGATGACATATGCATCTTCTCTGTACTTTCTGACAATCTCCAAACCACACGCACAATTAGTCACTACACACGCTACACAAGGGGGTATAGGTCATAGGTTTCCAAGTTCTTCCTAAATTGCCTTCAATTTGGTGAAGTATGTTGTGACAGAGAGTTCACCTTGCTTGATTGTGCTGAGCTCATCATGAAGTTTGGCCATCTTGAATATATCCCCTTGACTATACCTGTATTTTAGGTCTCGCCACAAATCTGCTCTTCATCAACAAATTTTACCTTATTTTTCGACCTCAATGCTCTCCACATTGCTGTTTTCCAATTGTGGTAGTTTAAGGATGTCAAGATTGTAGCGATCAGAGGGGATCGTGGACTTTCACAAGGATGCAGGTAGTATGGGTTCAACGGAATTGTGAGAGGACTTATGTTGTTCCCTGCTTGCTGAGATTGCATGATGTTGAATTGATTCATCATATTCGTAAAGATGTGTATGTCCATGTTTGGAAGCTCGTTTCTCTAATCTAGCGCCATATACATCAATGAATCTTTTAGCGTTCAAGATTCAAAACTTCTTCTCTAAACTCGTTGATCGAAAAACAATTGTTAGTATCGAGAAAACCGAAAATTTGCTAAGCTCATTGTAATCTCATCAATCTCTATCATGTGAGTGAAGAGGAAGAATTGGACAGAAGCGAAAAGGAGAAATTGTAGATTAAAGAATTTGGGGAAGAATTAAAGAAAATTGAATCAGGAATTGAATTTCAAGGGTTTGAGGCAAGAAATTGAAATTGAAGTTGCAAATGAGGATTTGATGCATCAATAACAATCAAGAATCGAATATCTAAGGTTTTGAGGCAAGAAATTAGATTTGAAGTTTCGAATGAGAATTCGATTTGATGTGTTAATCACCTCTTTCTCGCTGTTTGTTTGAATCTACTCGACCTTCAAATTTTATCTTTCACACTCACCGCACCATGATAAAAGGTGAGTTCGAGCTGTATCTAAAGGGAGTGACTCAAGAACTAGTGAAGTGTGGAGAGAATGTTTCTCTGCACATTCTTCTGCTGAGAGAATTTTGCAGAAATTGGATTAGTAATTGAACAACTTCTATCAATTACATGTTTGTGTATTTATACATAAGCTTGCTATGGAGACTAACTAACTGACTATAAATAGAGTCAATACTAACTAATTCTAACAAACTTAAAGCAGTGCTAACTAATCTAATATAATCCGGTGAGTTATCAAGTCAGGACTCAAGATGATTTTATATATGTAACATCTTTAGAGATTATTTTAGCCTAGATTTTCTTTTCTTTTTAATTTATTCATTAACTACACTACTATACATGCACCGGGTATGTTGAAGTTGAGAGTTGAGATCTAAGCACATGAAGAAAGAAAGAGTATGTAAGCCTAAAAACAGATTAAAAAAGAAAAGGCTACAATTTTTTATTATGAAAGAGAAATATGTATAATTTAATTCTATTGGTTGTGTATGTATTTTTATTTTAGTATGGGAACCATTAATCGAACTTATCGATTATTTTGTAAGTTAATTTTTAAAATTTTTTTAATATCAAATCGGAGAGTCTGATTTATTTGTTGTTATTTTTTTTAAAAAAAATCATAAATCAGAACGTCTGATTTTTACATTTTAAATTCAAAAAATTTTATATTTAAAAATAACACTCTTATAATCTATGATCCTAATACCATTTTCACTCTAATATAAAAAATTATTTGAGCTATTATCCAATTTTTTTTTTAAGTTCAGAATAAAACTCGAATTCACAATTTTTAAGGTGAATATCGAAAAACTATGTTATTTAAATTATAATTCATTAACAAATCTCTAATATTTACTTAAAGAGACATATAAACTAATTATTTTGACCATTCATGTTGGTTATATCACCTATTTATAATTGTAGGGTCGTCACCAACGAATTCGGGTCAACTTTTTTCTTGAGGTAAATGGCGAAATGCCTAAATGCACTCTATATTCCAATAATATTCTTTCAAGCATTTACTATTGATATTAGTCTTCTAATAATATAATTAACGAACACACTTGATCCTCTGACTTAATCAAAGGCATTTCATCATAATGAATGGACCTGGAAGGAGCCAGCCACAATCATATTCAACGAAGTAGTTTGGGTAATAAAAGTTACCACCGTATTAGAGGTCTACACTAAAAATCAGTTGCTAATATAAAATATACGTTGAAATCTAAAAGATACATTAAAAATGAATTAAATAAAATATATTTTTTTGTGATGATTTTAGTTTAAAAATGGTGATTTATTTATTTTGTCACATTTTAAATAAAGATAGCATTTTTATAATATACAAAAAAATTTAGTCCTAAACTCTATTATTCAATAGTCAAAATAAAATATCTTCATATAATGATAATTATAAAATCTTAATAGGAGTATTCACCTTAAAATAAACCTTCTAAACCAGTGTCCAAATAGAAATTATCCATCATATTAGATATATATAAAAAATTAACTATTAAATTAATTAATAATATAAAATTTATTAAAATATAAAATATATATTAAATGATCTCATTAACTAATATTTATTTAGTTTTTTGGGGGTTGCATAGTAAGTAGAAATAACTGAATCTCATACAGGTTTTCAGATAACTATTTGTTCAAAGAAGTGAAATTCTTCAAATAAGTTTCTTGAGCTGCAAATTTAATTAAAATCATGGCCTGTTTTGTTGAGTTGAATTTTAGAGGTTTTTGGCGTATCAAGTTATTGAAGGAGGTGAGGCGCAGTTAAATGCTGGATCTCTTTCATGTGAGTATTCATGGTTTTTTGTTTTTGTTTTCTTCATGTGATACCTTTCATTACTTTTTACCCCTTTTTCTTTTGACTTATTATTTTGGGCCTTATGATTTACTGGGTTATTGATGGGTGGAAAACGATCTAACACAAAACTCAACGGCAAGTGTACCGGATCGCATCAAGTAATAATAACTCACATGAGTGAGGTCGATCCCACAGGGATTGAGGGATTGAGCAATTTTAGTTTAGTGATTGATTTAGTCAAGCGAATCAAGTATTGGTTTGAGTAGTTTTTAATTGACAGAAGCTAAATTGCTTGAAATGTAAAGGGAGAGGGAAGAATTGCAGTAAATTAAAGAGTAGAGAAAGTAAAGAGGCTGAATCTTAAAGTACAAGTAATGTAAATTGCAGAAACTTAAATTGCAAGAAATTTAAATGGCTGAAGATTAAAGTGCAAGAAATGTAAATTTGCTTGAATTATAAAAGGAATTGGGAATTGGGATTGCAGAATTTAAATAAGAACAAGTAAATTGCAATAAATAGAAGAGTAAAAGATGAATTGAATTGAAGTAGATCTCAAACAGAAAAGTAAAAATGCTTGAAGAATTAAAACAGAAAGTAAAATGTAGCTTAATTGCTGAAACAAATAAAGAAATGGTGGATCTCAGGAGTGGAAGAGACTAGAAAACAAGTCTAGATCTCAAATCCTTCCTTGATCCAATAAGAACAATTGCAAAAGAGAATGGAAAAGTAAATTGCAGAAGAAAAGAGAAGATGAAGGCAGTAAACAGAATTTGAATTATGCAGAAAGATGAATAATAGATCTCAAGGTGAGATTGAAACAGAAGTTCTTCAATTCTCCACCCAAGATCCAAGATAAGAAATAAAGAGTGCTCAAGCAAGAACAAGGAAGAAGAGAGATCAATTCTCCTTCCCAATTCTCTAAGATCCAAATTCAAAGTAAAAAGCTCAAAATTACAAAAATAAAAATTCAAAAGAAGCAAAAAGGTAAAAGTCCAAAAGTAAAAGTCCCTACTAAATCAAACTAGTTTCTATTTATACACTTTCTATTCTTGGATTTAAGAATTTGGATGGGCTTTTTAATTTGGTGAAGAATTGGATTTAATTGGATTTTAAATTTCCAGCCCAAGTGTTGCTCCCAGTGGAATGCTCTGCTCTTGTGGGGAGCGGAGCATTGAAGCTTATGTTGGAGCCCTTTGTTGTGTGCCAAGGCTGTGAGGCATTCAGGATAGCGCTCCGCTCTTGTGGGGAGCGGAGCATTGGCTTGTGTTGGCATGGGGTGTCTTGCGCGTCTTGCCTCCTTGCCCGTGTCATGTTGCATGTGTTGCACCAAGGAGTAGCGCTCTGCTCTCCTTGGGAGCGTAGCTTTCCTTGTTCTTGGGTGAGGGTCCAAGTTCGAAACCTTGGGGAAGCATGCGCTGACTAATTTCTTTTGTGAAGGAAGTGGCGCCTTACTCCTTGCTTCCTTAAGGTGCTGTGTTCGATCCTTGGAGGTGGCAATTTAGCCAAGTGTGGCTCATTTTTCCTTGTGAGTAGCGCTCCCCACTCCCCCTTGCTCATGGATTCGAACCTTGTGGCAAGCATTGGCAAACTTTTTCCCTTGCAATTGTTTTGGTTGGAGCCCGATAATGCTCTTAAGGAGAGCGGAGCGCTATTCTTCTCCCTTTTCTTTCTTGGTTCAAAAGTGTGCTCCGCTCTCAAGGGGAGCGTAGCATCAAGCCTTGCTTTCTTGGTCCATTGTTGTGCTCCCTTGAGAGAGTGCTCCGTTCCTGAAGAGAGCGCTATGCTTCCTCCTTCCATGTGCCATGCTCCATTGTTTCCTTTGCCACACTCTTTTCTTCCTTGGGCCACGCTTCTTAGGCCACGCTTTCTTGTTTTCTTCTTTTCTTCACCTACAAGTAATCAAAACAACCAATCAAAGTATCACCAAATTCACAAGGTTTATAAATCAATTAAATATCAATTAAATTTAGCTTAAACCTCATGATTTAGTATCAATTAAATGGTGGTTGATTGATTCAAAGAAACCATGCAATTTCATTCTAAATTACTTACTTATAATGCAAGAAAGTGCATAAAACTTAATAAAAACAAAGAAAAAGACTAGTGAAACTAGGCTAAGATGACTTGTCATCAGTTATTGTCACTTCTTTTGCCTTCAATTGTCTCAGTCATAAGCGTCCAAGGTACCATGACACAATCATGGAAAAGTTCTCTAAAGGTATTGAACAACTCTTTGAAGGTATATCCAATACTTGGTAACAATTTTTGAGCTTCTATTTTATCTTCTTGAAGAGAGGAGTGACTTGCCAGTTCTCTTTGGCTGGGATTATGATATTCTAATATTTAATTTTTTAAGAACTAATTGTTGGATCTCATTTTGTTTTGCATCATGTTACCCTTCTAGCATTTTCTTTTATTTTCTCCTCTTAAAAATATCTAATTTTCTAACTTCAGACACTGCAACATCAGGTCAGGTCCTTATTCTTGAGTGGAATATCATAAGAGTTTACACCAAGTATAACAGCCCCTAATTGTAACTGCTGAAGATATGTGTGAGAGAGAATGCGACAGACAAGTTGTGATGTGTTTGCGCTGTAATATAGTTTTGGAATGGACCTCTGTTTCATGTCTTGTTTCTCAAATGCAAGATGTGCCTTGGAAGTCCTTTTTCCGAAGCCCTGCTATATGGGCAATGATATATGCTCACTTTTGAGGTAGCTGGGGTCACTACACTTGACTATCATGGCTCCCAACATATTTTAGGTACCCTTTGATAATTTAATTATCCACTTGTTGCTACTTTTTGCTTTTCTTCATTGCAATCCAGCTGACGAGGGAATTGGTTAACACTTACACAATTTTGTTCTTTCATATACTGTGTTTTTATGCATTGTTTATTGCTGACCAGATGTTGATAATCACTGACAGCCATTTGGCAATCTTTTTTAGTTTTAGAATTATTTATAGGTTTGACCCAATGGAGAATCTAATTCTAGTCAAATGGAAATAATTTAAAAATTTTTTATTTAAAAATAGAAGAATAATTGAAAGTCTAGGATGTGATTTGTATCTGAGTTTTGCTCTTGCAGTTTATGATTGTTTCTCAAATTATTCCGGCATTGCTTAACAAGTAGTCACCAAGATCCTATCCACGTCTAAGATTGTCACATAAAGTCAGTGACTCAACATCTTCTATGTCAGGTATATATTATTTAGAATCTTAAAATTTTGTTCATTGAAAATCTGGGATGGAAAATTGGCTTTGGAGTGCCTACAGGACTAATGTTCATATCTGCTCTGTTTCATCATCGGTTCGCCGTTGTATGTTAAAGGTAAACCAAGGAGCAGCTTACTTACTAGCTTTGTTCAAGTGGCTGTCGTCGCCATAAAGAATCAGAAACCCTGTGTTCCTGATTCAAACTTTGATCAGTATTATCAAGGCAATGATAAAGAGCTGGTGTTTTCAACGGATAGCCTAAGGTATTTTATTGATAATTTTTTCCATCATAATTTCTCTTCTTTTCATTTCACAGTGAATGCTTCTTTCATTAAAGAAGATGCAAATTTTGTCTGCATTCGATTAACTTTTTTATTATATATTGATTAATGAAATCTTTTGCTAACATCTTCAAAGGCAATTTGTTAGCGCCTTAAGTAAAGGATCATTTTGACTTTTGAAATTGCAGCCAAATTCAAATTAGTCCTCAATATTTCAAAAATAGCAATTCATTCCTTGAAGTTAAACTTTCTAATTTATGATCAAGATAAAAAGTCAAACCGAATCACACAAACCGTAATTTTAAGGACTAAATTGCTAGTATTTGAATCTCAAAGACCAATTTGAATCATGGTCGCAATCTTGAGGACCGAAATGAACATTTACTCATTTGATCTCCTTTTGCAACATTCTACTTTTGTAAGAATGCAGAGTAATTTTGTAATTTAGTACTTGTCCTAAATTTGAACAAACATTATCATATTATTATTCCTTTTCAGGTTTTTGAACAAAGCTTGCATAATAAAAAACCCAGAGAATGACTTAAATCCAGATCATTCAATCAAAGATCCATGGAGCCTATGCACCGTAGGACAAGTTGAGTAGCTGAAATCGTTGCTTCAAGTCCTTCCCATGTGGACTACCGGCATCTTCATGATGGTTTTCCTGAGCTCCTTCTCCACTCTCCAAGCAAACACTATAGACACAGTTGAGTCTTCAAGTCTTCATGATTTGTATGTTGATAATAGGTTAATGAAGAGTTTTGATTGAGGTGAATTTCATGGAATTTATGTTGAATTCTCAACCATGGAAGTTTTTTCAGGTCACAGAAATGGTTTGCTTGGTTCAATTCACTAGAAAATCAGTAAGAGTACAAAAGTGCTAAGTGATGAAAGTGCAGAGAGTGATGCTGATAAGAGTACAAAAGTTTGTTGTTAATATGGAATATTTGTCGAAGTTTTATATACTTTTGCTCAAAATTCATTAACCCCACTTACAAGCCTTTAATAAGAATAACCAAATAATTTTCATTTATTTTTAAGATTAATTATAAAGATGTCAGATTGTTTTCATAGTATTCCCCGTTTTATGATTTTAGAAGTGATACAACTTACAATATTTTCTTATTTCATTGTTTCCTTTAGAAAAATCTAAAACCATTTAGCTAAATGAAAACAAGTTGGCATTCTTTAGTAAGAGTGCATATAAGAGAGATATCATTCAATTCAGGTCCTAGAATTCCAAGTACATTACAGTGAATGATTTTCCTCACATTTATGTGACCTTTCTATTTGATCTTGTACGAAATAATCTAGTTGTGGCTGCGAAAGCTAAGGAAGTCACATATGTACTTAAAACTTAAAAGTAACTTGCATACTTCATTCATGAATATAAACTTAACTTCATGTTTTGATTTAAGGGTAATCTCAATGATTATTCAATTATTTGTTGGTGATATGAAATGAGTTGTCTTGCATGCCAAGCTGACAAACTTAAAATTTTGTTTCAGAAATTACTACATAGGAAGATCGTTATGATGACACGAACTTGTAGGCGAGGATAATCCAGTGAAGCAGGTGAATTGTGAATTTTGTGCACCGCTGCTGTTGTTATTGTATTTTGGTTTAAGACATAAGACGTTTGGTTTATCTAGAGCTAACTTGGAGTGCCTGTTTTGAGGATTCAGTCAGATATAGAGATAGAAGTTACATGGGGGAATGTTGAAGAGGAGAGAGTGGTCAGAGATAGAAAAGCTTTCCTGCTGTAGAGTCGATTTGTTGATATCTCGATATTCATGGCCATCAAGGCAATACAGCATGTCATGGAATCCAATATAAAGAATGAATCAAATTCTCCAAATTCAATTATGCATGAAGAGCGCGTAGGAGACTTGTCAGTTGTTGTCAAATGCGATATTCGCAATGGAAATAGAGTTTAAGTACTATAAGTATTTTTTTCTCATTTTATTTGCATCATGAAGCAAACTTATACAATGATTATTAATTAATAAAAGAGTCTATACAAATTTTATTTTGTGAATTTAATGAAATATTTTATGTTGTAGTAATTAATTTTAGTATATTTATATTGTGTATAATATAAAATAAAAAATAGTATAATATAACTAAAAAAATATTACTAAAGATCTTTTGTAATATTTTTTAAGTGTTACAATAAATATCTATGGTAACATTTTTCTAACTATTACAAAAAATATCTATGGTAACATTTTTTTAAATGTTACATAAAATATCTATTGTAATATTTTTTAAGTGTTACAAAAAATATTTATGGTAATATTTTTTTAAGTGTTACAAAAACTATCTATTGTAACATTTCTCTAAGTGTTACTAAGAAATATCTATTATAACATTTCTTAAAATATTACTATAGAATATCTTTTGTAACATTTTTACTAAATGTTATTAAATCTTTAGAAAAATATTAGTAAAACTCTTTAGTAACATAGGGTATATTTAATATTTGTTAAAATGTTACTAATATACATAGATAATATTTTAATATAATTTGGTAACAATTTTTAAATGTTAGTAAAAGTCAATTATGTAATAGTGAAGTTGCGTTCAAAGATAATTTCTCATACTAGAATCTTGCATTACCCATGACAGCAAAAAAGAGTTGAGAAGAAAAACTAAACGATGCTTAACTACTTGAGATCTAAGCACATGGAGAAAGAGACCAAAAATTAGATAAAAAGAAAAACCAAATTGAAAGTCTTACAAAAATTATTTCCGAATGAATATATATGCAACAAGTTGCACCAAGGGATGCGGGTCAAACCCTTTTTTTTTTTTTTTAATTACATACATTCATCCAAGACTTTTTGAATCAATTATCTAACAATATTTGTACTTGAAAGTCTTGTTTTTTAATTATTATTTTTCTTACAATTAATTATCTAATGGAAGTTGAAATATTGATTCATTCTAAAATTCAACTACTATATACTTGTGTATATTATGCATATTAATTTACAGATTTTTAACATTTTATTTTGTTTTTGTTTTATGTTTTTTTATTTTTTAAAATAATAAAAAAATAGTTAAACCTTTTTTTATGAAAATCAATTAGAGCATGCTTGTTAAAGTGACAGGGAACGAATTTTCCTAATAAAAACGATGTTAAATCACAATTAATAACAAAGTCTAATTTTTATTCATTGAAATAATCAAATCTTAGGTCCTAGCTAGCTTGGTAAATTATAATATGCATAATTCATTAGACAAATAATTAATATGGAAATTAAATTCAATTTTAGACAAATTGATCAATGGTCTTTTTTATTAAATCTGAGGTAATAATACTGTAAGTTCTCTCGGTAGGATGATAACTGTCCCAGAAGACATATTTGGATGCATCTGTGCAGATTTTCAATGAAAAAGTGCTACAAAATAGGTCAAGTTCCATGCTTGCAATGCCACAACATGCTCTATCCACGCTTTCAAATCCTGTTCCACAGTCACTTAAATAATTACTATATATATCAAATTTCCCATATGAATATGAATGTAAATTCAAGCGTAGTTAACTTCACGTGAAGTTGATAATTAAAAGTTGTTAGATGACAATTTAGTCAAATCAGTCAAATTTTTTAATCACTCTCAGCTATTAACTTCAGATGAAATTAAATCCACGTGAATTTTCACCTTAAAATAAAGACAGATATAGATATAGAAAATAAACTGACCAAATTGGTTGGGGTGTTGAATAAGCATATTGAGTGAATTATGAACATCAAGGTATACAATTCTGGAACCAGAGAGGGTCTTCTTGAGAGCCATAAGTGATTGATAGAGCATGGTATTGTAGACTTGTGCTGCCTTTGTTACTGGTTCCACACAATTCCTTTTTATGCCTCCTCTCACTGTCCTCTGCATTGGGATGCATCCTAATGCTGATAAGCTCACTGTTCCAATCCTTCTTGCTCCCAATCGATATAGTTCCTTTTATTCATTCAATTCAATTCATCATCATTATATACTATTTGTTTGAATCTAATAATTCAACTTTTTCAATAGTTAAATGACTGATTATGGTAAAGTAGTGTTATTGATAAAGGAACATGAGACATATTATATATGGGTGGAAACTCAGGTGAAGTTGACTTCACGTGAAGTTGATATTTGAGAGCCGTTAGATGATTTGACTGATTTGACTAAATTTTCATCCAACAGCTCTCAGGTATCAACTTCATGTCAAGTCGACTTCACTCGAGTTTTCACCTTATATATGTTCCTTGTATTAAATTAAACAGTTAAATGACTGATTAATCCGATTAAACTAATAGTCTATCTAATCGGAACCATAATAATATCACACACAATTCAATACTACTTGATTTGTATTACCCTTTGCATTTTAAGAAGTACCATATTCTAATATCACTTAACTTTAGGCCTAGGGAGTTAAAAGAAAGAACCACTCATTAAACAAAAACACTTGTTCATAATTCGAAGGGAGTCACTTAGATAAAGACACTGAAAACGTTTTTTTATAAAGATGTTTTTTAATAATTAAAATTTAACACATATAATCGATTAAATTGTGTTATTTTTATTAAAATTAGGCTAGACAAATTGATTTGACCGAAAAATGGTGAATCAAATCTTGAACTGGTCTAAATTAATATCATTTTTTATAGAAAATGACTACAATACCCTATTATAAAAAATGACTAAAATACTTCTATTATATATATTAATTTTGAGAATCCTAAATTTTAGTTCTTTATTTTTCTATTGTAGGATTATGATTTAGAATTTTTAAAATTAATATATATATATATATATATATATATATATATATATATATATATATATATATAATAAGAGTATTTTAATCATTCTCTATAATAAGAGTATTGTAGTAATATTTTTTTATAAAAAAATAATATTAATTTAGACCAGTTCAAGATTTGATTCACCATTTTTTCAGTTAAATCAATTTGTCTAGCCTAATTTTGACAAAAATAACATAATTTAATTGATTATATATATTAAATTTTAATTACTCAAAAACATCTTTAAAAAAAGACGTTTTAGACGTCTTTATCTGAGTGACTTCTTAATCCCAAATTCATATTCATACAAACCACTAAATATTTTCTAGCATTATTCTTGCATTTGAAAATTTTAGGCCAAATTAAAACTACATACTACTAATTTCATAAGTGAGAATAAAACTCTTATCTTATTTAACCAACAATTCAAGCTATAAGTATTATTCAAATAAAGGTCTTCTAAATATTCAATTGCATATAGAGTAATTAAGTATTTACATACCAATATAAATCTTGTTGTTAATCTGATAAGCCTTCTTGAATATTGTCTGACATTGTAATGGACTCTCCTATATGGTGTGAGAAAATATGTTCCTGCAATATCATTGCTTCCCATGCTGATGAGAACTATGCTCTTTTCAAGAATGTAAGCTGTTCTTTCTTCTCCCACAGCACCCTTAAGTTTTCCAATGTATTCTTTGAACATGTCTAATTGATCCTCTGTTGACAACACTGACTGATATATATAACAAAATCATAAATAGAAAAGAAAATTGTTAGAGGATCTTGTAACACATACATAGTCTTAGGAGTAATTAAGGTTTTGAATGAGCACTTATAGTTTAAAAATTTATAATCAAATTTATTATAGGTTTAATTACTCTGTTGGTCCTTATAGTTTTGTGAAATTTTCAATTAGATCTCTATACTTGGTTGTAAAGCTACTGAAACACCTATAGAGCCTAACTTAAAATTGAAGCCAGCTGAACCAGAAAATGTAATGGACAAAGGGAGATATCAGCGATTGGTAGGGAGGCTAATCTATTTATCCCATACCCGCCTGGATATAGCCTTTGCTGTGAGCATGGTAAGCCAGTTTATGCATTCACCTGGTCAAGAACACATGGATGCTGTCTTTAGAATCCTAAGGTACTTGAAAGGGTCGCCTGGGAAAGTGTTACTCTATAAAAAGCATGGACATCTTCAAGTAGAAACTTATACAGATGTAGATTGGGTTGGGAATGTCATGGATAGAAGGTCAACATTTGGGTATTGTACTTTTATTGGCAGAAACCTGGTTAGTTGGAGGAGTAAAAAACAGAGTGTTGTAGCACGAAGTAGTGCAGAAGCCGAGTTTAGAGCAGTGGCTCATGGAATATGTGAAGCAATATGGGTAGAGAAAATCCTACAAGAACTAAAAGTTTCCATCCTCCACCAATGAGGTTGTATTGTGACAACAAATCTGCAATTTTCATTTCTCATAATCCAGTGTTGCATGATAGAACTAAACATGTTGAAGTTGACAAGCATTTTATCAGGGAAAATATTGAGAGAGGACAGATTTGCATCTCATATGTTCCAACCACGGAACAATTAGCAGATATTCTAACTAAAGGATTACCCAAGAAGACTTTTGATAGCATAATAAGCAAGCTGTCAATGAATGATATCTTCAAGCCAGCTTGAGGGGGAGTGTTGACTAAATCAAATCAAAATCAGATTCCTAATTCCTTTAATGAATCTTTTATGTAAATAGAATTAATTATAAATCTTTTCCTTTTTGGGTTTAGCTTAATTTTAGGGATTTTATGATTAGAAATCTTTCCTTTATTTTAGGCTAGTATTTTTCCTTCTTTCCTATTTTCTAGTTATTTCTATTTCTGTAATTCCTCTATAAAGAGGCTGATTCCCTGTACATTTGATAACACAATACATTTAAACACTTCAATTCTGAATTTTTTTGTGGTGAATTAATGGCTTACATCATTTTTTAGAGGCAAAGCACAATCTCAAGCATGTAAATTTGGGATCTCATTGGATAAACAATTTGCTACTACAATCATCTCCTCGATTAAGCCTCAAATCAAATTTTAAATCCTTAATTTTATAGTTTCAATGAAGAAAAGATAAAAAAGATTACAGTTGATTCAAGAAATAAGGAGTTGAGCTTGAGAAAAACCCCTAGCTATGACTTAGAGCAGATAAGAAAAATTGATTTTCATTTGAGCTCATTACACCAACACTAAAAAAAACAATTCGTCAAGATAAAGAACAATGTTTTAAGTTTAAAAATTGAATTTAACATATAGAATTAAGGTTGTGATTCATTATCTCCTTTATGGTTTGCTGTTTGTATTTTTGTGTCAATGTTATATATTTTTGTTTATATTCAAATGTAAAAAGCAAGAAAATAAGGTATTGTGAAAAAGCTATTAAGTGAAAAGACTGAGGAAAACAATGTTATATATATATATTTTTTTTGTTTACATGTTTCCCTGTGTGTTTTTGAGCAATCTGAAGCACAGTAGCGCAATGTATATATATTTAATGAAAAGGAAGCCAATTAAATTCTAAGTTAATTACTATGGTGTGCTTAAAGATAGTATCTAATTTATTAAAATTTATTATAAAAAGTAAATTAGAAAAAGAGAAAATATAAACACCCATTCATAATTATCATATAATTACCCAAATTCCAAGCTTTTTGCAGCAATAGAGAATCTAAATTAAAAAAAAAAAGGTAAAATTGGAAGTCTTGTAATATCATATATGAAAAATCAACTGATTCTCTTTATATTCAATTTCTTGATGCAACAAGAAAAAAATACCTCAATCTAATTTATTCATTGGTTTAAAAATTAAATCAAAGAAACTCACTCAATTTTAGGTTAAATAAAGAAAATTCTAAATTCTCTGACATAAAATTCAAATTAGTAACTAAATAAACAAAATTAAAATACGTAAAATTAAATTAAAATTAATTCGTCATATTACAAACATTTGAATGAAACAAATATCACTTCTAAAAATCTAAAAAGAATATTTAATCTTTACGTGTAACTCTACTATTAAAATTATGGTTGATGAATTTAATTCCACTAATAAAAAAATAGTTTAATTTTTCTAGAAAAAAGTGTATGGAATAATAATTTTGGACTAACTTTTTTTTATTTAGATTCAACAATATAGAACATACATGTCATTCTTAAAACTCTGAATCTAAGACATAATAATGCTTAATCAACCCAAATAATTATCACTTTTATGTTAAGTCTCGTTGTTAATAAATTCGTGCTATCTATTAAGTTTAACATTGTTTGCTCTCCGTCCACATGTAAAATATGGCAGAATGCATTAGATGCAAAACTTAAAACAATATTTTTTTTTAATTTATTTTCCAATTTTAAGTAAAATCCTTCTCCGGTCCCCTCACCATTAGAAAATAACAACACAGTCCTTATCTATTTTCTCTGTGTGACTGAAAGGACCCTTTTAACCGGAAGTACCGATAAAAGAATTTTTTTAATCACATAGAGAGAATGATTAAGGACCGCGTTGTTAATTTCTAATGATAAGAAAGCGCTAGGTCAATTTCGTAAATGGTTAAGAATCGGAGAGGGATTTTACTCTTTATTAGCGTAGAGTTTGATTCCTACTCCAACTCTATCAACACGTTGGAGTGGATGTGAACACTCTGGAATGGAAGAGTGAGTGGGTCAGTGGTGGAAGTGACTGTGATATATATGGCTCTCCATCAAACACGTCAATGAGAGTGGCGATATTAACACCATCGGTCCATCGCTCAAGTTGTTAGAGTGGCGATATTAATACCATCGCTCAAGTTGTGGTTGGACCGTTGATTATTTAAAGGAATAACCACTTTGTTAGCTAACAAGAGCTGCATTCAATGTAGGGCTGGTAATCGTAGGGTAGGGTAGGATTTGAAATTTACTCTAATTTTATCTATAAGTTAAAAATTTTATTAAAACTTTATTCTATTCTACTCGTGAGTTGAGAATTTCTCAATCCTAATCCTATCCGCACCTTAAAATTCTAAATCATACCTTATTCTATCCTACCGTAGAAATATCAAATCTTTCTAAAGTAAATATAAAATTCATTCATTTTGAATTTTATACATATTAATAACATAAAAAATAAAAAACTAATACTTTAAATTATTAAATTAACTAACTAGTTTAAAGGCTGTTCACTTATTGTAAATCATTACGTAAGGGAGGTTGTGGATTTAACTCTCACTTCCTTTATTATATATCTAATTTTTAAAAAATATGTGTTATATATGAGGTGTGGATAGAATAGAATAGGATACACCCTAAACTCGTACCCTACCCTACTTGCAAGAATACCCGAGCCGTACCCTACCCTACCCAAACGGGTTGGACCGGGTTGGATACCCGCGCCCTATCCTACCCAAACGGAGTGAATCGAGTTGGATACCCGCAGCTAGGATATAAATTGTCAGCCTAATTTAATGGTAGCTAATTAGTAATTTTTTTAATTTTTTTATAAAAAGAAATGTAAATTTAAGTTATCATTAAAAATATTTAAAATTAAAAAATATATATCCTGTAATAATTAAGGGTTACTAAACCCATCAGCAAGGACGGATTTATATTAATTAGTGTGGGGCAAGTGCCCCACTGAGTTTTAAAAATTTTATATGTAGTATATAGTAAAAATATTTTTTTGTCCCCACAAAGTAAATAAATTTGACCCCATTCATATTTATTTTTTTGGTTCACAACATCTATATACAAATAAAAAAAAAGAAATTAAATGATTTTATTATTTTATAAAATATTATATTAATTATTTAATAAAAATAATTAAATAAATAATAAAAAAACTAATAATAGTAATTTAATCAATTTGAATCATTTTAATTTTTCAAAGTGTTGTTTAAAAATTATTCAAGTAATTTAGATATTTAATGTTGTCATCTGTTTTTTCTCTTGAACATTATTTTGCTCCATTGACTACGTGAATGCGTGATTGTTGTCTCTATTTTTAAGAATAATATCTTCCATTTAAATATATTAAGATAGAAATTCAGGTACAATTAACTTTATGTAAAGTTAATAATTGAGAGTCACTAGATAAAATTTTGGTCAAATCAGTCAAATTATTTAACTGTTCTCAACTATTAACTTCACTATCAATTTTGATTCATCTTTCTATATGATTTTATTTAAGATCTTTTTAGTGAAGTGAGAATTAGTTCATATATGTGAAAAAAAATTAAACTCATGCCTTATTACATGTTTCTTTTTTTTCTTATTTATGTGATTAATTTTAGCACAAAATCAAAAAAAATTATAGCCAAAGCAACAATAGTATATTGTGTATATATGGTTTCACTACTACTTTTACAAGTGTTTTTTTATTTTGTTTTATGAATTGATTTTAAAATTATATTTGATTAGTGAATTTAATTTTAATTTTAATTTTAATTTTGTGATGTTGAATTATTAACAGATTATTATTTAAATAATTATTTTATTGTTTTAATTTATTTGTGAGATAATTTGAAAATTAATTATATTTTATAATAATAAATATAATTATAAAAATAATTATCATGTTATGTATATTTTGTCCACTCATAAAATTTTCTGGATTTATCACTACCCATCAGAATGCTCTTTACATATATATCCTGTAATAATTAAGGTTACTAAACCCATCAGAATGCTCTTTTCATTAAAAAAAAATCAAATCCACCGCTAACTAGATAACCAGTAATCCACGTACCTGATGGTTCTATATTTCACAACATTTAAAAAAGAATTTAATCACATGCAAAAAATGGTTATTAATAAGTAATAAGTACTAATGCGTGTTTAAAAAAAACCAAAATATTTGGTATTTGATAATTAAAAAAAATTAATAAAAAATATCCATAAAACACACTACACCTCCAAATTAACCCTCTAAATTTTAATATTAAAATAACCATCCGTACACTAGTAAAATGAACATCCGATATATCTATTGTTTACATTGTTTAATATTTTCATTGTTTACCTATACTTTTCCTTAATTGAATTCAAATTTGCCGATCCTAAACGAAACACACAAAAGAAAGCTTAGATTATTAAGAAAAGATACCCGGTGGTAGGTGCATGTGAAGTTCAAAGAACCTCCCGAAAACATCAAATGTCATGAGATAGTTAACTCTCAACATGCAACTAAATTAAAGACAAGTATTAGTCTGAAGCAAAAAGAAATCAAAATGTATCAGGATGCCACCATAAATAAAGCAACGAAGGAATACCTCAACCTAGAAGAAGATCCCGAATAAATGGAAGCCTCGTGTATATGTCATCCTTTCCTAGAATCTCAGCATTAGTGTCCGGAAAGAACTCAAATCCAGGAAGCTCTGTGATGGTTCCATCGTCAGAAATGTGATAAGGATAGCGAAGAAGGTGGCCATGAAGGTCAACGCTAGATATATCGGAATATGATTTCCAATTCTCCTCAGCAAACTGGTTCACCTTCTCAATACATGCTTTACTCTCAGGGTTGAGGAAGGTGTTTTCATGTTTGCCAAGATGCTCCAACCACAAGGACCTGCGGAAATCATGCACCTGGCCCGTTGCACCGTTTGGCCCGCTAGCCAAATAGTAGGGTTGGTAAGCTCCCATGCCAATCTCAGTGTCTCTACCACCATCCATGGATCTCTGGTTGATGTTGGCCGATCCAATGATTATGTATTCATCATCAACTGCCAATAATAGAGAAAAAGTAAGATTATGTTTAGTTTGTGTTTTTATTTAAAAAAAAAAAGTAAAAATTATTAGTCATAGCATATATTTATACGGTCTGTTATAACTTAACAAGTTAGTTAGAATTTGAATTAGTTATATTAATTAGTCGCCTTATATACATACGATAAAAAAAATTCAGGTGAAGTAGACTTCACGTGAAGTTGATATCTGAGAGTCATTAAATAAAAATTTAGTCAAATCAATCAAATTATCTAACAATTTTTAGGTATCAACTTCACACATGAAGTCGACTGCACCTGAGTTTCCACTGTATACAATAACAACCAAGTTCACCTTCTCACTAGACGCACGTATCATAAGTTTTTAACTGAGTTTGGTAGTCTTAGTGATTTAATATAGTAAAAGTTTAGATTAACTTTCGACATACCTATCATTAGCTTAGAATGTACATAAATCATGAAGCGCCTGGCCTCTTGGGCTTTCTGGTAACTGGAACCTTTGGATGGCTTGTCTGGAGGTTCATACTCTCCTTGCTTCTTCACCTCTCGATTTCCAAGGCAGAAGAATGCCAAATAATTTTGAGGTTCTTCATCAATTCCCGCTTCCTTGATTGCTTGATTAATGTCCCTGTACATCTTTTCTATTGTTCCTTTCTGCAAATCTAACATTTTCCGAACAAAGGAACATTCTGGGATACCCTCAGGCCACATGGGAATGACAACATACACAGCGAACCTTTCCTTGGCTTTAATCTTACTAACAATTTTAAGTGTAAGCTCCGTTGCAATTTGATGTGAAGCATCATTTTTTTCAGAACTATTTCCTATAAAATACTGGTTCTCAATATAGATGAAGCGCTCGGCAGCTCTAATAGCATATATATACGCATCGTGAATGCTCCGATCTGTCTTCTTATTCTTCCCTCGAAAACCTTTTTTTGTTTCAGCAGCTTCTCTAAACAACTGAGCATTCCACGTCTCATGATTAGGCTCAATTATTTGTTGGTCACTTATGACATCTTTAACCTGTTTCTGTGGAACAAGTATGCCCTCTTTTCCTTCCTTCTTGCAGCTCTCCACAATGCCACGGTCACCCATGACATCTTCAACCTGTTTATCTGGAACAAGTATGTCCTCTTTACCTTCCTTCCTGATGCTCTCCACAAAGTTTTTATAAACATCCCATGCAACAGGCCCTTCAAGGCGACAGTGCGCGTCATGCCACGGTTCTCTAGGGCCTCCTTTTGTGATTGCAGTACCTTCAAAGTTGGGTTGATGAAAATCCCTGCTGTGCTCACCGTCCGGGCCCAAACTGCTAAAAAGTGGATGTGATGGAGTGTCGAATCTTCCTTTGCAGAGATCTAAACCCCCGATAAAACTCACTAATCTTCTCTTCGCATTATTGGTCAATGGAGCGTCCACAATCACCACTTTCTCGTGATGAGAACACATCCATTTCTCATGAGTACGTAGAACACACTCCACACCAGTGCCTTTGAAATACCGTTCCGTTTCTTTGTCACAAGTACCCATGAGTCCTTCATTTTTAAATAACCGAACAGCTGTTACATCGTTCCAAAGAAGTAGTACAACTCTTACACCATCTTTCTCTTTTTTCTTGAGCAGCTCACCAAGTGTTTGGACACTTCCAGGATTCATCCTTGGATCCCTTATGAGGGTTATCTTAGTGTCAAGAGACCAGGCTGTAATGTATATGAAGTGTTTTGCTCCATTGATTTTATCAAACATATCCTCCCAGCATCCGTGGGACTCGTATTTCCCAAGTCCGGCATCGGCTTTTCTCTGGACAAATTCATCCCGGGTATGAGCATCTTGGAAAAGAGTTACCTCACATCCAATTCTCTGTGGAAAGCATCTGGTGGGAAGCCCTAGCCATTTTTTAGCTTTAGAAAACTGCAGCCTCAGGTGGATTGATGCATTCAATGGCTTCTCATTCTCATCCACTAGTTCGAGCCTTCTGTCTATAGGACACTTTTCCGAGATATCCCCAGCAAGTACCCATGCTTGTGCAAAGGCATCAATTGGTAGCTGACCAGTAGGTTTTGCATAGTTGTCGTCACAGTGCAGGACGAATACCATTTTTGATGCTTTAAGGCAACATACAAAATCCAAGCGCACTTCCCAACTAGAATTGTTGGGTTGTTCTATATTTTTGCTTACACATTTGGTTTGCCCCACAAAAATAGCCACATGGTATCCAGTTACATGTTTCCCCGTGTTTTTTTGAGCAATCTGAAGGACAGTAGCGCAATGTATATATAATTAATGAAAAGGAAGCCAATTAAATTCTAAGCTAATTACTATGGTGCTTAAAGATAGTATCTAATTTATTAAAATTTAATATAAAAAGTAAATTAAAAAAATTTAGACACCCATTCATAATTACCATATAATTAGCCAAATTCAGAGTACATATTTCCTTAAGCTTCGGGATTGTCTTTCTCTGACAATATGTACAATTTTAAATACAAGAGTAAAAAATATTAGCTCTCTCTTAGGGTTAAATGCAGCAGTGAAAGCAAGTCATTGGAAATGGGACTAAATGACTAACCGAGGTAATGCTACCGGCCTTGGTGCCATTTTCAATCCCCGAAATAACTACCTGTATGGTTCCGTTTAACAAAACCGCTGCCATTGCTAGCCTGCTGGAAGTGAAAAGATTGAATGTAAGATTGAAGATCGCACGAAACAAAAGCTAACTGCTTTCACATTCTTATCATCTTTCCTGTCAGGATCTCCTCTCCATACAAACACATACATACAAAATCTAAGAAGAAAAGAATGAAAAAGAACAAAGGCTAATAACAAAACCTAGAGAGCACTCTTAACGAGTTTCAGGAAACAAAGATCAGCTTAAAAGAGAAGGCGCAATTTTGTGCGACTGATGAAGTAGATATGGGGAAGTATAAAATAAGATTATTCTCTAAAATAGCATAAAATTTTCATTTTCGTTTATACCCACATTGCAAAAATGTTTAGCAAAACCGCTGCCAGTGCTAACCTGGAAGTGTGGACAGATTGAATGTAAAATCGAAGATCCCACGAAACAAAAGCTTAGTTCCCTGTACAATCACGTACATACAAAATCTAAGAAGAAAAGAATGAGAAGGAACAAAGGCTAATAACAAAACTTAGAAAGAGTTACCGAGTTTCAGGAACCTATCAGCTTGAAAGAGTTAGCAACAATAAAACACATCCCAGGGGTGTGACATGTAAATAATAAAACAATATGGTGAGATGCAACATAGTTTTAGATTTTTGTTGACTAATAAAACACATCCCAGGAGTGTGACAGTAGACGATGAATATTCTTGAAATTTGATTCGACATTGCTCAAAATTATGTACGTGATTGAAAAAAGTAGGGGCAACTGTATAAAAACAGGCTGGCCAATGATAAGGAAAAGTCATATTACATAATTAAAATTATGCAATAAATAATTATATTCAACCATTTGTAATATTTTGCCAAGTTAATATAATTTGTAATAAATAATAAATGAAATCATATTTGTTATGAAAAAAAATCTATCTATGTATTATGCTTTTTTTTAAACTTAAATAAAAAACATAATTTATTCCATTAATTATTTAAGACGAGATTGATGGAGGCATGAAATCACGTATTAACAAATATTAACTAAAAAATTATGTAAATAGGCATCATTTCATCGTAATTTTATGTTATTGACTATTAGTTGGTGTCTTAATTTTTGTAGAGTATTTTATCCAAATATTGTTACTATAAAACAAAATATTTATATTATTAATAATATATGTTATATATAATTATAAATTTTGAATATTCTAAAATAAAAAATAGTTTAATTTATTTTACAATGATATTTATTTTAGAATTACTTTAAATTATAAATTATTTTAATATTTTTATTATTTGTGTAATACATTATAAGTATTATTTATCTTCTAATTTATTTAAGTTACAACTATGTATATGAATGAAGTATTCGGTAAATAAATAACAAAATTAATATTTACCTGCATTTAAGAGTATATTCAAGAGTAAAACACACTGATAAATCATTTCCGTCTTAAAATTATGTTAATGTCCTATTTTAATTTTCGTTACAAACATATCTTAAATGATTCTATATAACTCAAATAAATTAGATTTACTACTATTACAACATATACATGCTAAATTGAATCAAATTGATTCGATTTACATAAAATCAATTTAGAACATGCTTGTAACAAAAATCAAAATAAGATATTGGCGTAATTTTGAGACTGAAATAGTTTATTAATATGTTTTATCTAAGTAAATGTACTTTTCAGTTAAATTATATTTATTTTTATTTTAAAAATCTTTATTATATATTTTTTTTATTTTTATCTTATTTGTTAAGTAAACATTTTATAAAATTTAAACTGAAAATTTTATTAAATATCCTTTCTTGATATGAATTTATTGTAACAGTATAATTGGTAATTCAATGACACATAATATATATAGAACTTAGATTGTAAGAATGATCATCAAATATTAAAATTATTTTGAATTTTACACTTTTAATTTGTTTATCATTTGTGTAATGCATGATTAGTATATACCAATTATCTACAAATTAATTTTAAGTTATAACTATATTTGAATTAAATATTTTTTAAGTAAATAAAAATATGATATTTATCTGCATTTAAGATTTTATCAACAAAAATTTAAATTAATTATTTCTCTTTTTTTGGTTCCATAGGAAAAAAGAAACAAAAATTGTCAAATTTTATTTGACTATTATAACATTTTTAACTTATACTTTTAACTTATAGAAATATTTGCAGTCATTTATTTAATTGTTTTTTAAGATGTAATTTTTCATTTGTAGTTATTTTTTTTATTTTTATTTTTATCTCATTTGGTATTCAAACTTATTATGAAATTAAAATATTTAATATTAAAAGTTTAAATCTGCACGTAAATTATGTAAATTGAGAAAAGCATTGTTTTCTTACTCTCATATAGCAAAATTATTATCTTCTCCTATCTCACTATTAACTTTAGACAAAAAAGTTTTACTCTTAGAAGATTTTAACAGATCTTATTCTCACAGTTAGTTACATATTTCCTTCCACTTCTCAACTCCTCCAAATATTTTATTTAGCCATTTTAGCCACCAAACATATTTATTCATCATAGACGTCACCAATATATAATTAAATACACATACAAAATTTTTTAAAAAACAATGCCGTAATTATACACGAGTCAACATTCTGTGTACTAAGAAATTTGCTGAGCATTTATTCCTTAGGTGTGAGGTAGCTGTGTGGTGCAAGTGGTTGAGGTCACTAGGTGGAGAGTGGGTGATCCCTAGAACCATTAGAGAAATGTTTGAAAATTGGCATGGCTTACATAATAGACAACAAGGGCAGAAGATGTGGATGATAGTGTTCTTTGCAGTAATTTGGAACATTTGGTTGGAATGGAATGCACAAATCTTTAAGAATACAAGAGCAAGTCTGGAGGTCATTCACACAAAGACGGTGATGAGCTATACAGAATGGCGTGGTGGTGATTCTGGGGGAGGCTATTGATAGGTCTGGGATTGTTAGGTGTTGGTTTCGTTGGTAGCTCGTTGTATGTCTTCTTCTTTATTTCTTATGCTTTACTTTAATGTGTTGAGCTTCCTTTATTTCAAAAAAAAAAAAAAAACAATGCCGTATAAAAATTAAGTCATTACAAAACAGTATTGTGTTCGCACTTTTTTTTTTTGAGGGGGAAGGGATAATAACTTATCGAGATTTATTTTTATTAATTGAAAGTACATAAACTTGCTTATTAAAAGTAAATCTACTATATATCTAGTGTAACAAAAAAAATATAATTTTCCATATATATAGTTTTTGGTAGACTACCATATATAGTTTTACAAATAAATTAAAGGAAGAGTTAAATTGATAATGTTGAGTAAGTAGATAAATTAAATATTAAATAGTAATCATGTATAACATAATGCATTATGCATATGTTTGTTGGATATTTAAGTTCTTGTACAATACTGTATTTGGTATAATTTATTTGAGATGTTAATCCTATTAGAGAAGCAATTATGTAGCAAATTCTCTAATTTCATGTTATTATAATTATTTTATGAATAATATTTTAATTTAAAAGTATAGGAAAAATTAAAATAATGTAAATACCTTATAAAAAGATCATCTATCTAGTTCAATTTTGTAGCATCTCATTATTTTTAATGAATGCAGTGAGCATTCAGTGATCTAATACTTTATTGAATTATATTTATTAGTTGATATACATAACATAATCATTATTTTTTATATATAAAACTTATGTAAATATAAGTACAAATTATTATTGATAAGATATTAATAAAATAATAAAACATATTAAAATTTTATTATTTATTAATTATTATTATTTAAAAATATAAAATAAAATATATTATTTAATTATTAAATTAAAAAAATAAATTAATAATAAAATAATAAAAAATTTTAATATTCCTAATATTTTTTAAAATAATAATATTTATTAGCCACTGTTCGTTACTTAATTTATAATTAAAAACAGTACATAGAGCGTAGACGCAATGAGGCAACAAGGAATTCTCGAGAGGGAAAAGTCTAAGGGCCAGCAATTTTTATATTTTTTGCCCAACACTTAACCATCAAAATAAAAGTGAGTGATCTTTTATTATTAGATATAATTTCACACTATTAAAAATACTATTAATGACCAATTGATGGTTACAAAACACTAAAATTACTGGTCCCCTAGCATTCCTCTTCTCGAGAGTGTCTGAAAACCCATTTTCAGCTTCTTCTCTTCTCACAACCCGACAAAACTCTTCTCTTTCTCTTTCTCTCTCTGCTTCAGTGGCTGTAGCTCGTAATTTTCCGTCAAAAACCTCACCTTTTTCGATTCCCTTTTTTTTCTCTCATTCATTCAACTTTTTGTAATTAAAGGGATGGTTAAATTTTTATTAACATCTTAACCAATGAAAAAGCAGCTAGCTTAGATGCATTTAACTATTTATGTAAAGTTACATAATATCTAGACCAATTATTGAATCGATAAATTTAGAGCTTTGAAAATTTTAAAAATTTAACATGAGTTTATTAAATAATATATAATAAAATAACTTTTTATATATAATATAATATATATTTTTAAAAAGCAACTTTTTAAAAATTAAATTTTTAAATCAATTTTTTAAAGAACCACACCGATTTTTTAAGTTCCGGTTCATTATTCAACTCAATTAAAGAAGGAAAATAAATAAACGAATGGGATTTGCGTTTTATGTGAGTTTTGTACTTGCGAATTGTGATGTTAAGCTTTTTTTTTTTGAGAGAGAGAGAGATAGAGAGAGAACCTTTTTAGGCGTGATTGTTGGAGGAGACAGCTAATGTTCGCACTTTATGCGCAGGTAACTGAGGTAAGTGTGTTTTTGTGGGGTGAGAACAATTAGGGAATCAAAAGCATATCAGCCAAAAATCAGCCAAAATGTGTTTGGGTTTCATGAAAAATCAGGTTTTAGTTTGTGTTTCGTGATCCCAAGAGCAGTTTTCAAATATATTATTCAAAAAGTGATTCTAATTAAACGGTTTTGTTTACTTTTTGGCTGATCACCTTTTGTTTGGTTCCATATACTTTTCTAAAAGTATTTATGATGCTACTATGGCACTATGTTAAATAAATTTAATTTGATATTACTAATAATTAAAAATGTTTTGTAAAATTATTTAAATTTATTCTTTTAGATAATTATTTATATAATAGATACGAAAATTTATGCCAGAGAATATATTTATGCCACTGTCTCAATTCCTCTGGTCCCCAACTTTTGGATGGATACCAAATTGGGCATATTTTGGTAGAGAAAGTATTATTCACAATTTCTTCTTATTCACATTCATTAATGGGTTGAACTTTTGCCTTATAATCCCTCTCCTACACTCCCCTTGAAACTGGCATTTACTCGAAGAGTCACACATATCATGCCAGGCATGGGATTATTTGTAAAATGATTGATTTTGTGTTTTGAATTTCACTTGTGCTTCACGTCAAGTGAAAGTACCAACTTAATTAATAGCATTGTTGATTTGTTCAAATCATTATGCCGCCTCCAATTGATAGAATGTTTTGTTTCCAGTTATAATATGTCCTAATTTTGACTGTCACAGCAACAGAAAGGAAACCATTCATGGACACACAAAGTGAGACTAGGAAGTTGGGGCAGGACATCTTCAAGGGAAGGCATCGAGCGCGAGCTCAGGTCAAACTTAATTCGACTGTCTCTAGCAGCAGCATTAGCAACAAAACTACCATTGAGACTTGGAACTTGGAAGGTTTCATATTGAAAATTATGCATCTCAAGGTTCTAAATTATAATTTTAGTCCACATTGGAAGTACTACTCTTTGAGGACTTCATACCCTTTTCTCTCCTATAAAGGCTTTTTATTTAACCTTAAGAATTTTCTCTATATTCACCTTTCTAAGTTAGAAATTCAGGTGAATTTTTTTTTATTTGAACTAGCATTGGAATTAGTTAAATAAAGCGTGTGTTTTTTCTCTGTATTCCAATGCGTGTGTTTTTAATTGTCCATTTGTCCTATCTGGTCACGAGCAAATTAATTTAAATTCACCCTCTCCAAAAAAGTATATTTTTTAATTTCATGGTCAATTTCAGCTGAATTTTTTAATTTTCTTTATAGATGTCTTTGATTTTAATATTTATTTGATAGTGTTTCATTTTGAGAAATCAGTGTGACGTGGCTGACTGTATTCTTGATTGGCATAT
The DNA here is from genome assembly GCF_003086295.3 of Arachis hypogaea. Taxonomy (NCBI): domain Eukaryota; kingdom Viridiplantae; phylum Streptophyta; class Magnoliopsida; order Fabales; family Fabaceae; genus Arachis; species Arachis hypogaea. Next base: position 252,150 of record NC_092046.1, read on the forward strand.
AATGCAGCTTAGCACATTTCCTGGTCCATGGTGTGTGACAAAGAAACAGTTCCGACAGAAGCCGAGACTCAACCTCATTTGGTGTTTCACCCAACTCATCTAAATCTTTTTATGAATGTAAATTATTCATCTTCCTCCTGAACAACAGCAGGAGTGAATTATACAGCAGAATTTCTTGTATGCGTAAATAATGTGATGTCTTTCTTTACAAAAGTATAGATGGTAAATGGGCTGATTTATGTACACAAAAACAATTGGATAAAAAATATTCTTATAAACCAAGTTGGGTTGGTCTAGTGGTTAGCTCACTAGTCCGCTTAAGCAAGTGTTGGGGGTTCGAATCTCGCCTTGTGCATGCAGCAACCCATTGGCCAACGGCAAACCCTTAAATGGAGCTCAGTACTGCGACGGATTAGTCATTGACCTGCCGGATTGGGGGATACCGTGGGAAACAAAAAAAAAAAAAAATTCTTATATTGCATCTTGCGACGAAGCTACAAATAAAATTGCAGTCCACAAAATGAGGGATTCGATGTATCACAAACGATGTTATGGTAGTGAAATACATTGTTATGATTTTTCGGCTACTACACTGGCTTGGCTAAAGGCCTATTAAGTATTGTACACAAAATATTAAAATGTATATCAATGTCAATCAGTATGATTATAACAAACATACCCTGTCTCCACATTGGGTCAAGAACAGGATCAGAGGGATCAAAAACTGCTAATTCATATAGAGCCATCGAACCGGTCCAACCAGCAACCAGAGCCTAATTTTTATAGGTCTGCTCAAAAGAGAAAAAACACAACCAAATTATGCAATAACAATTCACAAAAGAATGATTTCATTATTCCCATAAAAGCTAAGCAGATACACTATATTAACTACAAAAGCCATGAAGCTGTTTCATTTAAATATTTCGTTACAGCCAACAAGGTGGTGTGGGTTATAGACCTATGAATTTATATATATCAGAATTTACATGTGTTGCGTCTTACTATTCAAGCTCGCAGAAAAGTCAACCAATCTGAACCATAATTGATGCAAAATCCAAATCAGATTCTCCTTCTAGTATTATAGAAAGATCACGATAGACTCTCAGCATTCAAGAGAACACAAAGTCGGTGAATTATCAAAGCACTTCGTCTAGAGCATTAAGAAAAAAATAATTTAATAACTAAAGATAAAAATAAAAGCAAATACATAATTTTAGTGAAACTGCATAAATAAAGATTAAATTTTTGAACAAGAAAAAAGCATACTTCTCCAAAAGAGAATTGTCTATCCGAAATTTCTCCACCTGAAAAACAACAATCTACCGAAAGTGCTGAGGATCTTTTGCAATAGCTGCATGAACATCGAGAACTAGTAGTACATCCTGTTTAATTTTGTTTAATTACAAAAAAAGAAAGATGAATAACTGATAATATAGTAGTGCATGCTATATAGTCACAATTTTGATCGAGTTAGACTTTTATTTTTATTGTATATTTTAATTACGTTAGGACTTGAGAAAAAAAGTCTAAATATTGATAAAGCAAATTCAATACTCAGTATATAGTAAAAGCAAAAGCTTAATGTGATTTACCATTCTAAACTATATTCTGTTAATGACTTAATTATAGTACTAAACTCATTATACTCAACCCTAACCCATGTTTAAAATGGATACACATTTGCTATAGAAAAAAACATTCACACATATTTCTAAGCAGGAATTATTTCTAAAACACAAAATGCATTACCTTAATTATTAAGGTAGCTCCTTGATAATTATCATGAATTTGATATCACAAGCTCATCAAAGATGACAATAGTAAAATCTGCATTCAATTTAGCAAATGACTAAACAACGATCAATTTTTTTTTGGTTTCTTATACATATTTTTATTCTATTGTTTAGATTATTTAAAAGTATAAAATTATGATTAATTGAATTCTAAAATTTGATTGATTTAAAAGATATTTTTGTCTAATCGAATAAAGTAAGGATGTTTAAGATTTTTTATAAAATTAAATATTTTTATTTTTATTTTTATTTAATTAAAATGATATTTTAGTAAAAGTTGTGATATAATATATAATTATTTTTAAAAAAACTAAATGTGGATGTGAAAAATAAATTCCACGTGACTTATTATTATTTGTTCATATTTTAAACGTATAAGTACGTATGAATTTATCATCATACCGTAAAAAATACCTGTATTTATTAGTTGATATAATGTAATCTATTTAATTTGGTAACAATAATTAAGTAGAAACTAATTAACTAAATACCATTATAGTGAAAGATAAATTTTCAATTCCCAAAATAGAGAAAATACCGGATGAACTACATGGTGCAGTGTTCTTTTTAAAAATACTGGATGAGCTACATGGATGAGTAGTTGAAGCGCTGATAATTATTAATTTAATTATTAACAAGTAATATATTATTATCAGATTTATTGAGAGACAAATTTAATAGTAAAAAACACTCAAAAATCTAATTTATAGCACCAAAGTTATCCATGAAAATTTTCCGACAATAACAACCTTTAGAGTTTTGTCAACTAAAAATTTATATTCGCTAGTAAATAATTATTTACGAAGTTTTTATTGTCTAATTTCGTTTCTCACTAAATTCAATAGTAAATAATTTTCCAGCGGATTTTTTAGTTATTTTGCCAATAAATCAGGCAGATTTTTTTTTGTAGTGTTTAATTCATTGCAATAATCAAATCTTAGGTTCTAGCTAGTTTGGTACAATAACATGTATCATTCATTGGACAAATTAATATAGAAATTGAATTTTAGACAAATTGATCAATGGTCTTTTTGATCAAATCTGAGGTAAGAATGCCGTAAGTTCTCTCAGTAGGGTGATAACTATCCCAGAACACATATTTGGATGCATCTTTGCATATTTTCAATGAGAAAGTGCTACAAAATGGGCCAAGTTCCATACTTGCAATGCCACAGCATGCTCTGTCCACGCTCTCAAACCCTGTTCCACAGTCACTTCACCAATTAGTATATGTATAAAATTTCACATAGAATATGAATGTGAAATATTTTTTAGTATATTAGACCTATAATTTCATTTATTTAAAATATTTATTATTTAAAAGTTTCAAATTATGTCCTTAACTTGTATAATTATTTTCAATATGTGTAACTACTCTAGTCTTATAGTTAAAATATTGTTTATATATGTATAGAAAACTGACCAAATTGATTGGGGTGTTGAATGAGCATATTGAGTGAATTATGGACATCAAGGTATACAATTCTGGAACCAGAGAGGGTCTTCTTGAGAGCCATAAGTGATTGATAGAGCATGGTATTGTAGACTTGTGCTGCCTTTGTTACTGGCTCCACACAATTCCTTTTTATGCCTCCTCTCACTGTCCTCTGCATTGGGATGCATCCTAATGCTGATAAGCTCACTGTTCCAATCCTTCTTGCTCCCAATCGATATAGTTCCTTTTATTCATTCAATTCAATTCATCATCATCATATACTATTTGTTTGAATTTAACAATTCAACTTTTTCAATAGTTAAATGACTGATTATGGTAAAGTAGTGTTATTGATAAAGGGACATGAGACATATTATATATGTTCCTTGTATTAAATTAAACAGTTAAATGACTGATTAATCCGATTAAACCAATAGTCTATCTAATCAGAACCATAATAATATCACACACAATTCAATATTACTTGATTTGTATTACTAGGGGTGAGCACGAGTCGGTTTAATTCGGGTTTATGGTAAAATTAGAATCGAATCAATCAAAATGTAATTGGTTTGGTTTGGTTCGGATTTGCATTTTTTTGTATATGTACCTGAACTAAACCAAACCGATTAAGAACGGGTTGGTTCGGTTCGGGTAATTGGGTACCCAATGACTTTAAAATTTATAAAAAAAAAAACCAAATTTTTATGTTAAAAATTCAACAAGTACAATAAATATGTAACATCAATAGAAATAATCCAAACATGTTAAACACCAAATATATTAAAAACTAAACTCATTAAAATCCAAACATATTAATAATGAATAATCATTGTCTAATGAAAAAATCATATATATTTTTTATTTTTTTTATTTGATTAATATATGATCAGGTTCGCGGGTTGGTTTGGGTTCCGCACCCCCAAAACCGATACCCGAACCAATCACTAACAAAAGTCATCGATTTGGTTCGAATTGGACCTGATTACCTATTGGTTTCAGAAATAATTTAATTGATTCGGTTCAAATTCGGACAGGTAATCAGGTACCCGCTACCCGTGCTCACCCTAGTATTACCCTTTGCATTTTAAGAAGTACCATATCTTCTAATATCACTTAACTTTAGGCCTAGGGGAGTTAAAAGAAAGAACCACTAAATATTTTCTAGCATTATTCTTGCATTTGAAAATTTTAGGCCAAATTAAAACTACAAACCACTAATTTCATAAGTGAGAATAAAACTCTTATCTTATTTAACCAACAATTCAAGCTATAAGTATTATTCAAAGGTCTTCTAAATATTCAATTGCATATAGAGTAATTAAGTATTTACATACCAATATAAATCTTGTTGTTAATCTGATAAGCCTTCTTGAATATTGTCTGACATTGTAATGGACTCTCCTATATGGTGTGAGAAAATATGTTCCTGCAATATCATTGCTTCCCATGCTGATGAGAACTATGCTCTTTTCAAGAATGTAAGCTGTTCTTTCTTCTCCCACAGCACCCTTAAGTTTTCCAATGTATTCTTTGAACATGTCTAATTGATCCTCTGTTGACAACACTGACTGATATATATAACAAAATCATAAATAGAAAAGAAAACTGTTAGAGGATCTTGTAACACATACATAGTCTTAGGAGTAATTAAGGTTTTGAATGAGCACTTATAGTTTAAAACTTTATAATCAAATTTATTATAGATTTAATTACTCTATTGGTCCTTATAGTTTTGTGAAATTTTCAATTAGGTCTCTATACTTTTTTTTTTAATTGGGTCCTTGCACCAAATTTTTTTTCAAGTAAGTCCCTCTTAGTAGTAATTAGCTTAATTTTATAGGGACCCAACTAAAAAAAAAATTGGTGCAGGGACCCAATTAAAAGAAAAAAAAGTATAGGGACCTAATTGAAAATTTTGCGAAACTATAAGAACCAGTAGAGTAATTAAACATTTATTATATATAGTATAATAAATTTTAAATAACTCATATATATATATATAATTTAAGATTTAATTATCTTGTTTACTTTTATAATTTCACAAAATTTATAATTAGATTTTTATAATTTTTTTTAATTAAGTCTTTACACTAATTTAAATTTTATAATTAGGTTCTTATTAGTATAAAAAATATTAGAGTTAATTAATTTTTTTTTTTTTTGCAAATTGAAAGTACCCACAATTAAAATTCTAATTAGATTTTTGACCACATGTCTTTTAAAATGAATATTATGTTAACTTTAATGTTTCTAATACAAAAATAACCTAATTACAAAATTAAAAATAGTATATGGACATAATTAAAAAGAAAAAAATATAAGAACCTAATTGCGAATTTGGTGAAACTATAAAAACCAATCGCGTAATTAAACCATAATTTAAATATTTCGAGTTAACTAAGTGTTTATATTTTATGATACTTTTTCAACTATGTTCTTAAGAGACAATAATGGAGGAGTAAAGTGAAGATTACAGCTAGTTCAACTGTGAGAGGATCATATCCTGAACCAGCAGAGGCAAAGCTCACCCCACTTAAGAGATCTTCAATCTCCAAATCTGGATCAAGATAAGGTGGCATGGAATCCTTAATTCCAAGTATTTCAACTGAAAAAAAAAAGAAAAAAAAATCCAAATCTTTTAGTACAAGTTTTTTCCTATTTGTGAATTCATAATAAGTATTTTATCAAAATGACAAATATTACCACTACTAGAAATATGATTTTTTCGGACGAATTTTGAGACGAAATTAAAATAAATTTCGAACAAATTAGAGACAAATTTTTTTTTCAAACAAAATTGGAACGAATTTTTTTTGTCCCAAAAAACTTTGTTGCTAATTTACATTTTGTTTAAAATTTCGTCCGAAATTTTTTTCAGACAATTTTGTAAGATAGATATGAATAAAAAATAGTCTATTAAAATGTACTATTATTTTAACTAAAAAATCATATCAAAATCTTTTAAGGTGGTATGAAATATAGAAACAGAGTGAATATTTAACTGGCCATTGGAATAAGGCATTATTATTAGTTAATAATTAATTACCATAAAAATCTGAAGGGATTCTGCCATTGCAAAACCTTCCGGTGGATTCTTCTGCAAAGAAATCTCTGCCATAAGGTTTAAAATTGGACCTCAAAGCTGTTAGAATGTAATTGTTGTTGCCAGTATCCAAGATTGAATCACCAAAAGCTATGACAGCAGGAAATGAATAGTTCATATATGTAGGTTGTTGTGACGATTTGGCTACTGTCACAACAAATAATGAATAAAACAAAACTAGAAGAGGAGAAACATAATTGAAGGTTGAAAGCTTCATCATGTGATTTAAATTTCACTCTTTTGGTTCCCCTTTTTGGAATATAAATTTATATTTGGAGAATATTTGTTGAGTCAATCATCATATATTGAAACATTTTGTTTAAGACAAAAATATTCATATTATAGTAATATAAAAATATTATTTGTATACTAAAATCAGAACTAAAAATTAGTTATTATATATTTTTATATAAATATAATACGTATTTATACTAGTGACTAATTTTGTTGATAATAATAATGTTAATTCTCTCACGGAAAAAATGTAAAATTAATGTTAAGCATATATGTTAATTAATTATAATTATTAACAAAATATTTGAGAGCTCTAGGTGTTACTTGTAAGTAAATGAAAATTAAAATAGATAGCAATTTAAAAAATTTGTGAAAACCTTATTAAAGTGTGAAAGTAAATTTTTTTTTCTTCCTTGAATATAAGTCAAACCTTAAATTTGCATTATAAGGTTACTAATTCTACCTTTTAATTGTCTCATTGGTGAACAAAATTCATGGTATGATATAGTTATATTACACACTCATTTGGAGATCTTTGTTCTTCACGTAAGATAGGTCATACATATGTTGTGTTTCCCTAAATACATTCTCCCATTGATTGGAAAAGGAAAACCAATAAAAATAGGTCAAAAATTGAGGTCATGCATTTGATGCTTGGAGACAATCACCACTAATGATGGGAAAGGAAATTTTGATACTACAAGAAAATATAAACTAAGGAGAAGTTTAGTTTTTTGTAAAAACACTCAATAAATTTTTTATACCTAGAAAAATGTATGAATTGTGTTTGTTATGTTGTTAGAAAATTTAAATAGAACTACCATTACTATTAGAATTTAATTTTAAGCACAGTTAATATTAAGTAATTTTATATATGTATTTAATCGGCTAAAACTTTTATATATGAATAATTTTAATGTAAAATACAAAAATATTTGATTATTTTAGTATTTTACACTGTTGTGATAGCAGCATAAAACGTTAATAATATTTTGTAATAAAAAAATTTAATTATAAAAGAACAAAACGTTACATTTTGTAATAAAAAAATTATTTTAATTATTAAAACATAAAATATTATTGACATTTTGTTAAAAAATATTATTTTAATTATCAAGGTACAAAATGTCAGTGTCGTTTTGAAAATGACCATAGCAATGTTTAATACATAACTTAGTTCATTATTATGGAGGATTTCACATCTAATAATACAATATAAAAAAAAAGTTTTATCCAATTATATAATACTATATTAGCAAAAACAAATTATTTTTATATCGACTGTAAATAATTATCTAAAAGAACAAATATAATTACATAATTACGTAAAATATTTTACACTGTCATTACATTAAAATTAAACTCGTACTATTACGTAACTAATTAAAATTCTATTCACAAGTCTTAAATTGAAAACCTCATTTAAATTAAGATAATATTAAAAAGTATATGATCCACTTGAATCACCACAACAATGGTTTTAACTAATGCATGCAACAAGATAAATAAAATTAGCAAAACATATAAAGCTATAGATTGAGTATTAATTAAAATTACATATTATTATTCATCATAACATCAAAATCACTCAATCTTCACATGAACACGAAAAATTAAAAGCAAGCAATTCTTCCCATTATTATTACACTTATAATAATGTTCTCCTAATTAAGGATCATTGACCCTTACTACTAAAATTGAGGACTTATGAAGTAATATATATAATGGCCCAATAAAACACATACACTATGGCATGAGAATTAAGAATAGTAGAATATATAATAATCATAATTAATTTCATTAATAATTGTGGTCAAAAGAAGTCTTTGATTTTGTGATCAAGAATCAAAGAACTAAGCACAAAATAAGCCTTTTGAGTAGGATGATAACTATCCCAGAAAATGTAATCAGAGTCGTTGGAACATGTGTTAAGGCTGTAACGGTTGCACAATATGCTCACTTCTATGTTCCCTGTGCCACAGCATCCTTTCTCTACCTCAGCAAAACCTATGAGCCATAAAAACTAAAATTATTATCCAAAAAGGTAATAATAATTTATTATAAGTTACAAGAAAGTTATTCAAAATAGACCTTATTATTCTTAGATGCTCCTTGTAAAATAAGTACTATACTTTTTATAATTAAATCATTTTAAATTTCTATTTGTTTATTTTGATATCAATAGTAGTTTAATTTTAGAAGGATAACTTGCTAATAAATAGGTTAATTATTTTTTTTTGGGAAAGATTATAAAAAAATAAAAGTCTAAAATTTACTAATTTATTTGTTACTTTTAATAGTAGGTTATTTTTTAAAGAGCACTATATTTTTTATTTTTTCTAAAGTGCATTAGTATTCACTATTGTAACAATTTTTTATGTAGTTAAAAAAAAGTTAAAATTGATTTTTTAATAGAAAATACTCTATAAATATGTAAAAAGGTTATTTTTAACATATATATATATATATATTCAGAGAAAGCTAAAATAAATGAACCTTTACTTTATTTATACAAAAGTTGATACATCATTTTGCTCATTAAAAGTATTGAAATAATGTATTTCATATATATTGGAATTAAATTTTTGTTACTTTATTTCATGCATACCTACCTACAAAATGAAATATCATATAAATAAAGGGAATTAATTGATTGATAATGGAAACCTTTAAATATTATATGACTTAATAATGAACAACAACAATGATGTGCTATTATTTTTTCTTTATTATTTATTAATACACAAGTGTTATTCTACAAAAGTAATAATGTCACATATCATGTACAAAGAGTATTAATTTCTCCTCGGCCATGTCTCAACTATATTTTTCCATTTAAGTTGGTAGTTGAGGGTATTCTCATGCTAATTATTTGTGAGTCACATGGAAAGTGCATGAAGGAGCAACTAAGAGTAACACATATACCCCCAACAATTATATGAACATGGAACAACTAATAAAATTACAACTTAATTTTAGTTTAAGTTGTGCTTTAAATAACAATTAGGTTAAACTATGTTTATGTTAATTCATATAATAACGAATTTCATTCGATTCGATACTGCAACAAAAGCAGCAGATAACTCCAGCTTATTAGTAGCGATTTTGACAATCGTCACAATCTGCTATCTTTTTGTAGTATATAAATCGATCATTTTATATAAAGTGAAGATTCACATGCAGTTGTCTTCATGTGAAATTGATAGTTGAAAACTATTAGATGAAGCTAAGATATCTGACGATTCTCAAATATAAACTTTATACGAAGATATCTGCATGAGAATTTTTACCATTGTCTAATAATAAGTGATGATATATTTGTTTAATAATGCCTCATAATATGTAGCTTTTTATTAAAAAAAAATAAAAATACTTGAATGAAATTGTGATTAATAAATAGTAGTATATATATGATTACCATATTTTGTAGGGTTTTGAAGCATATCAAGGAATGGATTGTAGGAATCAAGATAGACAAATCTAGCATCTGGAAACTTCTTTTGAAGTGCATCCATTTGGTTGGAGAGCTTTGAGTTAAAGAGTATTGCTGCTTGGTTTGTAGAATATGAACATGCTCTAAGGATGCCTCCACTAATTGTTCTTTGTGAGGGCACACAACCTATAACTGGTACACCAAACACTCCAATCCTTCTTGCTCCTAATCCATAAAGTTCCTATAATATCACAATATCAAGCTTCATATATATTAAAAATAATTTTTTCTAAAAAAAATGATAATAATAATAACAATAAAAGAAAGATATATACAATAAAATATATTTAAAAATTAAAGGAAAATCTTTTGAGGTGAATACTCGCATACAGTTGTTTTTATATGAAATTGATAGTCAAGAGACCTTAGATAACAATTTAGTCAAACATGTCAAATCATTTAATGAATCGAAACTATCAATTTCACATAAAAATAACTGCATGTGAGTTTCCATCTTCTTTTGATACTCTTCAATTTATTTATAAGAGTATGCGAAACTTTCATATATTTAATAGTTATCATTTAATTGTAATTATTTAATGTAATTAAGAAAATATTTTAAATTTTAGTGCAATTTTTTAAAACTTAAATTTGCAATAAATAAAAATATTCTTAAATTTTAATTTAGGATAGGATAAATCTCTAAACTTAAAATGTCCATAAAATTTAGACAAAATAACAAAATTATTCTTGTTTGGTACAGTGATTTTGCCAGATGTGGACAGCAGAGAAATTCAAACAATAATTAAATCCATGTTTCATATATAAATAGTATAGTAGTTCTATGTTTGTTTATTCATATTCCAAATTTGTTCATTTCATATTTGAAAAAAGAAAAGGAATTTTAGCTAGCAATGTATTGGAACTAAGACTACATACATATAAACAGTTTAAAGAAGATGCAACTGCCACACTGCTAGACCTAATTTTGACAAATAACATATATAGTATGGGAAATATTTCAAGTGCACCGGTAATACCGGTGTTCCAGTTATTTTAACCGTTCATCTGAATTATAAAAAATATATATAATATATATTAATTAAAATCAACGGTTAAAACAATTGGTATATCGGTACTCTCCGATGCACTTGAAATGTTTCCTATAGTATGAAATAGTAACATAACCTAAGATTGGAAAAAAATTACAACTATAATTTAGCATTGCATTTATAAGGTAACTAATAACTTTGGAATGAACAATATTCAAGCACATGCATTGGTATTTTCAGCATCAAAATGTTAAATAATTTAATGTTAAATAAAACAATAAATAAATGTTAAATAAAACAAGTTTAAATTATCTAATTTTTTTTCCTTCCTAACATACCGATTCAGCATAATATATAGTTTGATAATTAATTATCTTGTTACTACATAAATTAAATTAAATGTGGGCATGTCTTAAATAATTATATCAAACCATACCTGAAAGAAATTTGAGGCTTCAGAAGCCATAAAATCTGTGTATGATGGAATATCATACTGAATTTTTCTAAATGGTGTCTGAACATAAGTGTTGGCAATGTCATCACTTCCAATGCAAATTATGTATATACTCTTTGACACTATCATTGATGTTCTGTTTTCTCCAACTGCTTCCTTAATCTTGTTTATGTACTCCTTAAACATGTTTAGTTGTTCTGTTAATGATATCACAGACTTACAATAAAAAGAACACAAAGTAAACAAGAGTTAGGTTTCATACTTTCATATATATCATATGCTTAAGAAAATTATTCAAAAAATAATAGATATTGTAGAATAATGAAAATAGAGTATTTATATAAAGTTGCATAAATAATTTATTTATTTACCATTAATTTGGATGTTAGAGGATCATATCCGGCACCGCCGGAGGCGAAGCTTACTCCGGTGAGGAGATCTTCAAGTTGCAAATTCGGATCAAGGTAAGGTGGTAAAAGTTTCTTGACTCCAAATCTTGCAGCTGAAAAATTAAAATTAATATTAAAAAAAATAAAACATATTATTTTGTTAGGTTTTATGTTTTCATAATTATAAAATATGCATAATTGTAGATTTAAGGATAATTTTTTACCAATAATGTCTGATGGGACTAAACCGTTGCTAAATCTTCCGGTCGGATAATTTCCGTCACCAAAATCTCTTCCGTATGGTGAGAAATCGCACTTGACAATAGTACTGATATAATTGTTGTTGCCGGAATCAACTATGGAATCTCCAAACACAATCACTGCTGGCACAGTTTCATTGTTTGGTAGATTTTCAGCAGAAACATGTTGGAATAATATGATGATGGCAATGATGAGAATGGAAGAACAACACCAAAGAATTGCTTGAAACAATTGAAAAAGAAGCTTTTGCAAGAGTAGTGATGGCCTCATTTTTTTTTTCTTCCTTTGATGATATTAGTTTCTTACCTTTCTTTTTCAAGAAGTCTTGTATATATATAAGAGATGTTATATTGTATCCAAGTTAAGGTGGAGCCACTTATAAGAAATTAAATTTAGGTTTAATTACTTTATTAGTCCCTATAGTTTCGCAAAATTTTCAATTAGGTCTTTATAATTTTTTTCCTTTAAATTGGGTCTCTGTACCAATTTTTTTTTCAATTAGGTCTCTCTTAGTAGTAATTGACTTAATTGTATAGGGACTCAACTAAAAAAAATTTGGTGCAGGAATTCAAATAAAAGGAAAAAAAAGTGTAGGGACTCAATTGAAACAAAAAATTGGTGCAAGATCTAATTAAAAGGAAAAAAAGTATAGGGACTTAATTAAAAATTTTACAAAATTACAGGACCAACAGAATAATTAAACCTTAAATTTATTGTTATTTATTTGTTTATTGAAAAATGCCATCATAATTATATAATAAAAAAAAACTTGAATAAGAAATAATAATATAATAAGTAAAAAATTATTGATATGAATTTTTTATCTTGATTTTTTCAAATAACAAAACTTTTAGCATAATATATATGAATATGGGAAGAATTAGTATTTAATTTTTTTTTTAAATATTTTTTTTTAAGTTAAGATCTCTTAGGTAAAAATTATATATAAGCCACATATCATCTTAACAAATTCATTTTATTATTATTTTTATACATATTTGATAAATAAAAAAATAAATTATTAATAGACACAATAGTATTAATACAGTAGTATATATAATTAAAACAAATGTGACTTGAATGCGCAAATACCTAGTATATATTGATATGGATAAAGTAGGTATATACATAACCAATTAATACCTTATAAAGTATCCTTTTCATCATTGGGCAAATGCAAATATATACCAGACTCATACACAAAGCTATTATAAGTAATTGAAGGAAAGAAGACACTCCATGCATCCAATAGATGAGTCTTGTAAGTTAAGCATGCACATCATCACTAATATTAATTTTTTTTTGTGTAGTTTCTAGGGGTGTCCATGGATCGGATCGTATCCGCAAATTCGCGGTAAGTATCCGCATCCGATCCGAAAATTGCGGATACGATCCGATCTGCAAATTGATCGTATCGGATCGGATCCGATCCGCACCCTTTGCGGATCGGATCGCGGATATCTGCTTTACATTCGCATATCCGATTTGCGGATCCGCAGATCCGCACTATAATAATTAAAAAATAAATAAATATATATGTGTTTGGTATTATATTTACTTGTTTGTATGTTTTAGTTAGTAATTATTATTCATATATTGTATTATTTTATTTTTGTTATTTAGAGAGAGTTCGATTAAAAATATTTTAGGAATAAATAAGTTTAAAAGTATGAAAGAAATATTTTTATCGAATTCTTTTATATAGAAATATGATTAAAAAGAGAATGTTTAATTATGCGGATATATCCGATATCCGAGGTGCGGATCGAATCGGATCGGATCCGACACTAAAAGCGCAGATATCATATCCGATCCGATCCGATTGAAATTGTGCGGATCGGATCGAATTTTCGGCCATATCCGATTCGATCCGATCCGCGGACACCCCTAGTAGTTTCCACGGTATTCCCTAACCCGACACGTTAATGATTAATCCGTCACGAATTTGAGCTCTATTTAAAGGTTTGTCGATTTGAATTTCCGACACTAACTTAAACGGACGAGTGAGTTGACCACTCGACCAATTCAAGTTAGTTATATTAATTTATTTATTTTGGTGATTCTATCAATTTGGATGTCATATATATTATTTTTGAATACCAAGAAACTTTTCTAAATTAAAAAGGAAGTGTATGATAAATGATACTGCAATACTTGGGCCAGTAGTTAATGTTTAAAATTAATTTTACATTATTATTGAGTGAATTTCAATGCAAGAATATAATTATTATGTTATGTTATCACTAATGCATTAACAATAACTAACTATAGAAAGGCTTATTTGAATTGAGTATGTAATTTGATATGATAAACACCTTTGTAGTAAAATAATATATGATACTATACGTCTATACCATATAATAATACACATTAATATAAGATCACCAATCATCTTCTCTCTCACGTGATTAAAAGCATTATTATGTTTGATTTAAAATATAGAAAACATATATTTGGATTTTTGGTTATTGACAAGAAATAACTTATATTATTTCATCATCAAAATTCGATAACCAGCAATCGTGTTTTTATATGCGAATTAATTAAACTGAAAAATAAAGACAAAAAAACTATCATATTATTAACAAAATTTATATACAAATTAAGGATCTCTTTTAACCTTTACTATGAATCCTATCTATACAAGTTTTGGTATAAGCATATAATACATCAAGTAATCCAAATTAGTCACAAAATTTGCATGGGCCATCAATTTATAATTTTTTTTTTTGTTGGTAATCAATTTGTAATTTTATATCATGGTTGAGCTTCCTTACTCGTTGGAACATATTTAATGCATAATACGCTTATTTTTAACGTAACATGCATATAATAATGTAACTATCAATATATAATTGACAAAAGTAATTATGTAATGCCATAACGTAGACTTCTGCTGAAAGCTCATTTTATGATCATTACTTCATCAACTTCTTCTTTATGTTATTATTATTATGAGTTTAATTTTAATGTATAGAAAATATTATTATGAGTTTAATTTTTATTATAACACATTAACACAACACAATTAATATTTTTTTAACTTTTTGTCCTTTTGGGGTCTTTCCCTCCTTATTTTCTGCTAAATTTTGTGCAAAAGCCCACCATCGTTAAAAGGGCAAAAACGATATAAAAAAAAAAAAGCAAATACATTGTTTGTAGTGGTGATGAGTATCTCTCTAAAGTAGTCTTTGACATTGGTATTATATATCAAAATGGTTCATGGAATTTAAATTATACTAATTATATCCTGAAATTCATAAAAATATATCATGTTAGTCATTGATTCTTTTCCTGTTAGTAATATACTAATTTAATTTGATGATGATATAGCTTGATTTTATTATATGTGGTCAAATTATGATATTGTACATACATGTATTAATAATTTATTTATGTCATTAAAATACGTCAGTATATTATTAATAGAAAATGAATTAAGAACTTACCTAATATATTTTTGTTAATCTTAAAAATATAATTAGTAATTTAAGTTTTTAAAACAATTTTAGACGCAAACAGTAATTTGAGGATTATTCTTTTTAATTTTTGTACAAATTAAATTAGAATTTTATTATTGTTTTAATTTTTGTCTTTCATTTTGCACCAAACAAAATACTAAGATTTATTTTAATCTCCAATTTTTAATTTCTGTCTCTCAATCTCGATCTTTCTATTTCTGTCTCTCCACCAAACGTTACCTAAGAGTCTATTTGTGTCAAGTTCCAAATATTATTGACAGCAATCATATTTTACTTGCAATTTAAATTTTTTTTCCAAACACATTTTATAAATTTTTTTTTATCGGAAATATAGAAAAAAGAAAAGAAAAAAAAAATACAAACAAATGAAAACGAGAGAGAGAGAGAGAGAGAGAGAGAGAGAGAGAGAGGGGGGTTAAACGAGTTTATTGGCGAAGCGAAGATTGGTTCGCTCAACGAACGCTTCAACGGCAAAATTTCCCGGGCGAAAAAAAGAGGAGGGGGTTCGTGTCTCTCTCTTTGATCTCGTTCTCGCAACAATTCCCTTCATTCCCCCCTCACGCATCCACCATAAGGTTTAGGGTTTCTTAATTTCCATTTTCCTCTTTCAAATTCCCCCTAATTTCTCATTTCGTTACAATTTAGTTTTTTTTTTTGTCCTTTTTGAAAGTTCATTTTGATTGCTATCCTCTTGCATTTTCCGGTTGAGCTTGTTCCCAATTTGATTTGTCCATTTTTCAAAATTCCACCTTTTCCCCCCTTTTTGTTCCTGATTGTTGATGGACATTTCTGGATTTTTTTTTGTTTTTCTTCTTTTGGATGGTACAGACGGTGATTAATTGAAGCGTGAGGAAGTTGCAGCAAGTGGAGGAGAGAGAGAGAGAGAGAGAGAAGAAAAAAGGGGTGGTGTTGTTTGTGTGTTTTAGAGTGATTCAGAAAAAAAGGGGTCCTCAGGTGAAAGATCTGAGGCTTTTAGGTTTTTGAGGGTGTAATCGAAGAAGAAGAAGAAGAAGATGAGCGCTTCAAAGTTCATCAAGTGCGTTACTGTTGGGGATGGAGCTGTGGGCAAAACTTGCTTGCTAATATCCTACACCAGCAACACCTTCCCCACCGTAATTTCTCTTCCTTTCTCACTTTTTCTGTTTTAATTTTTGCCTTTTTTTAATGTATCTGCTGTAAAAATATTTAATTTTTTTCCCTTTTTGAAGTGAGAATTTCCTTGAAAAGTGGATCCCCCACCCCCACCCCCCTTTTTTTTTTCCGGGGTGTTGTGATGATTGTCAAAATTTTGTTGCTCAACTCAAATTGTGAAATGTTACTAAATAAGAATGCTGAGTGACCTCAGGATTCAAAGTGTTCAAGGAAATTTGGAGTATGCCTTTTCTAAGGAGGCAGTGATTTTGAGTTGGGACTGGTTAATTTGGGAAGTTGGGTTGGCAAACAATTAATGAGATGAAGTGAATGGAAATGTCTCTTACTTTAATGGTAAAAAATATGTACACAAATGCATATATCTCCATTTCATGGTGGGGGAGTAATGGAAGATGTCTAATATGTGTAGTAAATGAAATGAAATTGGTTTCCTTGAGAGAGTTTTAATGATTATATATAGGTGAAGAAATCAATGTTTGCCATTCATGTTTGGATTGTTCTGCATATAATGATTTGTTCTTCTTTGAATTTTTTTATTGTATTGTAACCTTGTAATATGATATATCATTTACTTGTACTTATTGAAAAAAGAGAGATGGTTATAATTTTTCTATCTCCTTTTTGCTTGGAAACAGGATTATGTGCCAACTGTGTTCGACAATTTCAGTGCAAATGTTGTTGTCAATGGAGCCACAGTTAATCTCGGTTTGTGGGACACTGCAGGTAATCCTACATATTTACCCTTCTTTTTGGATTTTTATTGTGTTGTTTTGTGAAAGATATTTCTTTTTGGATTTTTATTGTGTTGTTTTGTGGAACAGGGCAAGAGGATTATAACAGACTACGACCTTTGAGTTATCGTGGTGCCGATGTTTTCATATTGGCTTTCTCTCTCATAAGCAAGGCCAGTTATGAAAATGTTTCCAAAAAGGTACTTAGCCTATTGTGTTACTATAATCCTAGTTTTGCAATAGTTTAAATTGTTCTTTTGATATGTATAGAGCTTTCTATACGAGCTATAATGAACAATATTCTGTTTATCTTTACTAAAAGTTGCTGATGAATTGAATATGTGTTGTTTGCTTTTCCAGTGGATCCCAGAATTGAAACATTATGCACCTGGTGTCCCCATCATTTTGGTTGGCACAAAGCTTGGTAAGTTTCTTGCTGTCTATTGTGTACCTCATATTTGTGAGATCATGCATTTCGTCCTTGCTTTCTTCTAGCATGTTAACTGATGTTGATAATCATTTCGGGTTATAAAATGGTAGACTTAATTTTGTGGATTCACTGTTTTCAAGAAAAAGATGGAGGATTGTTACCGCAATTTGCCTCTTATGAGCCTCTTTTGGTAGTTATGGTCATCTTGTTTGTTTCTAATTGGGCATCGTGCTATAACTTTTCAGACTTGTGTCTATGGTCTGGTATGTTTTGCTGGAGCGAATTCATGAATACTTTACATTGACCAGTTTGAAACCTAACAGTTGCTGGGAGGGTCTCATCTGATCATATCTTCTTTAAATTTCATATCGATGGTCTTAGCAGCAAACTTATTAATAACGTTTAAACTTTTAAAAAAATTATTACATACTCAATAAGTCTATATGATGATTGTGCTTAGTTCTGTTTTCTGACTTTTCTCCAATTGCCTGTTATATTAACGACCAGATTGAAAGCACTGGTTGAGTCTAGTGCAGTTTTCATGCTTGACTTTGTATTGGATTGGGAGCTGTGAGATGAAAATGTTTTAATATCTGGCATTAATTTATTGTGTTGTCCATAATATAGTTGTTTGAACTTTTGGATACATTCGCAAATCTGCATATCCAGATGCAACTTATATTTTAACACATTGATTTATCGATATGGAAACGCGGGAGTTATATTTACAAACGATCTAGTAACGATTGTTTTGAATCTTCCTGATCTGAGCATGTTCTATATAATTATAATGTTCTCTCAGCTAAGATGTGCCCTTTATTGTTGTGTTATTTGAAATAAAACAGATCTTCGGGATGACAAGCAGTTCTTCATTGACCATCCTGGTGCCGTACCCATCACTAATGCTCAGGTGAATACTGTTTCTGGCTCCCCTCTAATTGTTCTAAACTCCTATGACACGTTCGTCATCTGTTTTCTTTTTACATAAAATTAAAAATCTGAAATTTACATTTCCTTCCTTGCTTTTAAGGGAGAAGAGCTCAGGAAGCTTATCAATGCACCAGCTTACATTGAATGCAGTTCAAAATCTCAGCAGGTGGATACTTGAATCCTTGTTCTTTGGTTGACGGATTGTATTGGTTAACTATTTCTAGATGTTCTTACAGTTTATAGGATCCTATATTGTATTAAACTTTTTAATCAAGCATTTCTCATTTACATCAATATAGTTTGCACAGTACTTTTGTACAATACAAAGACTTAGTTAAAAACACTAATTATAAGAACCTAATTAGATGGTACTTTGTAGAGCATAATGGTTATTCTAAAATCGATTTTCACGGTTGATGCAGAACGTGAAGGCGGTCTTTGATGCGGCTATTCGAGTCGTTCTTCAACCCCCTAAGCAGAAGAAAAAGAAGGGTAAAGCACAGAAGGCCTGTTCAATATTGTAATTCGACTAGGATTCTAAAGAGAAAGATCCATATATGTCTCCTACTTGTATTTCCTTCCCTCCCTCCTACTTGTATTTCCTTGTCTCCTCTTCCCTTCTTCCTTTTCTTCATTCCCCTTTGCAGTTGAAGAAGTTGGTGTCTATGTGAGTTTATTATCTGTCATATATTCCGAAAGAAGAAAAAAAAAAACTTCCTTGAAGCTTAAGGTTGTTGATGCATTGCATTAGTGGAATTAATTGTGGAAAACTTATTGTCAAAAGTTGCATTTCATGGTTCCAACTTCCAACCCCTTTATTAATGTTTTATGTATTAATATTAATATAAATCTATAAATTAGGATAACCACCTTGTTTGCTTGAGGATACAGAAATATAAATTATTTGTGCATGAATCTCTAATGCTTCCTTAGGTGTCATTTGGTGGTTTTGGAGTTAGTGGGAGCAGTTTTATTTGGTTTCATGCGTTATTTTTTTACTTTAAGGCAAAACAAAAAGACCCTAAAGTATAATATTAGAGTTTGTTTTGGACGTGATATTTCATATTATAGATTAATTTTAATGTATTGACAGTGAAAAATGTTTTTATAGTTGTCTAATCATATTTGTTATTTTGAATAATTATTCACACGGTTAATGTAAAATATAATTATTTTTTATGAAATGGTATTATGTAATTAGATACTCATGTAAAAATTTTTTATTCTAAAGATGTATCAACATTAAATTCATAATATTATAATAACTTAAAAATGATACTAAAAAAGCGTTTTATGAAGTAATCTATGTTGATTGTTCAAAAATTTTAATTGATATTTAAGGTTTTTTTTAAAGTGTCCCATCCCAAGCCTTTAGCTATGCTTGTGAAGCATATCATTTTTCGGCTTTTTATCTGAACTAACCCAAAATAATATTTGTCCAATTGGTCACTACAAACCTAACCCCACTAGATCGTTGCTCTTCAACGTCTGAGGTCAAGTTTTTCAAGTAACACATTTTTATTAAAATAAATTTAAGTGTTATTATGAACTTAACTCAATACTAGGTTGGTTTAGTGATAGATAAACTTATTCCCATGACATTTCTCTTGATTTTGAGCCAAAAAAAAAAAAAAGAATTAATACGTTATTGTTTTTGTCAAAAGTAAGACTTAATGGTGTTACTAAAATAAAAAAAAATGGGCTAGATATGGGCCAAGAAGAGAACATAAGGCCCATAATGATGATGGGCCCACAACCCCGAAGGCATGTTCCCAAAAAATCAGAGAAGCAGATACCCGCGTAATTTCGAAACCCCCGCACTTCGTCTTTCTCACAATTCTAAAATGGTTCCCAATTTCGCTTTACCATCATCACCATGAGCAGCAGAGTCTCTTAGTTAATCCTAAACCGCGAACTCACAATCCTTGATCGAGTTTGTTAGTTCGTTCCTTAGTTAGTTATTATTCAATCAATCAATTAGTTAGTTAGTTAGTTAGTTGTAGGGTTTTTACTTCCTTCAGCAGCTGCTCATGGCAAAACGAAACGGCTTCGTTGTGATCTCTTCCGACGATGAAGGAGGATCCGAGAATCGCTCGTTGAAAGGGAGTAGAACCAGAAGCAGCACCAGAAACTGTAAGAGGCCGAAGTCGAGTTCGAGTTCAACAAGCTCACGTGGAAAGAAGAGGGCTAGAGATTCTGCTTCTCGTTCTCGCCTCTCTAAGCTCCATGAGGTATCCATTTTTTTTATTTGTTTTTTTCTTCAAAGTTTTGCCAATATTTGTCGAAAATGCTAGGTTAGGTTTGTGGACTTCAATTTAAAATTGTTAACTATTGTTTTCTATTTTTTGTGGTGTGACATTATAGTGATAATTTTTTGATACTGTAGTGTGAGTTTGGTATTTTTCTGTTAACATGATAATGCTTGATTGAATGTTAATGTAAAGAATATATTCTGTTTTAAAGTGCCAAAACGAGTTGCATTTCTTTTGGAGGTGTGTTATTTGACTAAATGAGGATGTGTTGAATTGAATTTATTGCAGATCAGCTTATTTGAAGATGACTTCAATGATGTGTTCACAGGGTCAAAGGTATCTGCTGGTATGCTTTCTCTTTGTTCATGTTTCAACACAGGACTTCGTATTTTTATGATGAAGCTGAGAACTTAATTTTGGAATACTGGAAACTCTTTAAGACAGGCATGAGTCAAAGTTCATTGACTTGGAGAAAAAATTTGATTTAATGAATTTAAAAGTTTCTAGTTCACAATCCTATAGTCATGGAAACTTTTTTGTTTTCTGAATCTGTTGTATTCCCCTCTCTCATGAGTCATAACTTTTGCATCAGGTACTAGGAGGAGCATTGGAGAGGATCTGTGGGTTGATAAATACAAGCCCCTTTCTGTGGAAGAACTTGCTGTTCACAAGAAAAAGGTCAAGACACTGATCCTTAAGTTGTTAATTTTGGTGATATAAATGGCGTCTTAATTTGCTCTTTCTGCTTTGTTTTACAGGTTGATGAAGTTAAGATGTGGTTTGATGAAAGGGTGAATCCTTCAAAGGTACATTTAGCAAAAGAGGTTTTAGGATTTTAACTGATGTTTGTGTTTTGTTCTCGGATTATAGAATTTGGGTGATTATAAAAGGAGGACTGATGTTAGTGCCTTGTTTGCAGATTATACAATTTGGGTGGTTAAAAGGAGGATTTTTACTTATTAGAAAAAGGGTCACTTGTTGGCTTTTAGTTATTTTGAGTCACTTTTTCAGTGTTTCTCCATATGAATTGTTTACATTTGGAGTTTAAATTTCTATAGAAATGCTTTCCCCAGAATTTCGTTATACTAATAAACAGTGAATTAAAATTTTTCTGATCCTTAGATACGTAGTGTGTTGTTTGTCTTTTCATATTGTGTTTTTTTTAATCCCCCTCCTTTCTTTTTGTAAACCTACAGGATGTCATCGGAAGTAATGTTCTTGTCATCACTGGACAGGCGGGAGTTGGAAAATCCGTATGTACTCTTCCATTCTCTTGTTAACACCTTTACCCTCCTGCCTTTTTTTATAGACACAACCCGACTCTGGGCAATCTAGATTTGTCGAAATCTGGTGCATGCTAATGTGGCTTGGAATTCTTTTATCAGCATTTTGATTTGTTTCTTATTTGGATTTCCTTCTTTATTTTAGCTACGTATATATGCACATGTTAGTTCAATTATTACTGAATTTCTGCATTTCAGAATTATGAACTTTCCTATGAATTCTACATTGACATTGGAAATTTTATTCTTGTTATGTAGGCTACTATTCATGTAATTGCATCTCACCTGGGCGCAGTAGTATGTGGATGGGACACACCTACGCCTGTACTTTGGCAAGAGCATCTTTACAATTCTGGCGCAGGTGGGTCAAGCTAGTCTACACTTGATAAGTTAGTACGAGAAGAACTTAATTCAATTCTTTTCTGCTTTAGCCTCTCTGATTCTAAACCATGAGGTTCCTTGTGTTAGTGTATGTTCAAAATCAAATGACAGTGTGCATTTGGTTTACAGTCCAAATAGGAAAATGCTTACATTAAATTTTGGAGAAAGGAAAGAGCATTCTAATCAGTTGTACCTAATTACATATTTTCCCCATAATTTTATTTTCTATCGTCAGGAGTAAAATACACATCCAAGTTGGAAGAATTTGAAACTTTTGTTGAGAGAATACGGAAATATGGAGTAATGTCAGCTTCTCTTACAAGCGAGTCAAAGCCATCTGTCATACTTTTAATAGATGACCTTCCCTTGACAAATGGGAAAGCTGCTTTCGGAAGGCTTAAAGATTGCTTGCACCTTTTAGTGCGCTCAGCTCAGGTACCCACAGCAATATTGTTCACCGACTATGGCAATACTGATTCAGCAGATCCCAATGCGCGAAACCTGCATGAACTTCAGCTATCTCTAGAGAGTTCTGGGGCTTGTAAGGTTACTTCCTTGAAAGATTCTCTTGCATTTTTTGACTTCTTGTTAAGAGAATTCTAACCCAACTTTTGGGAAACTTTCAGGTGGCATTCAATCCAATCACTACTAATTCTATTAAGAAGGTTCTCTTTAGAATATGCCAAATGGAGCAGTGTGATATTCCTGCTGACCATGTTGATCTAATAGCAAAAGCCAGTGAAGGTGACATCAGACATGCAATTACTTCGTTACAGTTTTTCTGTCTGAAACCAAATCAAGTCCCTTCCTTTTCTCAATCCGCTGATGCTCTTGGTCCATTACAAGATCACAGTAATACATCTGAAGGATTAGAGGATGGATATTCATTGAATTTTGGCAGAGATGAGACACTTAATTTATTTCATGCCTTGGGGAAGTTTCTACACAATAAGAGGGAGGCTGGTGCTGCAGTAAACTATGGTACTATAATTTGGTGAAAATTGACACTCATATTTTCTTTGGATTGCAGCTTATTCACATTAAGTTGTTTTTCTTATTTTGTAGACCAACATGGCTTTCATATACAAGAAAGATTTTCAAGATTACCTTTAAAAATGGATGTCCCAGAGAAGATTCTTTCTCAAGCCCATGTACAGCCGGGACAGGTTGCTGATTTTCTGCATGAAAATGGTATTTTTCCTGGCCACTTTTTGTTGATGTCCTTTGTGAAAACTTTATAATGAAGATGTTTTATTCCATTATTTATTTTCAGAACCAAAGCCAGTAAGTTTTATTTTTCCCACATTCTGATTTCTTGCAGTTCTGGAGTTTGTGGATGATGAAGCAATAGATGATGCATGTACCGTGTCTACATATCTAGGTGATGCAGACATCCTTCTTTCTAAACTTCGGGGAACGCTATCTAGTTATAATGAAGCAGAGAGCATGCTGCAGTCAGCTGCTGCATCAATTGCTGTGCGCGGGGTTCTGTTTGGAAATTCTCATGTAGTATCATCTAGGTTAGGATATCACTTATATGGATGCGTCTGTTGTGTGAGCAAAATATCTGTTTCTCTGTCATGTTTAATATTGTTGACTTTTACAGGTGGCATGCAATTCGTAGACCAAATCTCTGGCAGGTTGAGAAATCATCACTTTACAACAAGGTGTTTGATTGTGGCCTTTCTTTCTGTAAATTTTAACATCTTCCAATTTCCAATATTGGAGGAGCTCATTTAAAATATGCTACCTGTTCATTTAATTTGAGAGAGAAAAGTAATTTAGAGAGCAGAAATAGAGTATAGTTTTCATCACACTAAAAAATTGTCTTCTGTTCATGATCTTCCATTGCAGGATGAGTTGTTTAGATTGAGAGACTCTGATTGGAAATTGAGTTCTTATAATACATCTGTTATGGCCATGGAGTACATGCCTATGCAAAAACTGCTTGGAGATAGGGCATGTTATCAGGATTCAGTGCAGGACTTGGATATGGAAGATGTTGATGTTGACAAAATGAATTTAGATGCCCAAGAAGATGATGATGATGACATAGAAGATTGGTAGAGATTCTACAATTAAGGAGGTTGACATTTTATTGTCGATTCAAGGACTATGGGGAATGATAAGTTGTGAGTAGTTTTTGTTATCACTGTGATGTAACAACATACGTGTCAAGGTGGTAAAGTGTTAGTCCAATTTCCTGGATTAAATTTTCGGTCTGGGAAAACCATTGTAAATATCAACTTTTATTTTATGAAAGTGTTTTTATTATATCCAAGTTCATGGAACAAATAGGGATCGATAGAAAAATGTTCTATCATTTGTCAAGGTGGTAAAGTGTTAGTCCAATTTCCTGGATTAAATTTTCGGTCTGGGAAAACCATTGTAGATATCAACTTTTATTTTATGAAAGTGTTTTTATTATATCCAAGTTCATGGAACAAATAGGGATCGATAGAAAAATGTTCTATCATTTGTTTTCTATTTCTCAAAGCTCAGAAAGGAAAGGCCATAAAAGAAAAATTGCAACATCCTCAAACTCCCCTATTTCTCATTCAACTATTTGGCGTGAATAGAACAAACTAGATGCAGCAAAGCTACGGAATAATCAAATTAATTTGATTTCAAGATGTATCAACTCAAAATCGGCTTATTACAAAGTCAATGTGCCTGGATTTACAAGGCATAACAAATAAGTAATAGACAAAGTAAACTAATGCAAAATAGTCTACATGCAGCTACTCCTATTCGTAGAACTGCTATAAAAATGTAGCATAAATGCATAATACACTTCATCTTCCTCTAGCATGAAATGAAGTTACTTAAAAAAATGGAGACCAAGTTCATCTCCAACCTAAAAAAAACTATGTTATTTAGGTAATTAAATTATTAAATCAAATTGGTTGGTTTTCAGGCCCTAGGACTCAAAGATAATGTAATATCTTGAAAAACCTTAAGCCTCTTGTCAATCTTGTTCTGGAAAATCCCAGTGCTATTTGTGTCATTTGATGTTGTTGTATGAGACTCATTTGGGGGTCCAAGAATTGCAGAAAGAATAGCATCTTCAAAGTCCTTGTTGTTGGGTAACAAATCTGTTAACTTGTTCTTCTCATCATTATTGTCCTCTAATGATAGCCTCCTTCTTGTTTTGTTCTCTGGCACCTCAATTTCCCTATGCAACTTGTTGTTATTGAGCTCTCCCACATCATTCAACACCCTCATGGATCCTGCAGCATTTCCAGACCTTGTTCTCTTAAGGGTCTCCGAGAAAGGATTCTCAATAGGTGGCTGTGGCATAGGCTCCTTGAAAGACAAAGAAGATTTTGATACATAAAATGGTGGGGCTGCAACATTGAGTGAGTTATTCCCCAACATGGCACTAACAAGTTTGGTACTTTTCTGCATTGGTGGTGGTGCTGGATTTATTGTTGTTATGTTGGAATTGATGTTTTCATCGGCGAATTCATCCTGTGCTGCTGCCTTATTGTTCATCATTGATGATGGCATCATGCTTGTATGATGATCCTTACAAGGCTGAGGCTGCCAAATTGATGATGAACCCAAGAAAGCCTCAAAGAGTCTCTTCTGTTCAATCCTATCACCATTTCCTTTGCTCATCATCTCGGATTCGAGGTCTTTGAGCATTTGCTGTGCCCTTTCATAGGCCTTGAGATGGGAATCTGAGCCTCTTGGGCCGTCCGGGACAGCCGGTTTCACTCTAAAGAGGGTCTCTTTCGCCTCGCTTATCCTCCCTTGCTTCATCAGACAGATGCCTAGATTGCACATCTTGTTGTTGTCTGGAGCTATCGATAGCGCGCGCCGATAGGCCTCTTCTGCTTCTACATAGTTGTTCTGCTGCATCAATGCCCATCCCAAGTTCCCCTACACATTCACAACAACAAATTCAGCTCAGTTTCATGTAATTTGTGATGGAAAAATTCACTTAATCACAATGCATATCAAATAGAGATATAAAAAAAAAAGGAAAAGAAAACAAAGTATTCCCAAGTTAAGTGATCACAAGGACACATAAATATAAGAATCAAAATAAATAAATGACACAAGTTAAAATTGAGACTCTGAAGTTTACAATTTTCTTCATACCAGTAACCTTGTGGCTTCTTGTTCCACAGATACTTGAAACTTTTTCCCTTGAGATCTAGCAGTCTTTGTACGCTTGCCATTGAAAGCCAAACCTTGTTGAATCAAGAACAGCTTGTGCTTCAATAGACCAATTTGATCATCAAGTCTACCACATCTCTGTGAAGAAAACAAGATTCAACATTGAGTTTTTCAGCATTGCTAGTGAACAATGTTGAAGGACTAACACTTACGAAACTAGAAACAATTAAATACACTGGTGCACATTGGATGCATCATCATCATCATCTTAATAATAATTACCTTGTAAAGATCCAAGAGGATGTTATCAAGGGATTCTTGTGCTTGATCAGAGCATCTACTTCGAAGAGATTTAATGGCTTCGATGGCTTCTTCGGCCCGGTTCTGCTGCTTCATCACAATTGCCATGTCTTTCAAAGCACTATCTACTCTATCTCCGGCATTAATGGCTGCCCAAAACAGTGGAATTGCTCTCTCTGGATCCTTATCCACCAACTGAAACAAAGAAAAAAAAAGAATTAGATAAAAAAAAATCATAATTAGGTTGGAGCATTTTATGAATCAAACACCAAGAAAGAAGCAAGTTAACCAAGATCCTAACCTGAACATTTTTTGCTCTAACATAGGGACTGTCACCAACGGGAACCTTGTGAGTGACGTGGAAGGATTCGGAGCGTGTTCTTGAAACCCCGAGAGGCTTCGCCGGCGACGAAGGTGCAGACTTTGTTGGTCTGAATCCTGGGGGAGCATTCCACATATCTTGCAACATTATTATCAAAACTGAAAGGAAAAAAAAAAGATAAATTCTTTTCTTCTTTTTGTTTCTGTTGAGAGAAGATAGAGTAGAACAGTGTTGAAAATGAAGAAGCAGAAGAATGAGTGATTAGAAGAAGAAAAAGCAGAGAGAAGAGAGTGTGGGATTGTTCATGCGGATGAGTTCAGGTTTTTAAGTTTTTGAAAATTGAGTAGCCGTTAGAAAGTAGCCGTTGGAAGATGTAATATTAGATTTAGCGGCGTTAACACGTTCGGGTTGCTCATACCTTAAATAACTTTGCATAATTTTTTTCTTCTAATATCGGAAAAAATTGCACAGTTTTTTAATCTATTTAATAAAAAATAATGTTGTCTTAATTTCTAAAATGTAAATTTGTTTTTTGTTATTAAAATGAGAATACATTAGTGCATTTATATTTGATTATTGTAATTAACATTCTTAGATTAATATTTTCATTACTTTTATTTAATTATTCATAAGTTTTTTTTGGGCACATGAAATATTTTTAGTTGTTGACTATATAGTTTTCAAGTATATTTTTATTTTATTCATTCCAATATGGCATAAAAAGAAATTATAACAGTATTTAATTATTTATTGAGATAAGTAAATAATTTTGGTTATTCATATTTTTAATAAAAATTTGACATCCTATATAATAGCCTATGTAATATCGTATATCATTATCGAATTTTTTTATGTATTGTGGTTTATTATATAAATAGTAAATGAATACTAAAAAAAATTATTAACGAATAAATAAATACTTACAATTTGTAAGACTTTTGAAATATACATGGTTTAGTAGGATACTTTTATTAATTTCACCAATACATAATTCTGTCCTAGTTTTTTCTTCTTCTTTAGATTGATAGTATATACAAACAAAATCCTATTATTATTATTATTATTATTAAATAGAAAGATAACTTTTAGCAATATCTAAATATTGATGTGCATTTAACTAATTAATAAAATGATTAAAATCTCATTTTTTTTCCATATCTTCCGGGGAAAAAAAACCTAAAGAGAAGATCTAGGGTATTTATAATGACAGTAACATAATTTTATGAGTTCTACCAGAAAAAAAAAACATAATTTTATGAGAAAAAAAACTTCAAAATTTTTACAAAAAACTCATTAAACAAAAGTTATTTGTAAGGTAACACTTTTTGGTAATCAACCTTGTGCTTAAGAAGAAAATGGATAATATATTTTCCAAGAAACAAAACATTATTACACTTTTATAAAAACTATGAGACACTACACAAAAGGATAACATAACTTGTGTACCAATGCAAAGATGCAGAACAGTGCTTCTAAGGAACCACATATGAACAACATCAACAAAGGAAATCTTGTCACATAAAGTGAGATCAACTACATAGATCAAATCAGATAGGACATGAAAAGTAGTCATAATTCTACTTCTTAAACAATAACTATGACAATTAGCAACTACAGTGCGCGGAAACTGTCAACTTTATCAAGTCTAGCTGTTCCTGAACTTGATGACTCCCCCATTGCATCGGGAGAGGCTGCGACCTGCGTTGATTCTCTATTTAACGAAGTTGGCATACCTGAAATCTCCTGAAAGTGATAAATGGCATTTATGAAAGGATGGAAAGCATAGATAACTAAACAAGTGTTACAACAGGCACAGGGATGTTGTCTCATACCTTCATCAAATGTAACCTCAAATCACAGGGTCGAACCTGGTTTCCAATGGATGCCATCACGAATTTCGAGTATTGAAACAATACATCAGCAGCAGCTTGCTTTTTCTCTTCTACCTGAAAAACCAAATTCAGTTCAGTTCTTTCACAAAAATTGTTCAAAGTGAATGCAATTACTCGCTCCACAGACTGCGACCGGTAAGATGGAAACCCAAAGGGGAAGGAGAAAGAAACCAATGCTTTTTTCCCCAAAATCACAAGCTATTTTGAATTCCAAGTATTGGAGTTGTTGTTAATGCTCAAGACCAAAACTTCTCTATCAATTCATACATTTAAGGTATATTGTTTTATTTGACATGTAAGAACAGAAGCATCACTTTTTTCCTACTATTTATCTCCCAAGCTTTCAAAAAAGATAGCTTTCCATGGCAATAACAAACACTAAAGCAAGAATCAGAATCGAAAAAGCAAATCCCGAGTCAAACATCATACAAGATTCTGAGTTAATGCTTACTGAAATTCAGGGGAACTTAACTATCTTGCCATCATATGTATGATCAGGTAAGAGATAAAGCATAGCTTCAAACCAAACCACCAACCAGAATCAGAATAAGTCACATCAACACTTAGCTTCAAACAATGATTCTCATTTCCAAAAACTGTAACTGAAATAAATTATCCATATGCTTATCTTCCCATCCTTATGAACTAGTACCATCAAGAATCACAATTAAAATGTGTTTGAGACTTTTGAGGTGCAAGTGTGCAACCTCTTACAAACATAAATTATATGGAAAATTCTAAGAGGTTTACTATCTTCCATGAATGAACCCAAAACTCTAACCCTAGCAAAATTAATGAAATTCTCTCAAGAGTTATCATTCAGCTGGAAAAGGAAAAGAGCAAAGGCAAGCATAAACTAACAGATTCATAGCTCAAAGCGAACAATTGATCCAAAACAATCAGAACGATAACCAAAAATGATGCGAGAAACTGAAAATTGACGTATTCACAGGAAATGGTATCAACGAGATCGACAGAATATACTGAATCAAAGAAAACAAATACGAAATTAGGGGTTTTTACTTTTGAAAGCATTTAAAAATAGGAAATTTCGAATTTTTACTTTAATTATTATCTTGAATGAATTTAGGGGAAAAGGAAAAAAGAACAACAGAGAACCTCGTAATCTTCGATCATGGCGGGCGTATGTATGGCAAAATCTGAAGATGTTCCTTCCTCTTGATGCTGTCGATGAAGTTCTTCAATTATATTCTTGTGGAGATTGTTTATGTATACATAAAATAATAACTAGCTCTATTACCAACTGGCCTATTAGCTCAGTTGGTTAGAGCGTCGTGCTAATAACGCAAAGGTCGCAGGTTCGAGACCTGCATGGGCCATTTTACAATTTTATTCTTCCTTTTACAATTTTGCCACTTCTAGTCCATTTTTCTCCCTTCCTATAACTATCAGAATGATATTACTCCCTATTTTGACTCGCTTAATTCATTGATTTTAATCATAAAAAGGCAATGATAATTTCTTGGTAAAGTACATATAAACTTCATGAAGTAAAACTGCTGCACTGGGTATTCAGTAACGAAGACAAACTACTACAACTGAATTTCGAAGAAAGAATGTACGATGAATATTCAAGACCAAATATTGTTGATGCATTAAAGCTCTTGATTACTCTTGATTACTTGTTGATGCATTCAAGACCTAATAATCTAATTTAGTTAATGCATTAAAGCTCTTGATTACTCTTATATTCTGGTTAATATGAACTTCTACTAAATATTGTTGTATGCCATAACTCAAACTGTTTATATACTAGTTGCTAGTGCCTGTCAGATCATGGTTCAACACAAAACTCAATTTGTGACGATATAAATTAAATTCTATATGATTTGACCCACAAATAATTAAGCACTCATTTTGTGTGGACCAATAGCACCTACAAGAACAATTCATGAGAAAAATTGAAAAAGAAAAACATAAGTAAATAAATGTCTCCTCAAACGATCTTTCTTTGCAGCCTCAGCAGCTGTTTTTCTTTTGTTTCAATATTAGCCACAGTGGCTTTAATTTTTGTTCACTAAAGTACGGCCAACACCTAGTAAGAACATTGATCGCATAATACAAAACAAAAGAAACAGAAAATTCATGTCTCCTTAGGAGGAGCTTTCTTTGCGGCCTCAGCTGCTGCTTTCTCGGCTTCAATCTCGGCCACAATAGCATCGATTTCGGCTTCCTCAAGTTGACGCAAGCCTTGCTCTTTCGTCATCACAGCAACTTCAATGTTCTTGCCTCCGCTCTCAACGACCTTATTTCATACACCAAGAAGGAAAAGTCATAAGTGAAACAGTCATTATTGATTTATCCAGTTCCATATAAGATGAGTTACTAGCTCACACAAGCACTGTAATCATTCAAAACACATAAAAGAATCACTTATGACGATTCTATTGTTAGGTCGTGTCAAGCCAGTGTACAACCATCAGATTTATCAGGTTTGATTGTAAATTTGTCAAACAATATATGAAGAATCTGGCAGATGATTAAAGTAATAATGTGACTCCCTCTTGCAATCATGTACTATACACATCCTAATATAATTGCTTAAAAGTTCTGGGCTGTGTCGCAGCATAACAATTAAGGAACCCCTCACATAAATATTTTGCTTTTTAAGAACAAATTATCAGACAAGTGCTTGCTTTAGTCAATATATTATCAACCCACTAAATGATATTAGTGGATTTTTAAAGAATTCTTAAGTATAATTCAGTCGAACAAAACAAACAATTAACTGGAAAAATGGATAATGATGAAACTTTTGAGGCTAATACTACTTACCATCATCAACACTTATAACAAGCTGAAGTAAGGAAATATTAGATTGGATGCCTGAAATGATTTCATGATACTCACACAATTGTTTTTAATAAAACAACTGAAAAATAAAACTATTTAGTATTTACATGAATAAATTGCTAGATTATGTACCACATAGTTTGCCAGAACATGCATCAAGGACAAAGACTTGAAAGATTGGTACATTTTATGTAAGCAGAAAGGTTAGGCATGATTTCTGTATTGGAAAAATGAATGTAAACTCATAATTGAAGAAACCCTTTTAAATTCAAAGCATCATAAGATAGACACATGCAAAGAACAAAGGAGAAGAGTTCCCTTTAGCATTTGAAAGAAGAAAAACCTTCAAAATATTGCAGCAAGAAACCAAGATACATAATAAATTCAAGTATGCTTCCACCAAGACGAAAAGAACAAATGACCTCACCTCAAGCAATGCTCGGATAGCCAATTTTATGGTTTCTTGGCCAGAAACTTCCTTGTAGTTCTTCTCTAGGAACTCCCGGATGGAATTTGAGTTTCTACCAGTTGCGTTGGCTTTCCAAGCTGAGAATGTGCCAGAAGGATCCGTTTGGTACAGGGATGGTGTACCAGTGTATGGATCAAAACCAACAATCAAGGTTGAAAGGCCAAAGGGCCGAACACCACCACTTTGTGTGTACTTCTGCTGAAGACCTGCAATGTAACGAGTTATGTACTCTACCGTCACTGGATCCTCGACAGTAAGCCTATGGCTTTGACATTCAACTCTTGCCCTGTTTATAAGGACACGTGCATCAGCTTTTAGTCCTGCACAAGCAAGAGCAATGTGATCGTCCAGATTGACAATCTTCCTCACCGTTCTGCAAAAATATAATGCAACATAATGGTGAGACAAGTAAACACCATACTATCTCCTATATTGCTATATATAGCACACAACAGAAACTGCAAAACTCAATTCTTTGAGTGCTTCTAAAGAGGAGCTAACAATTCTTGCAAAGCATTGAGGGTTGTGGCAAAAGCATCTTAAAGGCCTTCCTGAAACTAAGAAATTACTTCACATCAAAAGTCCAAACACTACCGAAGGGATCCAATATTCTCAAACCTAGTCATTAGTGATCAAATTATATGCTAACCAAGCAACAGAAAGGTTTCAAAATGGAGCATTATACAACAAAATCAACCTATATATGTTCTATATCATACTTCAAAGCTAAAACAACATTTCTCTGCAAAATCATCCCAAAAATATCTACATTCTAGTGAGCATCCAAGTAAAATCAGCATATCAACACTGAAGTCAACATAGAATGCCTAATTAGAGAAAGTTCCAAATAAACATAAACCCTAGAAGCCATTCTCGGTACCAAAGGGATCTATCATCTATCTACCCTACAAAAATGTACTCAGCAAGATCACACCCCAGAAAGCCTAACCACAATAATTATCACAATAACAATTAGAAATACATTAGAAAAATTGAATCACAGAACTAGTAATTGGGGAGTGGAGGGTCCGAAAGATCACCATTTCAGGCAAAGTAAGAAAATTTCGGAGAGGGATTTTATGAAAAGTCGCAAACTTTGGGAACAAAAGTTTAAAATATAGGATTAGGGTTATGGTGTTACCTGGAGTCTTGGAGCTTGGCGGTGGATTTCTTCTCGACGCCGAGCACGACGTTGTCGGTGCCACGGACTCCAACGGCGGCGTTGCCCTTGCGGACGGCCTCGAGAGCGTATTCGACCTGGAAGAGGTGGCCGTCCGGCGAGAAGACGGTGATAGCTCTGTCGTACCTAGCCATGGGTGGTGGTGCGATTCAAATCTGTGTTGTTTAGTCAAAAAGGTTTCTTCTTTCTTTGCTTTGCTTTGTGTTTTAATTTGCTGATTCTTCTGTTGAGTGTGATGATGCAGTAGCAGCTGCTTAGGGAACAAGTATACTATAACACATTAACACTATTATTCTTATTGGGCTTTTTGGTCCTTTATTGGGCCTTCAATTTTTTGGTATTATGGGTCCATCTTTGCTTGCCAATTCCCCAACCACTGGCTCAATACTATTAACAAATTTTCTATAACCAGCTTGAATTGATAGAGTAGTCAGTCTACTCGTCTACTTAAATAAGTATCGGGTGTTCAAATTCTGTTTTGTGCATGCAATAATTTATTAGTTTAAAGAGTATTTCCTTACAAAAAGAAATTGTGAATGGAGTTTAGATCTAAAAGATATCGTGGGCAACAAAAAAATTTTCTATCGAAAAAAGTTTAAAGAGTATTTCCTGACAAAAAAGAAAGAGTATTTGGTTTGTATTTTTTATTTTTAATATTTTTATTTTATAGAATTTCATTTTTTTTTATTTTATAAAATCTTTAAAAAATAGAAAATACTAAATATGATAACAGAAAAT
Organism: Arachis hypogaea; assembly: GCF_003086295.3. Classification (NCBI taxonomy): domain Eukaryota; kingdom Viridiplantae; phylum Streptophyta; class Magnoliopsida; order Fabales; family Fabaceae; genus Arachis; species Arachis hypogaea. Next base: position 286,788 of record NC_092046.1, read on the forward strand.
AAAAATACAAATCAAATAATAACTAGTTCATTGAACTGAAAAAAAAAGTTTAACTAATTTAACTATGATGTGTGGTATGGTGTGGTGTGGCAAAGCTTGTTTTGTTCACTAATTATGTGGTTGGGAATTTGATTATTACTTATAGAAATAAAAAATATCTATGATAAATTATTTACTTAAAAGTTTTTACATTCATTGAGATTATATATGAGTCATTTATCAAAGTCCACCTTTCATTGTTAATGAAAATTGAGCTCATATCCTTGTAAAATATAAGATCATTATTACAAACCTTGTTAAGCATATATGGTAATTCATTTGTAATGCTTTCCCTTTTTATTCTATTCTTCAAGAGTATTTAATTTTTTTTCCTCTTATTTAAAAAAAAAAAAAAATCACACAAGAAGAAATGTGAAAATATGAGGAACAAAAACAATAAAAAGATTAAAAAAAAAAAAAAAAAAGAAGAAGAAAAGAAGGCCTTATCTGAATAATGGAAGAAGCAAAGAGCAACATTTACAACTGAATCAATTAAGGTAAATATGTTGAGCTATATTTTTCTTATGTTAATATATATATGTAGTAAACTTGAATACATATATATTATTCTTTTTGTACTTGCCTATGATGTCTAAAAAGAAGAGACTAAATCTATAAGTTAGGATATTGTTCTTCTTGTGAGAGAAAGAATAGTGGATTCCATCAATTTGAAGTCAATTGGTTTGGTTAAATAAGCATCCATTCCAACTTCTAAGCATTTGGCTTCATCACATGACATTGCATGAGCAGTGAGAGCAACTATTGGAATGTGAACTCCACTTCCCACTTCTGATTTTCTTATTGCTTTTGTTGCTTCATATCCATCCATCTTTGGCATCTATTTTCATCACAAAGACACAAACAAGAATTAGAAGCTAAACTCAAGTGTGACAGTTAACTATGATCTATATGGATGAAAAATTGAAAACAACTACTTTACATGAGGCACTATTTGCCAGCAATATCTGGGATCTTGGTAATTTTAATTAATTTTCAACTAGTTCTCTGTAGTTTAATAGTTTGTAAATAAAATTCTATGTTGTACAAATTTTTTAACCTAATTTAAGGTGAGTTTGGTTTGCGTTTTCATTTTCAATATTTTTTTGTTTTCAGAATTTCGTAAAGAAAAAAAAAACGACGTGAAAACAGAAAAATATAAACACGAACCAAACGTACATCTAAAACTTTTCTAACAAAGTCGTAGTTTTTATAGTTTAGATTTTGAGAAAATAAATAGGTCCTGACTTTATAATTCAAAGACACATAAGTCTCTAAGTAATGAAAAATACAAAAACGTCCCTCACTTTTTATAATAGGAGACATTTAAGATGTCTCGCGTTTTAGAAAGTGACGGACGTTTTTGTATTTTCATTTAGTCGAAGACTTATTTGTTTTTGAGATAAAAGGTCAGAGACCTATTTGTCGTTCTAACAAAGTTCCTATACTTTTGGTTTTTTTGTATAATCATGAAGGAGCTTCTAAAACTTTTAAGATAAAATGAATACTAATACAGCTTTTTTTCATTTTCAGTTCATACCTGACAATCCATTAGGACCAAGTCATATGAAGGGAAACTGAGAATTTCAGTTTGAGAAGATGATGATCTTGTGTTCCTTTCATTCAAGTTTGAGTCTCTTCTAAAATCTTCAACACCAAGCAAGCCATTCAAAGCATCCACTGCTGCTTGTCCATCACCAACTGCTACAACACTTGCTCCCATCTTCTCAAGCATTATGGTTGCAACTCTTTGAATCACAGGTGTGTCTTCTGCAAGCAATATCCTTAACCCTTCAAGAGATTTCTTTCCATTTACCGGCCTAGCCGAGCCGCCGATGATCCTATGCTCTTCTTTGCCTCTGCTCTCAGAATCTTCACCTTGATGAGCTTCTCTTGGAAAATAGTCTTGTTCTGGAGACAATGATTTTGGAGAGTTTTGGTTATTTTGACATAACTCTTCCTTCTTTGGAGTATTATTAGCTTCTGAATGTTCATCTGTTAATCCTATTAAGCAGTTGTTAATCCTATACAGTGATAATCTATGAAACTGCTCAACCTTCTCACTTTTTTTTTCATGATTAGTACTACTAACAGGATTACAAGGACCTGATTCGGATATGTCCGAATCGTCCGAGCTAGCAGCATCACAATGAGTATAATCACTCTCATGAAGCTCATCCATGTTCTTCTTTTGCATCTCATGATTTCTCTCTTTTACAACTTCCTCCAAAATGTGAACAATTTTTGCTTTGTAAAGTGGTTTGTTAACTGTCATCATATATCCTTTTCTTCTAAGCTCCATTTTAATGGTGTTAGAGGTGTCATGGTTTAGAACCCATATAAATTTCGCCCTCCCCACATATCTGTGAAGAAAGTTAAGCTGCTCCTTCCATATATCTGTGCTCAAATCGAGTAGTCCTATGTCGACTGCGATGACAAAAACTGGATTCTTGATTTCTTGTATGCTAAGTAACTTGGACTTCAAACTCTCATGTATTGGATAGTGTAAATCAAAGTCATTGTTAATTCCTGCTGAATTCCTTGTATGAAAGAGTTCCCTTAGAATTTGTGTTAATCCATTCCATTCAGATGCTTCCATTGTGAACACCCCATTTTTCTGCAGCCACTTAGATGTGATTGATCTTCCCATGTTGCCGTGCAGTGCAAGCAATACCTGAAACAATGCATATTATTTCAGGACTTAGGCCGTGTTTGGTAAGCGTCTTAGGAGAGAAATACAGAGACATTAAGACAAAGACAAGAGTGATAATTCTACTCACCACTAAGCCATTGTTTGCAATATCTACCAAACAATGTTGTTCTGTGTCATCCCCGGCCGTATCGAGGCGCAGGTATAATCTCATCAGTGTTCCGGGACCTTCCTTTTTGACAACTTTGATTTCTCCACCCATCTTATTAACCTGCCACCCCAGAGAACTAAAGAGATCAAATGCATTTATATACAAATCTAGGCATGAAAATCTGATTTTCTAAATAATGTTCTCTATATGCAAAGTAATGTTAAAGCTTAAAACATGCAACTGATATTAGCATATGCTTCATGCTAGCACAGGGTTTTTGTTGTTACAATCACATTAATGGTGATTTTTAATGGTATTTGTACTTGAATTGTGGAAAACATAACATATTAAGGGTCTAACTCACCAAGCTTCTGACAATGCAAAGACCAAGGCCAGTACCTCCATGCCTGAAAATAAGTAAAGGTTCCATAACTACCTAGGCCTTCAGCCCATATCATTTCAAAGGTTCTTTCTACTATTGGATATATGTTCAAAATAAATTGAATTTGAAAGTGCAATTGACAACTCTAGATAATAATAAATAAAATCAGGTTCATTTGTTAGCTAAAAGAAAATTTCAGCAGATTTTATGTTAAAACTTAAATTACTTACAGTCTAGTAGTTGAGGGATCTGCTTGCTCAAAGCTTTCAAACACAGAATCCCATTTACTTGGATCAATACCTATAAATGCATGAGATTCATATGAATAAGTTATATATAAACATGTCAAATAAATACAAACAGCCTAACCTGATAATTACATAAGGATTCCACGACTTGAACCCGTGACCTTGAGGTTTCACAGACACAGGCTAAATCTTTTTAAGACAAGTTTAGCAAGGTTCTTACCACAGCCGGTGTCATCAACTTCAAACCATAGGATTGCTTTGTTATCCCTCTTAGAAGTCCTCTTTGCATGGTTCTCATGTTGCCTTGCTCTAGTCTTTTGTGCACATTGTAAATTCTTCTCTTCCATAAGATAATTTGCATTATCACTACATGGATTTGGATTCTCAAACCATCCTCTCAGAATAATGTGACCAGCTGAAACCGATTCAAAGGGTTAAGATTAGTAATCCTAGTTATTTATTTATTGATTGATTTATTTGATTCATAGTAAAAGAACCAATATGACAAATCTTTATAAGATTTTCTTAACTTCTTCACCAGCACTACTTGTGTAGAAAAACTTGAACATAAATTTTGGCTTACAAGGAGTAAATTTAATTGAGTTGTTGATCAAATTTGCAAAAATTTGGACTACTCTAGCAGAGTCGCCGCGAACTAGCTTCGGCATATCATCTGCAAAAAATTAAAATGTTGCATCAGAATCATTGTTGAAGAGATTTCTAGTCACCAAAATAAGATTTTAGATTCATACTAAAATATGATTCATATTATATACTAACCAGATAGGTCTAAGACAGTCTCTACACTGTGATTCATGCATTGCACTGAAAACATATCCACTAGTCCTTCAAGTTCCCTTCCCAAGTCGAATTCAGCATCTTCTAGAACTAGCTTTCCTGATTCCACCTATATTCTATGAATCTTTAGAAAGTTTTTCCAAACAAGTAAGTGCATATTTTTTCAAGGAACTTATAATTGAATGTTCTTGAGCAAAATAATTAAATATGTCACCTTGCTGAGATCCAAGATGTTATTAAGAAGCCGGAGCAGCGCAGTCGAGCATTTTCTTATCTGAGTAACCGTTGCACACTGCTCGTTGGTTAGACAGTCGTCGGACATAAGAATGTCGAGTAGGCCAATTATTGCAGCCATAGGTGTCCTCAATTCATGGCTGCAATGCACCAAAAAGAAGGATCCTAATTACATGTTTGATAAAACAAAAGTAGATACCAAAATCTATACACAATTTTAGCATAATCAATCAGATTGAAGCTGAGAAAATCAACCTCATGTTTGCAAGAAATTGGCTCTTATAGTTGCTTGATGCCTCTGCCTTTCTTCTAGCTTCAAGCTGACTAATAAGTTCTGCTCTTAGTTTCATTTCTTTTGAGACTCCATTTGTCAAAATCAAAATGCAAACCCATCCAATGACTATAATACACATTGATGCAGATATCAGAATAACCAAAGTCTTGAAGGCTCTTTTATCTTCCTGGCCTAATATATGCTTTCTTGGAATGATTATTACACCAACCTGCCACAAAATTCAAGCAATTAATTTGAAATATAGTAGTAGTTGGTTATTCACAGATTCTTTTTAAATCCTAAAGGCATTGTATTTGTATTCAACTGTACCATAGGAAGTCTCTTCAAGTTTAGGAAGAACGAATCGATGTAATATCTGTCGTGGCCTAGCCTGACATTCGCGACATGAACCTCATGGCTAGGAGGGAATTTGTTACCAGAACTTTTCTTCAAATACTCAGCTCCAAGCCTTATCACTTCATCTTCACAATCTACAGCCATCTTAAGCTTAGGAGGCTTTGTTGAATTTGTAAGAAGAGGTGCATCAGTGGAAGTTGCAAGCAAGTAACCTTCTAGAGAAGTTAAATACATATGTCCACTATGCAACTCAACAAGCTCCTTCATTAACTGTCCTACACTATAAAGTGCAGTTGTTACTCCCACCACAGCCACAATACTCTTGTTAGAAGGATCCCAAACAGGCAATGCAGCCGAAAGCAAAGGCGAATCTGTGAACTTGCTCACGACGACACGCCATGAAGCCACCCCATCAGGGACTTGGGATAGGCCTGCTATGTGGATTGAGTCTTCTGGGGCAATCTGCATTGCTTTTCCAATCTTTTCGCCGGTGACAGGATCCAATGGCTGGCGATACCATACAGCAGACTTGTTATCATGATCATTCCAAGATTCTTGAGAAGAAAGTGATGAATAATTAATGTCACTGTTAGAGCTACTTGCACTTGCACCAATGGAATAATTTGCAAGATCAGAGTAAATATAGAATGTGTTGTTATCTTTAAGGTCTCTATGGAATGCTTGAACAAAACCATTATTGTATTTGACAGTGATTGAGTTAAGAGCTTTTCTACTAGCAAAAAGTGCCCATGTTACTGCTCTCATTGCTTCATACATCTGCTAAGAATTAAAAAAACAGAACAAATAAGCAAACTGATAGTAAAGTGATATTACCAATCACAAGTTTAATTTTGATGCAATGATAATGTAAATTACACAGTCGTTCAATTATATCCCTTCTTTCAGATGATTATTCACGCAATTAATGTAAAAAGTAGTTCGTTTTTATCGACGTGTCGTTATGCGATTGAATGATAAAACTGCTTTATGCATCAAGATTAAATTCAAAACATAACTATAAGGTTTAATTATTTTGCAGTCATTATAGTCTGGCCTAGTTTCCAATTTGATCACTATAGTTTAACAATTTCTATCAAGTCCCTAGAGAAATTTACCATTACAAGAAGAAAAAATGCTTGAATTGAATAAACTGTTGTTTCACCTTACAAATTTAGATAAAGATCAATTGAATTATATGAAAATTTGAAAACTTTGCAATAGTAAGGACTTGATTACACAACTTAATTAAAATTGAATGGAAAAACAATGAAAATTGATTAACCTCAACTTGGTTTTCTTGAGTGGTAAGATTGCCATGGCTTCTAATCACATACTGAGAAAGCTTGACCTGAGCCATTGTAATTTCAGAAGTAGAATTCAAAATGTTCCACATCCTCAAGATTGGGCGTTGTAGAAGCTCATAACGCAAGTCATAGGCTAAGCTATTAAGAGATTTTGTTGTATAAATCTTTGTGAAATGCCATGTTAGTATAGTAAGAAGACCAATCAAGATAGCTAGCATAACCTACATGATGAAACAGAATCAATGGTTAGAAATTAGAACAACAAAAATGGTTATTTCATTTTATGCACATCAAAGGATCAAATCTAACTAAGCCTTGTAATTAGCACTAAGAATTTCTCTCAGCAAATCATTCACATTGTAACTACCAACATAGGTTGGTCGAGTGGTAGACTAACTAGTCCACTTTCTGATAGTCTCAAGTTTGAGTCCTACATACAGATTCTCGAGACAAATTAGTCGAATTTCTGGTAATAAGATCAAAATACTAACATAGGCCGAAACAATTCTCCGGCCGAAAATTAGCCTGATTTCTGATAATATGATCCAAATACCGGTGGCAAAACCAAACAAAGTTTACACTTTACATTGTAACTAACATCTAAAACTTAAAAACAATCATATAAGTTAGAATTGAATTGATATTTTACCATGATTGCAAGACGAACCACAAAGACACTATAGTATTTTGATAGGCACAGAGTACTAGCATACTGAAATTCTTCCTTTTCCACATCCCTTTGGAGAATTCTTGAGCCAATTGGGGTGCTACTATTTTTCTTACAAGAAGTAGCAAAACCCCATAATCTACCAAAGACATGTCTGAACTTGGTAGTAGCCATTGTTGTTGTTGATCTTGATCCTTGTGAGCATATGTGGAACTACTTTAAGAAGATGAGTTTATAAAGTAGCTAGATAGATAGATAGCAGCACATTGGATTCAAAGAATTCAAGGTTCCATTTTCAAACTTCAACTTGTTTTTGTGTTTGTGTTTGTTAAGATTATTAGAGATAAGTTCTTCACTGTTTAATAATGTGCTGCTTGTACTTTGTGTCATTTCCCACTCTTAGTGTAGAACTCTAAAAGAGTGTGTTATAATAATTTATTGTTATTTATTTGAGTATTAATTTTTTGTGGACAGCATTCACACAATTGTGGAATTAAATTAAATCACATACATGTAAGTGATCACTGGTAATTTCTCTGTTGAGTTATGATGAATTTAAATATCTGAACTTGTTATGAGTATACCACTACTGATGAAAATTGATAAAAAAATTTAGAAAAAAACCCAAAATAACCCTGACAATTACTTCAAAAGACAACGAGACCCTTGACAAAAAAAATCCAACTCGGCTCTTGACAATTATCTCGAAAGGACAACGAGGCCCCTGTGTCAAAAAAAGTCAATGTTGTTTTTGTTTTGGCACAGGGGTTAATCAGTCAAAAAAAAAAAAAGATCAGGGGCCAGATTATGTGTTTTTATTTCTTGGGGGCCTCGTTGTCCTTTCGAGGTAATTGTTAAGGGTCAGGTGGAGTATTCACTCTAAAATTTACTGTATTTCAGATTTATTTATTATTTGTCATTAATATATTACAACCATAATTATTATCAAAATCAAATTGGTAATAATGACTTGATCCAAATACTGAATCATTGAATTAGTAGTTTTTGTCTTTTTATTAATATTTTCTAATTTAAATCTTTTAAAAATATTGTACTAAGAGAATTAACTATAATTTTTCTTACAAAATTAGTTAAATTCTTAATAATAACATTTGAAAATTAATGATAGATAAGATTATTTATAGTTATTTATATTTTATTTTTAAATGTAAAAATAAGATCTAAAAAAATTGCTATTATGTTTAGAATTTGGTCATAATACTTTTAAGGTGACTATTCTATAAAATATTTTCGTATTAAAATAATAATTGAGAACTATTAAATAATTTAATATTAGATTACTACTTGACATATACATATTTGTATCTCAATATATATAGTAAGAGAATTAACTATAATTTTTCTTACAAAATTTGTTAAATTCTTAATAATAACATTTGAAAATTAATGATAGATAAGAAAATATTATTTATAGTTATTTATATTTTATTTTTAAATGTAAAAATAAGATTTAAAAAAGTTGCTATTATGTTTAGAATTTGGTCATAATACTTTTAAGGTGACTATTCTATAAAAATATTTTCTTATTAAAATAATAATCGAGAACTATTAAATAATTTAATATTAAATTACTTCTTGACAATTGACATATACATATTTGTATATCAATTATCATTTCATTTTTCACAAGAAAACTAGTTATTTTTAAATCCTTAAAGAGTTGTTCTATTCCTTAGTATGTGTTATCCTTGGTGACAATATTTTTTATGCCAAATTTGCCCTTATGCTATGTCCCCTTAGCTTGGCCCAAATCCACCGTTGGCGCCATTTGAACCACACTTAGGGCTATTGCAAGTTTGCAACGAACAAAAGGAAGGGACCATGACCATGACCAATCATGATTCATTGATTCTTATGTTTGGGTTTGGATACTATGAATTTGTGCAATGTTGGTCCACAATCTTAACTTTTGTCTTCAATCATGCTGCTTCCTCCAACCAAGGAATAAAAGTTAAATAATTAACATCTTTCTATGTTCTTTATACTTATATCTATGATTTTTAGTTTATTAAGTGTCACTAATAATAATCCTTTTTAAAAGGTTTTATGCGAATACTATATTGTTTTCATATTCTCATAACATGTATTAGGAGAAATTAGAGAACAACTTGGTAGACAATAAATTGGTTTTCAACTATTAGATAGCCAACATTATTTATTTTGGCTTTATTAATTGTAAATATCTCTACAAACCTTACAATTATTCATACTAAATTCAACTTTGAATTTTAAAATTAAAAAATTGCAGAATATTCTCATTAATTAGACAATCTTCAAAATAAAATGTCCAAAATTTTAGCATTCAGATCATTTTTCTCTTCATTTCATCTCTCTTATATTTATTTCGCAGTTTCTATAGTTTCTAGAAGGGTAAAGTATCATTTTTGTCCCCAACGTTTGGGGTAAGTTCTAAAGTTGTCCCTAACATTTAAATCGTCTTATTTAAATCCCTAACATTTTAAAATTGGCTCAATGTTGTCCTGCCATTAGGAATCTGTTAACAGAATTGACGGCGGAACAAAATTGAGACGATTTTAAAACATTAGAGACTTAAATATGACAAAAACGTCGGGAACAAAAACGATACATAGAAATAAATTTTAATTTTATCCATCAATAATATTAATTTTTTACGGTACATAATTATTATTCAATTATTTTTTAATCACATCTAAGTAAATTACACTTAATCATATTACTTTCATTCTAAATAAATTTATTTTTTATAATTTTACTCTTAAAAATTTTTACTCATCATAAAATATTTGTAGAATGACCAGTAAATAAACTTGCGGAAAAAAATTTCAATTTTTTTACGACAAATAACTACTTAATTTATTTTACAACATTTCAGACTATATTGATCCCAAGAAAATTTTAAATTTTACACTTTAATTTTTAATAAATTTTTATTCTCTATAGGTCCACAAAAATTATTTCTTTCAGACAAAATTATCCTTCTGTTGTTTTAAAAGAGGACTAATTTATCTTATAGTAATATTTTTTTATCTAATTCTCTTATAATTATTTTTTTAAGAATTTATGTATCCAGCATGTATAATAAAAATTTGATTGAAAATGATAAAGATGCTAATTTATTTGACAGAATTTGATCACATACATGTGTAATTTTGATTTATTTCAAGAGATGTATGTGATTTATCTTTTATTATTTAGTAATAGAAATGGTAGATAACTTAGGGAAACCATAGTAGGGCATCAAAATGAGGGGTAGGTAGTTAATATTTTATCTAATATATTGTGATACCTAAAAGCAGAGATGCTTTTGTAATCTAAATTGTTGGCATTTATTTGGCAAAGGAAATTAAAGCCAAATTGAAGTAGCATGATAATAAAGTGAAAAGTAGGGCAATAATCAAATTAATTAAAAATGAGCAAATGTCAATCTCTTTTTTCTTCAATAATGGGTGGTAGCTGTTAATCAACTCATGATGATGATGAGATCATTATCACAAATTTAAACAAATTAAACACATGTGAAGCAAGGAGCATGTAGCAAAATTAATATTTAGTCAACCATGCATAACCATATAACAAAACTTTTTGTGCTCCAACTCACTAATCCATATCCAACTCACTACATTTTTGAATTAGAATAATATGGATTTAATTTTAAGCACTAAGTGGCTAAAGGGTAATTAAATGATATCTTTCTAATGTTTTAATTTCAAGTGGCAAAAAGCTTGAATTGCTATTTGCTTGGTGCAAACATCCTCCACACTATTACATTTCCATTGCACCGCTAGAAGAAAAAATAACCAACAAATTATATTAAAAGATTCAAAAAAAAAAAATATATATATATATAAGGTAATTATCTTTTCCACTAAGTTACAACCAAGTTGTTTTGTTTCAAAGTAAAGTATTAACTAAAGTTATATATTGATTGTGCCACAAAATAAATTATCATGTGTTTTCTTCACTTCTAAATTTAGGTATCTTCTACAAAAAGAGACAAACATATCATCAATCTTGGTTAATTATATTCAAGTGTACCAAATGAAAGAAAAAATTTTTTGAATAATGGATTGGGACTTTGAGTCCATTTTATCCTATTCACTTTATATGTCTACTTTGAATATGTAAATATAAGCTAACATTTATCAGAAAAGAATTTTGATGTTCTATTCTATTATTCCATGAATTAATGTAGATACCAGCTCTTTGGGCCATAAAGGAATTACATTCCTTAGGTCCATTAACTATGTGAATATATTTTCTTAGCAGTGAAATTTAGGTTTAATTACTCTATTGGTTCCTATAGTTTTGCGAAATTTTTAATTAGGTTTCTATATATTTTTTTAATTGAGTCATTGCACCAAATTTTATTTTTAATTAGATTCCTATACTTTTTTTCTTTTTATTTAGGTTCCTGCACTAATTTTTTTCCTTAATTGGATCCCTATATAATTAAACCAATTACTGTTAAAAGGGACCGAATTGAAGAAAAAAAAATTGGTATAAAGACCCAATTAAAAGGAAAAAAAAAGTATAGAGACCTAATTGAAAATTTTGTGAAACTATAAAACCAATAGAGTAATTAAACCTAAAATTTCTCTAAAGAAAAATAATATTTACTCTATTGTTTATACTTTTTTTGTAGTTGTCGTTGTATTACTGTTTATACTTTTTATATTTTTTATGATATAAAAAATATTTGTTTTCTTTTTTATCATTAGTTTTAATGTCAAGTAAAAGTATATATATATATATATATATATATATATATATATATATATATATATATATATATATATATATATATATATTTAACATCTGTGCCATCATCTTTTTACTTAATTTTTTTCCTATTAGTCCTATTAATCTACAATTTTATTTATTAAATATGTAAAATTATAATAAATGTGAGATTAATTAAGATAATAAGTAATTTATACTCTAACAAAGAACTCTTAGGTTCGAGTCATATAAATAGCAAAAAAATATTTGTTTATATACATGATAAAGATACTTTAGGGATAAAAATGTGTGCATAAACTCCTCTTTAATCCAGATTATGTTTAGTAGATTAAATATTAAGGAGAATTAGTGTAACACAGGAATCTATGTCCAATCCTGCTTAAAGAACTCTAAGCAATTCATCACTTAATCTATCAAAATTAGTGGACGATGTTTCTTTTGCATTTGGATTCATTCATTCTGGATGGAATCTTCTGTAAAGCAAAATTATCCAGATATCATAAAAAAACTAATACAAAAATAAATATAATTAATTACAAGACACTAAGCTAGCTAGTGAGTGCACCATATGCATGGTTTTAATTTGATTAAAATAACATGATCTGCATGTGTCACTTCATTCAAAATAATTAAGCAAATATATGGCATGCATATATTTTTTTCATTTCTAGTTATTAGATCGATGTCTAGCAATTAATTTTATTGGATAAATTGGAATAAATTGGTTCTTCCATCATTTTGAAGAGGAAATAATTTATCTCATAATAATATTTTTTGAAATTTAATTGTCTTATTATAAAATTTGTTAAAAATTTATTTATCTAATAAGTATATTAAAAATTCGATTGAAAATGAAAAAAGGACTAACTACTTATCCAACAAAAATAATTTTTAAAAAATTTTAGAGAATAAAAATTGATTAGCAACTAAAATATCTTATTTGAAATTCGTTAAATATCAAATTTGAATATTTACATACAAGTTTTTTATATACTCATCATATATATGAATTATGACTATGTAATTAAAACTTGTAGAATTTAACTTTTGAAATGCATTGTTGTTATTTTTGTAAAATTTGTGGGATTGAATTTGGACTTGTTGAAAAACAATGTCATTTATGGAGAATTCAACTTTTGATAATAGAAATTTTGATGTTGAAGAGATTATGATAGTTTAACACAGTCACTAAATACAGGAAAAAATTGTCACAGGAATAAATAACTTAGTAAATAACTTAGTAACAGTTTTAAATCGAAAAACTGTCACTAAAAATATTGTGACGGTTTAAATAGTCACTAAATATGCCTAAAAATTATCGTAAGAACTACTAACTTAGTGACGGTTTAAATAGTCATTAAATATGTCTAAAAACTATCACATGATTTATTAATTTAATGACAGTTTCAAAACGTCGCGAAATACAGTATAAAAAACACCTGTTACAAATTAGTGACGGTTTTATACTTTAAAAACCGTCACAAACAATTTAGCGACACTCCTTATTAACGGTGGTCCAAAACCGTCATTATGCCAACTGGCGACGTTCAAATCTGTGACGCTTTTTTTAGCGGTCACAAAACCATTTAGTGACAGTTAAAACCGTCACCAAATATTAAATATGCTATTTTGTTATAGTGATAGTAGGTTTTAGTATTATCAAAGGTGGCAATGAAAGGACTTTAGTAATTCAAAACTTCAAATTCTAAAGCCAGCATGAGCGTATATCATTAATTAGCATAACAATCAAAATCAGATACTTCTAAAATACAGGGTATTTTTACATATTAATTGTGTCAATTATTTTTTTTTATCTATTTTACTATATTTATGATACATCATATAATTCACATCCTTTTCTCATATATATATATGGAATAAAATTTGACCATGGTGGCTGTTACATGGTGTAGGGAAACCCTTGGACATGGTGTGTGTTACGTTACATACTTACATGGTATTATTATTATAACTTTATAAGGTATTAGGTAAAGGTTCACGTCCTATGTATATAGTAAGGTTGATGAATGATGAAGCAGCTTTCCACACAAAAGAAGCATTTGATTCGCTGAAAATACTTATAAATTAAAGTCTTATTATATATAATATAAGAATTGAAAAAAAAAATAAAAATTAGAGCTTGTGGCATACATTTAAAGGAAATTAAAATTAAAGTGTCATTTGTCACAATCATAAGATAAGTTGGTACTCCAATAATGGCCACCTCCAAAAAAGAAAACAAAAAGAATTATTAGAAAGTGTCTGCATCATCTAAGATGCCATAGCCAACAGGTTTTGGACCACTCATGTATCCTCAGTTCTCTGAATATGATTTATCTATGCTCAGAAATTGGATCAAGACAAATAGAGGTGGTTGGTTGAACAAGTATTATTGGTTAATAAAAAACCGAAAAAAAAGGTTATGACAATTAAATTTTTTTTTTCAGATACGCTTTTCCATAACATGGAATGAGTAATAGTTTTCGCTCAACTGTTCATATGAGAAAAAGTAATCTAAAAATAATCCTTTAATTTGGTTACATCCTGGTATATTACACATCCATATATAGAATTAGATAGAGGGGGATAATTTTGAGATTTCATGCAAAACCACTTTGGAAACTCTTAAAACATTGAGTTTTGTTGTGAATATAGATAAAGTAATTAAACTTGGTTGTTACAAATTTTCTTTAGATAAAAAAGAAAAGAAAAGAAAAAATAGAAAGAAAGATGAAGTGAAAGAGAGAGAACTTCTAGAAGGTCAAAGAGAAGATAAGAAATTAACAGTTATTATTTTGTGCTTATCCTAAGTACTAGTGGTAATCATGCTAGGTAGCATGATTATATAGTTGGTTTTATTATACTTTGAGTGATCTACTCTAATATATATATATATATATATTTTTTTTTTCAGTTAAGTATACTGTGTACATCATCATAATTGCGGATAATATGAATTTTTTTAAAAAAAAAACAGTTAATAACCAATCACCATAAGTTTTTGGAATACGTAATTTTAGATTTTAGACGTGTAATATAAGATTTTGAATTCTTTTAATTGATTATTGGTTGATTGTTGTTATGATCATCTAGCAAAATTGTTCAACATAAACTTTTAGCCAGAAAAAAGAAAAGAAGAGAAAATTATTCAAGGAGAAAAGAATGTAAAATATAAGAAATGTATGTTTCAACTATAACACTGTACAATGAACATACACCAGTGATTTATTTTATTTGATACTTTTTCTATAGTGGAGGCACAAAAAGGGATCGACGAGGTTGGGTTGGTGTCACAATCTCAGTCAGCTCAATTCATAGTTCAACACACAAACTTGTAAGGGCTGATTTTACAAACACAATTTTATTCTTATCACATTCAAATTTAAAATGTTATATGGAAAACTAAAAGCGGCACAATATTAAACATCTTTTCTCACAAAGTGAAACTGAAATGTGATTATAAATGACTTCTGAAATTCATTAAATTGCAAAATTCATCTCTAAAAATGAGTATTGTTCTTGCCACCAAATTAAAACAATTAAAACAATAAAAACCCAGTTATGAAGAGTATATATATATTATATGGTAAAGAATAAACATCAAATAACCTATGGGACATGACTTAATTAAACAAACCAAATTTAACTTGGTACATCATGATACATTAAAACGATCTAATGATGTAGATCTAATAAAAAAATGTTAGTATATAGAATTATATAATACTACAATCTTATAATACCACTAGATTAGCATTATAGCATTGTCCTAAGTCCTAACCTATAATATATATCTATACAACAACAATATGGCCACCTCTCCTAAGAGTACTGTGGGCAATTAATGAATAGCAGTGGTGACTTTAGAGTTTTGATATTAGGATGGTGATCAAACCTTAAAATATTGAATAACTCATGCCATAAATCGTAATCATCATCACTTGGCCTTTTTTTTCCTAGCCTCTAATTCTTTAGATGCAACTTTGCTGACGTCGACAGGTTGTATCAAACTCTTTGGAGTAAAGGCCTGCCTTATCTTAAATGTAGCCCATGCAGCCCCAACTGCATGACCAGCTGCATCTAGCCCTTCATTTGCAGCCTTTGCAGCTTCTTCTCCATATCTGCATGCAATACACACATTGCCAAATTTCTCTCATCAGCATCATCATTGCAATATTAAAGAATTAACTTTGAGTAATAAATCCCTAGACTTGTTTCTAACCAGAAATATAAGGGACAATTAGTATTTTAAAATTTGAACATGTTTTGCTTAAGAATTATGCATGTATTGAGATTATTTACCTGTGTTGGACAAGTTCAGTTGTCACAGTTGATGATGTTGTTAAGACATTTTTTCCTGTTACTTCAACCGCATCACATACTTTAACTATTCACAAAAATGAATTATAAAATTAAAACTTGTTCATGACATATTTAATAATGTAACATCATCAGTATAATAACCAACTGAGTATTGCAAACAAGTTAGAAAAAAATTGTTGTGCAAATGAACTAAAGATTAGCATTGCAATATTACAGACAATAATACCAGTTTAAAGCTGTTCATGAAGTTTGCAGTTGCAAAAGAACTTTAGGAATTAATAGACCATATATCAGCTGATTTTTCATAATTGTTTATTCCATATATAATTTCTAACAATCTTATGCAATAGTTCATAGTTCATAGTTCATGCACATGCATTTACATGAAAGTGATCTATTTTGAATTGATAAAAACATGATTTGAAATTTTGAGTTCTCTAAATCTGTTGCACATTGAACTAAGTGAAGGCAAGAATTCCAAGTTTTGGAAAGAATGTATCAATTAGTTTTGGATGAACATTTATCACCCTGCTGATTTACCAAGTTATGATGCATTCAACAGAAGATTTTTTTTAAAAAAAATGCTGTTATCTTATTTTTTCTAATAACATCTTATTTCCCCCTCCTTTTAATTAGAAAACATCATACTTTTTGGCTCTGTCCAAATTAAAGAAGATACATGATTTTATCTATTTCTCTTTTGTGATTATTTGGCTAGAACCTGGAAACTCATATCAGCATTTCATTTATGCATGTAGAATCATTAGCTCCCTTAAAAGGAAAGGGAATGAGATAATTGACATACTGAATCCATCCAGTGATGCAATCACAACTTCTTCAGGTAGTAGTTTGATAAATTTCTTCCCGGCTTTTGAATTTGATGCTTTAGTGGCAAAAAATCCAGAGACTCTCACCACCCCACTGAGGACCCCATTGGCTACTTTCTCTGTCACTTTAGTCACCTTCTTAACCCTATATACAACATTAAAAAATAAAAAATGATACATCATAGATCTGAATCTTTGGTTTTGGACCTTCCATGGTATAGTAATATTAAATTTCTACATAGTAGGATTTATCTTAATATAACCCTTTGAATCTTAATTTTACATATTGCAATATTAAATCCGTCATTTAAAGCAGATTATTGTTGATGAAATTTAGAGCCATTATAATCAATTTATAAACAAGATTATTACATGAGAAATAAGAAATATTTTGTTTAGTATTGATATTATCCAGAACATCCAATTAATATTTATATATTTTTGTAAAAATTAGATGAATTTTAGAATGAATGGAGAAAAAATATCATCCTACCTTTTAATCCGCTTCATAGTTTGAGGACTAACCTCGACATCGGAACCACCAGCCATCCTCTGCTTCAGGAACTCATTTCCCCACTTCAACCGCTCCACCGTCACATCTCCACACCACAATATCCCCTTAATCAGCTGCCCCGATCCGGTGGCGATCAACCTCGCCGCCGTTCCATTGTATTCCTCCACATTCGGAGCCAATGTTGTCCAATACGCCGCACTCATCTCCTCCATCAATTCCTGCTTCTCCCCCGATTTCATATCCTCCGGCGAAACATCCGCCGCCACCGATCCGTCCAACGCTTCCCCCTTCTTCTGCGCATCCTTACTCACTTCGTGTACGGTGAAACAGCTGCATTCGTTTAAAATCTCATCGAGCTTCAAAAGCAGATCTTCTTGTCCTTTCGATGCGATCGTCAGGCCGTAACTCAGCACCTCTGTGGCTGCGCCTGAGCTCGGTTTCTGATCGTCGGATTCGATCGGGACACGGAAGGAGAAGAAGTAATGTGAATCATCCACCTTCACGGCGGCCTCGTCCTTCGCCAGCGGCCACTGTGTCTCGCCGGCGAGGTCGGCATAGACGGCAACGATGTTCTCGTCTTGCCGGAGGCGAATGATGGTGAGGTTGCCGCAGGCTAGTTCCACGCTGTACTCCTTATCGATTAGGTGGAGGATGGCGCCGGGGACTGTGATGAGGATCTCCTCGGTTGCCGGCGGCGCCGAAGGAGAGGCGTCGGAGGAGGAGGAGCTGGAGCTGTCATCGTCGGCAGCAGTGGCTTTCTCCTCCGGGGAGAGATTCTCGACGAGGTCTCCGACTTCGACGTCGACGGAAGGGTAAACCTCGACGTTAGGATTTTCTAGCGCCATTGATGAATGGTTCAGACTTCGAAGGTCGTTAACTGTGTTTGGATTTTGGGATGGAGAGAGAGGGAAAGAAAGTCTAACGGACTAACGGTTGTAACTGTCTGAAAGGACACGTGGCATAAGATAAAGGATCGGAGCCAAGGGTTTAACTAACTTGGAAGTTTCCCGCGCGAATACCGGTATAAACTCTCTTTTTGTTTTTTTATCTTATCCGATTTAATTTTTATCAGCCCCATACTTAATTATTTATATATAAAAAAAAAAAAGCAATTTTTAATAAATAGATAATGTAATACAAGGGTATATACTTTAAGTTTTATTCATTTGTCATAAACGTTATATCATCATATATAGACTTGCATAAATCAAATTTAATTAATAACATTTTTTTTATGTTAAGTTTGTGAATTCTGGAGTATTAAATTTTTTAGTTTAATTTTGATGTATTGACAGTGTAAAATATTCTGGAGTTATTTAATTATATCTGTTTTTTTTTTTTTACGATTATTCACATAATTAATATAAAATATAATTATTTTACTTACATGACATTACGTAATTAGATACGTGTTAAACTTTTTTACACTTATAATATATCAAAATTAAAGAATTTGGATCCTCTAAATTTTAGACTTTTACTTGAAAGGATAAAGTGTGATATTTCATCTTTGAATATTTTCTCTTTTATATTTTCTCTTGTCCTACTTATGAAATAAACGGTAAGAGATTATATTTTATCTTCTAAAGTGAAATTCAAAATTTAGAGAATTCAAATCCAAAATTAAATACTTGAATTCACACCATAAAACATTTTTTAAGAGTGCAACAAGGAATTATGATCCACTTTTATTAAATAGATGAATAAGCTTTTGCAAATACTAATAAAGACTGTATAAATAGGAACCATGTTTATTTATTCAAATGAAATCATCATTATTCAATTTTTATTTATTTATGTAAACCAATGTTCACTTTTGAGAATAGATCATATAATACATAGTTCTCTAAAATTTCAACAAGAATGTGCGTATTTCCATAGGACCAAGCTCAACAACAAAATTGAAAGTATTAACAGGGCGACCCCTAAGTGGTTTAGGTTCTTTTCCATTAATCTCCCCTTCAACATTCCAATTCATTTTCTTGATTTCTGATTTCTCTTGGTTAGCTGATAAACTCATCTCCTTCAACTCTTTTATCTGAACAATTAATTAAACACCAAGAACATATTATAGTAGTTGTTAACAACTTAACATAGTGAGATAACTTAATCTAAAGTATGCTCCTAGGAAGTATTTGATCATAATAAATAAACAAATAAAAGGGGGAAAAATTGCTTTGCTTAAATAGAAATGTTAAGTGACTAGTAAATGCCTTGCATTAGAGACAACACTAGTTAACTTTCTATTTTTTATCCACTAAAAATATTAATTCTCTAACATTTTCCTTAATTAAAATTTGATTATTGGTTCATGCAAGCCTCCTTACCTAAAGAAATTGAGCTTAATAAAATCATTAATTATTAACTAACAACTGAGAATATCTTGCAAAAAATGAGGGTGCGAAAAAAAAAAAGAGGGTTTGAGAACAAGTATTATGTACCTGTTTTCTGGCAAACAACTTCTTCAGTTCAACTTTGGCCAGAGTTGAATACTCAGCATCTTCACTTTGCTAATTTCATTTAAAATATAAGAGAAATATATGAGAAGTACATCACAGTTTACAAAATAATGCAGCTAGAGACAGAAAGAGAAATGCTCAAGGGTTAGCAGAATTCATTGTTTTTGGCCATCAACCCAATTTCTTTAGTCTAGTAATTCAACAACATACTTTTAATCTATATTTTTAAACATTAATGGCTAACCATTGGGCAAAAAAAATAAATTCTGCTAACCCTCTAGCATTCCTGAGAGAGAAAATATTACTTAATTTTGCTTGGTTCATCAGAAGGTAAATACAAGGAGGGGGATGATGATAGTCATAGATTTTACCTCATATAGATGTGCCAAACGGAGAAGCACACTTCCACCATCCAACTCCTACACAAATAATAATAATAAAAAGATTATTAAGTCTGAAAGATTCAAGAGAGTTATATCATTCTATGCTGAATTTGATATACCTCAAGAGTTAGCAGAGCAACATTGGGAGGCAAGCTGTAATTTGGCTCCAAGACAGTTCCTTTTGTCACATGAGATGACTTCCAATTTTTCAAGCTCTGCACAAATGATAACATGCCACAGAATATTTAACATTGTAACTACTATTATTATTTCATGAAGCAAGCATGCATAACTGACTCATACCTCATATGTGAAAGCCAACAAGAGGGGTGAGTAAATCTCCTGACCAACTGTCCGACGCCACCGGGAACCAGATCCTAGCTTGTGGATGCCAAGGTAGTAATTTCCTCTCACCTGATACATGCAAATTCAATATTGCATAAAATATGAAAGAAAAATTCATCACCCAATCTATTAATCAGGACGCGCAAGAATGAATTTAATTATAGTGTCATTGCCATACTGTTAGTCCTTTACATCCATAATCTTTTGCACAATCTATTTCATCAAGAGCTTCTCCTACTCCTCTACCATCATCTTGGAGAATACGCCTAGAGCATTAAGCATTGACCATTAGCAGTTTGTAACTGTTCATAGTAAAATAATCTTGAATTTGAAAAGAAATGGCATGTTTATATATACCTGTGAAGCATTAGTTCCATCTCTCCATCTCTAATGCTCGCTCCACCCGTGGCACGATCAACTAAGACAGAGAGTTCAGATTTCTGATCCTTAACATAAATTCCAAGATTAATCTACAGACAGGAAATAAGTAGTTTAGTTGCATTATAACAAACTTAACCATAATATCATAGAAGCTCATAAACTATGAAAAATAAATAAGTAAGAGATCCAAGGAATTTTACTGGATAGTAGTTTCCTGCCACAGGTTGAGTAACTTGAAGGGGCCAATCTTCTCTGTGATCTCGAACCTGCATAAACATTTTTGAGTCAGAAAACTCAATGTTGAACATCTTTCCCAGGAGGATTTTTTGTTACAAACAAAAGAAAATTGACATCAGATTTACCCTTTTCAGGAAATCTCTTCCATTAGAATCAGTATAAAACTCCTTGTTTGTAGCCATATTTGCTGTTATTTGTGTGATCACCTCTTTTCCAACTCCATCATCAGTTGGAATTGGACCAACCTTCATAAAACAATTTGTTTCATAACCTTAGACAATTAACAGCATAATATTCTATTTTGGCTGATGAAAAAAGTGGCTTCTCACTATTCCAAAGAAGGCAACTCACAGTGTATTCAACTTCAGCATGATCTTTGTCTTTGTAAAGCCTAATAACCTTCAAAAAATAAATGAAACAAATAAATAGGAAGCAAATGACATGCTTATGGACAAAGCAAACCCATTTAAGTATTTTGAAAATAATAGGACATACCATTATATGTTGAAAAATAAAAAAGACAATAAACACAATTGTTTTAAAGGACACTGACCTGGTAAATCCAAGAGCTAAACTCTAGATGAATCTCATCAACTAGTGGCCCGCGGATTACTTTGTAGGGAACCTATCAAATAGAAAACAAATTTAAATATAAAAGCTTCAAAGGAATTGGAAATGTAATATTGTGTGTATTGAGAAATCATGTAATCACAGTTCTTTTGTTATGTTATAACTAATGCCATGAACCAACTGATTGGAAAAGAAACCTACTGATCTTGAAACAACAGTTGGCGGGGATTCAGTAGGCCGGAATATGTATGCACCAGAAGCCTGCAGGAGAGATCACATTCACACCACTTTAGAAAACATTATAATTTAAACCTTTATTAGAATGGATGTTCTTGTTTGTGCAAAAATCACACACCTGATAATCAGGAAAGTTGCCTCCACTAGAAGCATACCAGAGATAGCTTTGTTGAACCGGTATATCAACCTGCAGAATGTTTTAGCGATCATGAAATATTCTTGACATGAATGAATGACCAAAAAAATGCCATCAAGAAGCAAACTATGCTGTGAAATCTATCGTTTATGGAATATGAGAACTGAGACTTTATGATTGTGCCAATATTTGTGCTAATAGCTGGTATCTGGTAATAGTCTTCAGTAGTTAGTTCTTTCTAGTGTATGACAAAATTTATTGGTTGCTTACATTGCACTATACTATAGTCGTGATTAATGACTCAATTAAAACTTAACAAAACATTATGAACACTTTACTGTGAGCATTCAAAGTTACTTACTCCAGTTTTGGAATTAAACATCCGTTGAAGTTGTCCAGAAGTTGAAGAAAATGACATCTTTAAATCCCCAGGTCCTATGGTAACGGTGTCGCCGCTGACGAGCTGTGAAAGGAAAGGACTTCTTTTTTTACCTATCAAGTGGAAACACCAAACAAAGCTTATTCAATACTAAAAATTAACAGAACATCAAATCTTACAAAAATTCATCTTTTTTGACAATTGCGATGAAAACCGTCATTAAGCTATTATTTGCACAACCATACAAATAGGAATCGCATTACATCTTTTCTCAAGTGTTTTAAGACAAAAAAAAAAGTCTTGCATATTTCTATATCTGTCTTCTTCTACCAAACAGTTAGAAACGGGCTTAAAACTATTGCTACTAGATTTTTTTTTGGGTTGGGGGGAATAATTTTACCATTTCCAGATGCTTTCGAAATGAAGTAGGTACTCCATCCAAGTGGAGGTACTGAAACTTGAAACAGAAGTGAATATTTTGGTGCTTCTTTTGGTTGCACCCCTAAATAGGCCTCAACATAGAAGCTTCTTAAATTTTTTGTTACATTATCTGTGTCCACATACTGTGCTTCAATGATATTTCCAGAAGAATCTTTGACAACAAGATTATCATCATTAACCTAGTACAAAATTGTTACCTTTCAGCATAGTGTTGGAATTGAATTATTCATAATGCCATAATAAGTAAATTAGGGATACTCACTGGTATTCTAACAATCTCAGTGCGATTCCATCCAAGTGGGTTATACAATACTACAACCTAGAAAAAAAAAAACATTCACTTTAAGAAAATTTAGCTAGAATAAACCGAGTTATGTTGGTTGTATTCATTTCCACCTCATACACAAGTCGGCACACACTTCTCTATTGTTAGATGGTGTGTGAGATCAACACAAGATAGTTCTCACATCTCATGTAATGGTGGATATTTGTATGTCAGATTGGTGTACAAGACAATATGAATAAATGAGTACATACAACAATTCTTAAAGAAAAAATAGTGAAAATATTACCAAACTCTTAGCCTCTGGAATATTGTCCTCTGTTTGTGGGCAGTAACTGATGTTGAGTAATTGACACTGCCAAAAGTCAAATAATAATTAAAACAAAAGAGTAGAGAAAGTGACAAACAATTCAATAATCAAGATTAAGATATTACAACATATCTACCAAGACACTATGGACACAATCTACAACATTTATTCATCGCTAGAACCTTGGACAAGAGTAATAAAGGGAAACTCGGTGCTAAATATCCTGCATTACCCGGTGTTTTAGAAAGAATCACACTCAAATATGTAATGTTGGCAGCCTAACCTGATTCAACATCGGTGGCTGATTCCATGGCAAAAACCCGTGACTTTAAGGTCACAAGGAAACAACTCACTCGTAGTTCCAAGGCTCCTCTTCCTTGGACAAGAGTAATAAACATCAATAATTTCATGAAGTTTTGAAATGTTACCTGAGCAAATTCCGTTGCAGGAGCTGAACAGTGACCATTTGATTTCTTGCCAGAAAGACAAGCCAGAGAAGAGCTAGTAACTTTTTCAGCCTACAAGAGAACATTGCTTGGTGAATATCACACTATTCTAAATTCAACTTTTTATTACTAATCATGATTAATTCTACAAGTTCGACTGATTAGACCCTTTTCTTCATTCGAAAACTCTCCTTCCTTCTTCCATTCCGTCAAGTAACCACAATCAATTCATTGAGGTTTTCAAGTCCATTTTACTAGGCAAAACTTCAATGAATCAGTTCACAAGAACTGGCTAAATTTTAAAGACAATCGAAACGAACAAGATACATTATCAAAATTCAGATTAGGAAAGTTCAAGCTCCTAACCTTAGAAGCTCCAATAGCCAGTCTTTTAGCATAGTCATTAGTTACATGTTGTTTGGCTGTGCCAGAGACAGCATCATGGTGTTGTGCAACTCCAAGAGCGTCTCCAAGGTCAAATGTATTACTTCCAGTTGCAGATTTCTTTCCAGCCAAAAACTCGAGTTGGCGTGCTGCCTATAACAAAATGTCATCAGCATATCAAACTGAATTTGTTCAGAACCATAGGAGGCAAAAAAAACAAGAAAATCCCACCAAATTTTATCATGATTGGAACATTAAATTATACCAAATAGTATCCACTTAGCGACCTAACGTATCGCTTGAGGGCAGGGTGACTCGTGTAGTATCCTGTCCAATAAGCATTTGCTCCATCAGCATACCTATTAGAACAAATCATCAAACATGTGGTGTGCATAAGTCACCAACAGATTAAAATGTTAACACAATGGAAACAATCATCAGTCAAAGAAGCATTCATCTAATAAATTCTTACGGGAAATAATCATCAATTTTCAATGGCAATGTTTCATTAGCAGCATTTTTGGCATCAGTGTAAATAGATGGAGTAGAATACAAGGCATTCACTCTCCCATCCTGAAAAAGATTAA
Organism: Arachis hypogaea; assembly: GCF_003086295.3. NCBI lineage: Eukaryota > Viridiplantae > Streptophyta > Magnoliopsida > Fabales > Fabaceae > Arachis > Arachis hypogaea. The sequence goes on from NC_092046.1 coordinate 311,874, forward strand.
AAACACAATAGAGAATGCATTTAAATTCCATATACAATCAAAACATGTATATAATAACCATATAAACCCCTTACCAAATTAACATAGTGAATCAATTTATCCATTTGCTTGAACCAACTTTCAGCATATTGGTATTGAAAATCATCACCCATTGTCCACATTATATGGTTTGTCCTTGTCACACTTGCCTATAATAATAGTACAAAGAATTAAAAGTAGCAAAACTTTGTATTGATGAAATTCTTGGAGGGATTAATGCTAAAAATTCTAAGGCGAGTCAAGTTAGTCATTCTGTTAATTTCTTGCTGAGGTGTCGCTAACAATTGCTTGACATGTGAGGTAAAATTTGCCACATGTCATGTCCTTAACATGTACTTAAGAGTGACACATCAGAAAGAAGTTACTAAGGTAGCGTTTGTTTTGAGGTACTGAGAGTCTGAGATAGAGACTGAGATTCAGTATTATGTTTGTTGGTTGAGAGACTGGTACTAAAATTTCTGTCTCTGTCTCTAAAATTTCAGTATTTCAGTACCTCAAAAAAGTACGAACACAGGGGACTAAAATTTTTAGAGATGGAAACTGAAACTTTAATAACATTTTATACCTAAAATATTCTCATTTCAATTAGTTAATTCCAATTTTACCCTTTGTACAAATTAAATTAGAGTTTCATTTTTGTTTCAATTTCTATCTCCCATTTTGCACCAAACAGAATACTGGAATTTATTTCAATCTCTGTCTTTTAATCTCTGTCTCTCAATCTCACTCTTTCCGTCTCTGTCTCTCCACCAAACGCTACCTAAAGGGACTAATTTGACTCGTCTTTTAGGCACTAAATTAAAGCATTTGAAGAATCATATTGATTCATGAATAATCTTCGAAGAACTAATTTAAACATTGTCTTACTTGACTAGTAGCAGCATTAACAAAATCTTCAACACGCTGTTTGATATTGGTGTCAAAAAGAAGAGGATCATCCTGCACATGCAATAAGCCATATACTTAACAAAATATGCAAAGATATAAATACATTTAATTTGTAAAATAGCATGAGCATTTTAGAACCTGTAATGGGATCAAGTTTTCATTATTGACTTCAAAATTAAAAGTGTTTGGAGCACTATAATGAACAGGAAAAGCATTAGCAAAAATCTGAGCAGAAGAACCAAATGTTTTGGAACCACGCCACACAACTTCAAGTGACTTATCAACTTTGCGCTTTGCTCTGTCTTGATAATCAATCCTTGCAAAGTGAACTGAATCAAAACCAACCTGCAATCATTCATACAAACACATCAAAACAAGAACAATTATGTTACTATGACAAATTTATTCTAGTGATTAATTATTTAATTAAAAAAATATATGAATTAATATGTATAAATATATATAAATTATATAATAATTAAGTCAGTGACTAATTTTTAGTACGTGGAATTTATGAAACAAGATTACAACAACAACAAAGCCTTGTCCCACTAAGTGGGGTCGGCTACATGAATCAAACGACGCCATTGTGCTCTGTCATGTATCATGTCTACAGAGAGACCGTTTACATGTAGATCTCGTTTGCCCACCTCATTGATGGTCTTCTTAGGTCTTCCTCTGCCTTTCGCCCCTTGTCCATCTTCCATCTCATCCACCCTCCTGACTGGATGTTCTATCGGTCTTCTTCTCACATGTCCAAACCACCTGAGACGCGATTTAACCATCTTTTCCACAATGGGTGCTACTCCAACTCTCTCCCTTATATCTTCATTCCTTATTTTATCCAATCGGCGTATGACCACTCATCCATCTCAACATCTTCATCTCTGCCACACTCAACTTATGTTCGTGCTCCCCTTTAGCCGCCTAACACTCCATACCATACCGCATAGCCGGTCTTATGAAACAATATTAGTACTAAGTTATATCGAATTTTGTTTAGAAACTAAAATCTTATGCATGCATAATAAACTCTTGATATTAGTAATTAGTTTGAATAGAACGAAAACTCTAATGTTAATCTTTTTTTTTTCCCATTAACCAGGCTTATATTTGATATGTTATTCAAAATAAATAAATATCATGAATAATCCTTATTCTTAATAGCATGAATTTTATGTTTTTTTTTTTTACTAATGAACTTTTTACTTTATCCACTAGACAAATAATGTCACGTATAAAATCAAATTTCTCTCTCTTTTTCCTTTTTTTTCTTTTATTGATATGAATATGTCATGTAAAGGAAAAGATAAACACTTTACGTTTTATTTTATGATAATTGATAAAGAACCTTTTAGTTTATCCGCTGACAAATAATGTGTGACAAGGGTGTTTATGGATCGAATCTAATTCGCGGCATTTATTCGAATTCGATCCAAAAATTATGGATATCCATTCGATCCGCAAAATTTTTGGATCAGATCGGATCTACATACTAATAAAATCAGATTGCGAATTTTATGTAGGTATTCGCATATCTACAGACTCGCAAAAATAAACAAGTAAATATTTTTTTATATTTTATTTCAACTAATAATTATTATATTTATTGTATTATTTTATTTTTATTATTTAAAAAATATGTTTAATAATATTTTAAGAGTAAACATGTTTAAAAGAGTAAAAAAATAATATTTTATTGATGTTTTTTAATAAAAATAAATTTTTTAAAATATTTATATATTTTATGAATATATTCGAGATTCGATCTGCAAATATGCGAATTAGATTGAATCAAATACAAACTAAAAAATTACGAATATTATATCCGATCCGATTCGTGTTCACCCATATATATTCCATTCATATGAATATGTCATGCAAAGGAAATTAAAGATAAACTTATCCATTTAAATTGAACTTTTCAAACTAATCAACGCCATTCTTATTTACCTTTGTTTGACCGACCGGCCACTTATTTAAATTTTAAAATAGATCTGATTGATCGTCTTAGTCTTTATAGTTTATATTTAATACCATAAAATTAAACGTCCCATTCAAGTCATAGAAAATGTGATTTAGCATGTAAAACTTAAATATTTAAAAAATAATAATAGTTTGATCAATGCATGAAAGAAATACAATAATTTAATTTATCCTCTTATTAATTTATAAAATTGATGTTGTAACTTGAAAGACACAATCAAATCCCTCATTTTTTTAATATGCCAAATGTATTATTTGAAGGGGAAAAAAAATTTATATCTACCGTACACATACATAGATGAAAAATTAAAAACTATTATTCTAGGGACCACCATGTTAGCAAGTTGGTGATTCTTTAACATAAAAAGACAAATAGTATTCAATTAACAATAAATATGGAAAATTGTAGTGGGTTTTCCACTCATAAGAGAAGATTTAGAGTTCCTTTAGTATTAAGATATAAGTTTAAATATGTTCTCGCATTTTTTAATCTAATAAAGGTTTAATTATTCTGTTGATTCCTATAATTTTGTGAAATTTTCAATTAAGTCTCTATACTTTTTTTTTTTAATTGGGTTTTTGTACTAATTTTTTTTTTTCAATTAAGTCTCTCTTAGTAGTAATTGGCTTAATTTTATAAGGACCTAACTAAAAAACAAAAATTGGTATAGAGACCTAAATAAAAGGAAAAAAAAGTGTAGGGACCCAATTAAAAAAAATTTGGTGCAAGAGCTCAATTAAAAGGAAAAAAAGTATAGGAACCTAATTGAAAATTTCGCAAAATTATAGGGACTAATAGAGTAATTAAACCTCTAATAAAATAAGAACTAATTTATATCAAATCGAAATGACATAAGACGCGATTTATAAAATTAATATTTGTTTAAGAATGAATAAGCTGACTACTTGACACTCGACCAACCCAAATTGATTATATCAGTTTAAATATTGACATGTGTTATGTTTGATTTATATTTACTAGAGATTACTAATCAATTTTTTTCTTTTTTTTTTCTGTTGATTTATCTAAACCAAATATTTTTCTATAGAACCAATAACATGGCACATGGGAGCACAAAGCACTAACCTCAGCACCTAGAAGATAAGCTTGAACAGCAGAGTGTCCAAAAGGGTCAATTTGCCAACCAGAACGAGGTGTCTTGTTGAACTCTTGTTTTATGAATCTATGTCCCAAACTTGTTTGATCTATCATGTCTATGTAATGTGGTGCTGCTTCATCATGCATGCACCATCCTCCATTCCTAATCACATCATAATAACAATATTAATCATAGGATCATATTCACTTAATTTTATAGGAGATATCTATTTTACTAGCCTTAAATTTTAGTAGGTTTTGTTTAAAAAATTAAATAAAAAGAAAAAGAAAATATTCAAAACTCATATATTCTCTAATACTAGTGATAAATTGAGTTATTAAAGATGACTAGTTTGGCATAAATTTTTCTAAAAAAGAACATTTTTAAAATGCTCTTTCAACCACTTCTTTATATGCCTTTCTCAGTCTTTTTTTTTTTTTTTTGGTTACTTTTTTTTCTCCACTATCTATCTCTAGTCTTAACATAACCCATTTTTTAATGTTCACTACTTTATTTAATTAGAATGAGTAGTGTTGATATGTAAATGGTTTGATTATTCAGTTTTTTTAGTTTTATTAAATTTTTAATTAAATTTTTATAATGATTTTTATATTATTTTTAATTTTATAATTAAGTTATTTTATGTTAAAAATATTAAAAATAACAGAATATTTCTTTCAAAATACATGCGGTTAAAGATCTAATTAGATTTTTAATTATGAATACCTTTAATTTTTGAAAAAATATTCAATTAACTTTAACCTTTTTTACACTATAAAAAATTTAATTATAAAATTAAAAATAATGTAGAGAGCCAATTGAAAGAAAAAAAATTATAGAGACTTAATTGAAAATTTGATAAAATTATAGGGATCAATAGAATAATTAAATTTATTTAAATATACAAAAGTAAATGATTAATAAATATTACACTACAATTTAAAAGTAGTAGAACGAGTGTTGACACAAACTATGATCATAAGATATTCAAAAATCATTTTTTGGATCAAAATATTTCAACTTGCAACTAAATAAACAAAAGAATTAACCAAACACTCACTCACACACACTTACACGAATTCGAGCTGGCCAGCATCCACAAGCTTTCTCACTTGTTCTTGAATTTCTGGACTCTGTTCTACCCACCATCTATGAAAGAATGCCTTAAGAAAATGATAAATAAATAAATAAGTAAATAAATAAATAATGAAATCATTGCTCATTAAATAAAGGGTATCAAATAATTATGCTGATTATAATCTTTAAACCATATGAAACAAATAATCACATAAATTCCACACCAATTTAAATTTCGGAAATGTTTGGTAACCAAAGAAAATTAGCCAAAAATAGCCATAACTTGCCTTATTTAGCATTTATTAATTGTTGCGACAATTAATAAATGCTAAATAAGGCAAGTTATGGTTGTATTTTTTGTTTTCCTAGCATTATCCTTTAAATTTATATTTAAAACTATAGTAGATACAATTAATATAAATTCATATTAGAAATTGTATATTCAATTTACCATCTCAGCAAACACAAACTTTCTATTTGGATCTCTCTGAAGAGACATAACCACAGAATCCAGCACATTCTCAACACATGCACCCTACAAAAAAAAAAAAAAAAAAAAAAATCAAACTATATTCAAAAAACCAAAGTTCAAAGTTTAACAAGTCAATAGTCATATGGTACTATATTAAAAAATATAATAAAAAGTAAAATATGCATAATCTTATGAACATGATTATTTTTATGAATTCTATTAGAACCTGAATGTTGTTTCTTGATCCAACATAGTATTGATCAATGGTCTTCAACCAACCAACATCATCATGGGAATGTGCAACCAAATGAACATTCAATTTCCCTTCATTTATAGAAGCATCAGTGTTGTACTTTATGTATTTGGAACAAACTAGTGTGCCATGGAAACAAAGAAGAAGAATAATAAGAAGAGATGAGAAGAGAGACTCTGAAGCTGAAGAAGAAGAACAACTCCTTATGTTTCTCATTTTCCAATACCCCACCATGCTTTGCAATTGCATGTGCTTTTTATTACAATCAGAAATGTGTCTTTTTGCATTTAGATATATAGATATTAAATTTTAGTTGTTGAAATTAAATAACACTATTATTGAAATATACAAGGGAAGGGTATTGTCCAAGAGAAAAGTCAAAAGTCAAAACAAAAAGGTTAAGACTTAAGTGTTATTCCATTAATATAATAATACTACAATATCACAAAATGGGGAATCTATATTTAGCAATTATTGTGGGAAATATTTGCCAATCATATTTTTAAACCCTTTTTTTCAGGTTTCTATTGATAAATTATATTCTTCTTGTTTGCAAATAATTATCCAATTTGAATTTTTTTTATATATATAATAATTTGTTAAGGTACATTAAAGAATAAAAAAGGTTACATTATGAAGAAAGTTTCAAGAAATACAATTAGATTACTTTAATATTGATGTGTTTCAACCTTATCCTATCCTTATGGATTTACTATTAGCTAAATATTTAATTATATAAACCCACAATATACAATGTGCTTGTGACTGTTTAAGAAGGATAAGGCATTATAGTGGCAATCTTTACAATAAATTATTATCAATTAATTTATATTTGACCTAACGTCCATGCTTGAAATATGGAAATTAAAACTTATAACTAATTTTTCAAAAATAATCTTTAATATTTTTTAATAAAAAACATAAAATACCAGAATGTTCAATTCATCAAATCATCAAATTTTGTTTATAAAAATATTTTTCCTTCATTAGTTAAATGCCATTAGAAAATTTATTTAAAAAAGTGATTATTTTCACTCTATCAATGTCATTCTTACATAACTATTTAACATATTTATTCGAAAATAATAAAAAGAAAAACATCTACGAAAATGAGATTGGTAATATTGACTCCAATAAAGGATCCAGTCTTAGGGTGCCGGCCTAGGAAACTATAAATATTAAATAGGTAGAGATAATCACGAGGGACATTCAACTTCAATCCCAGTTCTCAAAGTTATTTAAAAATATACTATCATTTAGCTGGATAATCTTTTAGAAAAATTTTCAAGTATACCGTCATCCCGGTGTTTCAGTTATTTTTAATCGTTGATCTTAATTATAAAAAATATATATAATATATATAATTAAGATCAACGGTTAAAAATCACTGATACACCGATATGACGGTACACTTGAAAATCTTCCTAATCTTTAAACCTATATATAATCACTTAATAAAAGGATAATACAAAAAGCAAATGAACAAATGAATGGATATGATCAAATCCGCAACAGATTAATGATTAACCTGTTATACTAAAAGATACCGTGAACAACCAAAAGAAAATAATATTAATTGCTTCACCACAAAATATAGGGATCGATTAGGATACCCTTTCTTAGCTTCTTAAATCTATTTCTTAATTTAAGATCCAACCTTTCTTATTTTCCTAACCGAAATCAAAGAATTAGTAGATCCATTCCACCCAAAACAAAAATGAGTTAGGGTTATGAACTTAGAATTTAGAATTAAATGATCGACTAAGTTCACTCCATACCACACTAGACCAAAGCGAAATAGGGTTATATACATCCTCATAATGAGAATTCACATTATGAGGGGGATAGATCCTTTCAACTTGAACTTTTGGCTATTTTGTATATAAAAGCAAAATGTAAAAACATGAAAAAGCTTTAAAGTGGAATTAAAGTAAAACTTGAAAATAGTATGGTATGTTCATTCACCACAAGACCATGTACGTTCCCCTTAAATGCCCCATTGCATATCAATACCATGGTGAAAAAAATAAGGCATGGCAAATAATAGCCTCTATAACCTGATCAATCCTTCATTCATAATCTTAAGACATACATCATTTCCAATTAGCAGAGGAAAATCAATAATTGAAATACATTCAACATGCTTCATGCCTCTACTAGAACCATAATCCAACATGCTACCATTATGTATCAAAGGAAACGAAATCGAAACCCGACGCAACCAAGAGATTCTCGAAATTACTTCTTTTCCTCCTCACTTGGTGGCTTTTTGTCATCATTCTTCTGCTGAGACTGACAAGATAGCACAATCAGAAAAATAGCAGCAGTGTTTAAATGTAACAAAATCCAGGAACATTAAACAAATTAATGAGGGTGGCAGTAAAGAAATACATATCCTGTCCAGCACATAGTCATTGACACACGACAAAATCCAATTTTCAGTTTACAAAGACAAGAATATGAATCAGGAGGAGTAAAATTTAAAGCAGACTTGCCTCAGATTGATTTTGCATGGAGGCCAGCAAATCTTTGACAGATGGATCATTTGGGTCAACCCCAGGAAGCTGCAGAAGAAACGAAATATTGGCGTGAGAACATATAACTTATCGTTCTATTTATACATCTGATTGCACATGCTGTATTTTACTGAAATTTTCAAACTTACCGAAGCAAGGATAGATGACACAAAGGATTGATCTGCCAACAATTTACTCATGTCTGACTGGCTAGATGAGTCCTTTGAACTGTCTGCTACCGATAATTGGAGAGCTCCAAGTGATAAAAATAATGAAATAGATAATCAGTATAAACAAAACATCTAAGGCAATTCTGGAAATTTATTAAGACGCAACACAATGCAAGCAGTGACAGTGAGCAGAGAGGAGACACCAAATTGTAACAATTATTAGATACATACGCAGCATATGCATAATATTAAAAAAATTGAAGAATTATTATTCACAATGTAATACATATAAGCTTTGTACATCCCCGTTTTGCAGGAGAAACTTGTCTTATCTTTGTTCAGTATTTTTTTTAAAAAAAATCATAATATAATAATAATAATAAATAAATGCCATAGTCTCTATTGTATCATGTCACATTCAAGTCAGAAAAGGAAAAAAGATTTAACATGCACAGACACTTGTCATCTTTATATCATATTCAATGTGACGTGTACATATATGTCGTAACAGAGGGGCACATGTTTGTTCTTTATAAAAGAAAGGCAAGGCGTGTTATAAACTAATAATCTATATAGACACAGCAATTCAATGCAATGAAATGATACCTGCACGACCATTAATACAAACTCCAACATAATTGATAGAATTTTCTCAAATTCAGAACCAAATAAATGATCAAGCAATATAACAAGAAAGTACTTCTCATGGATGACAAGACTGTATGCAAAGATAGACTTACAGAGCACTCACCCAATGTTTAAAACAAGAAAGATTAATAAACATTTTAACTCACCAAGTGCCAATTCGGGATCATCTGAAGCTGCTTCAGACATATCTGTATCTTTGGCCTCCTGGTTAATCGCAGGATCATCCATTGACATTGCAAGAGCCTGTTGTAGTAGTGCATTCTCGTCATCCTGCGTCAATTTGAAGGTAAGTTAAACCAAAGCAAACAATACAACTAGAAGTAAACTTTTAAAAGAAAAGTTTTTTTTTTAATCAAAACAATAGATATATAAAAAAATAAAAATAAAAATAAAATCAGCCCAGAAAAAGGGAGTATTAAAACAGCTTTTTTGGTGCTTTCTCAAACGAGGAAAAAAAAAAGAAAAAAAGAAAAAATAGCTTCTAATAAGCCAATGATGTCTGTCCATCTGAATTATTCTAAACCATCCAGAAATTGAATGGTACTTTGAAAGATCGAGAGGTGACATTGTTTCATCTTGTGAAATGGATGAATAATCCCATGGGGGAAGAAACAGAAAAATAAATCTGCCTAAAAGAACAAATAGCACCAACCATCATATCATTTGTCTTTGTCTCAGCTTCTGAAGCTGATGCACTAGCACGCTCAGTCATTGTTGCATCTTGTGAGCTGGCTTGCTGCTCACCACCCTTCTCTTGTTTAGAAGCTTCTTCTGCAGCTTTTTTTGCAGCTGCTTCCTGCCTGGCTCTCTCTTCTTCCATTGAAACTCTTAAAGCAAGAGCCAGCTCGGGGTCCAAGTTTGGATCCACACCGAACTCAAATCCAGATACACCACCAGCTGCAGCTGCTGCTGCAGCAGCTGCAAATCCACTTCCACCTTCACCATCGCCAGTAAAAATAGGTGTGCTGCCACAAAACAAGGTTACAAAATTTACTTCTCAATAGGGAAAGCAAATTTGTTATTGGACTACAGGAAAGAATTTAAAAAGAGTCGGAGCAACAATGAATCCTCTAACACACAAAAAAAATAGGATGACAGAATAAGTATGACAGATATTTCACGAGAGCCATCTAAAGCATGCCATTTCTGCTACTTGGGTTTGGCAAAGAAAATATATGAAGGACGAGCCAATGTCTATTTGGTGAGCTAGTAAATAATTGGGGAAAGGATTAAAAGAAAAAGCACAAGAGTCCAAAGCCCCAAAGTCCAATCAGAATTGGAAGAAAACAGAACAGAATTGGATAGAAGCCGAGCAGATAATAAACAAATTCCTTAACTCACATGTATATCAAAGAAGAAGTCCTGGATCAAATGGGAATCCTTATTAAAAAGTAAGAAACAGAAATCAAATAAGATGAATTGAATTCACAAACCTTATAAGCACATCAGAAAGAGCATTTGTACCAGCTGGAACATGAACAATGTGGCTGGTATCATTATTGTTCACAGCTGCAAGGAGTGCTTCCAGCTTCTCTGTCTTCCCCTCATCTTCCTCACCGAAATTGACAATGTCAAGTGCAACACTATTCTTTTTAACTTTCTTCCAATCATCTCCAATACTTTCTTCTCATGCTTGACAGGACTTTAGAAACCATGAAATGAGATAATTAGATGAGAAAATAGCTACAAACAAATGAATTAAATATTTCAGAAAGGGACAGTTTTTTGTACCTTCCAGCAAAGACAATAATCCTTTGCTGCTGCTTCTTATTTTGCCGATGCTTAAGAGCCAATTGTGCCACCTGAATGCCAGCGGCTAGGTTCATATCACCACCTATTTCTAATCCTAAATCAGGAAGAAAAATAAGAAAGAGAAATCAGCTTTTTCACAATCAGGATAATCCAAGCACAATAGTACAATAAATACATAAAAAAAGTACGATGCTAGATTTTTATAAATATTTTTCAATCTAACGTAACTGAGGTTTAAAGAAGACCAAGTTACATTGATACACACAAGGTAAGAGAAAAGGTACATAGAGGAGGAATAAAAACATATTAAGATAACAACTAACCATGCATGCAAGCTAATATCTTGCCCAGATCACTGGTAGGAGTGACCAAAACACGAACCCCCTTCCCGGCCATGGTGAGAACTCCCACTGTATTTTCTGGATTAGACTGAATTATCAACACAAAAATTATCAGCACAAGTGAACCCGATGCACTTAATCACCCAAGCATCAAATCTACAATGGAACACTAGAACAAAAAGTAAGAGCTTCCTACATCAATTTGGGAAACACCGTTCCTACATCATGTATCAATAACTCCATTAATATGCTTGTAAGAAATCTTGTTTCACCAAATTGATATTTCAGTTATGGTTTATTAACAAGGTACCCAACATTCATTATTTCACCATATTCACAAGTGAGAAAACTGAAACCTCCAGTTATCCAGCAGATTCACAAATAACACAGCTCTAAATTACAAACTTCCCAGCTAACATTGATACATAATTCTCATCTCTAAAGCGTGAAATTTGAGTATTTGATTTGCAAATAATTACCATTTCTCCTATTTCTACTGAAAAACAACTAAATTATTAAAAAAGCAATGATTTACCACGAACCTGAGTTTTGGCACCGCAAATAAGATTGACAGCGTCAGCTTGAGCTTGGAATCGAGAAGGAGAATAATCCCCGTTTCGCATCCATTCCGAATTGTCGATACAGATCATCGTCGCCTATCGAATCCAAAATAACAATTACCAATAATAATAACAACAATTAATAATAACAATGTTGAAGTAACAGCAAGAAAGAAAAACCCTAATTGCTTACAGGGGATAAAAAAGGGGGAAACGTAGGAATGGTGGTGTTGGGGATTCGCTGAGGAAGGAAGAGAATCAGGGCTTACCTCGAGCACCATAGTTGCAGGATTCAGAAGCGAAACGAAGCCAAAGATCGAATTTTTCGAGAGCAAGCGAGTTCTTTTCGGATGTATTGAAGAACTATCGAGGTTTACTTGCTTAGTAGGGGAAGAGCTATTTTCGCGAAGAACAAACTTTTATATATAAAAAAATAAATAAATATTTATTACAGGTTAATTATTTTGTTTTGCCAAATATTAAGGAAGTGCCGCTATTTTTTAGAAAAATATATGCATAAGCCGGTTTACAAATTTGAAAAAACATAAGTTGAGTTGTTATAATATTTAGAATTAATCTTAAATAAGATTATAAAAAAACAGTTTTTTGATCTAATAAAAATATTAAACTAATTTTGCCATTCTTTTTAACAGATATATTAAAATAAGGTAAAAACTCATGTGCAGTTCACTTCACGTGAAATTGATAACTGAGAATCTTAAATGATTTGATTGATTTGACTAAATTTTCATCTAACGACTATCAATTATCAACTTCACGTGAAGTCGACTGCACCTGAATTTTCACCTTAAAATAATAATTATTATTTTTAAAAATATATTGGGATAGAGTGATTGGAATCACACAGGTTTTAAATTTAAAAAAGAAAAAAAGATTAAATAAGAGTGATGATACAATTAGAATTCATTAGGTTTTTTATAAAGTATATTTTATATTTTAATATATTATATAAATAATTAATTTAGTTATTTAGTAGTTAATTTTTGTATATATTTAATAAAATTTAAATTTAAAACTATTTAATTTAACTAAAAATAATATTTATTACTCTAACTTCTTCTAACATAATTGAATTCTAAATTTTTAATCACAACTCTAACTTCACCTCACTTTCAATTCCCAACCCTTCACTAATACTTAACTATCCTTTTCTTTTCCTTCTTTTTCTCATTTGAAGTAGGTTAGGAATAGAATTGTGGTTGAAAATTTAGAGTTAGATTAAAAAAAGTAATTTAAAAATGTTAGATAGTTTTTTATTATCCGAATAGACAGTATTATCCATTAGAATCCATCTTTATAGGTACAACATCAGTTTAATTGTTTTTTAGATAAATTTTTGTCAATATTATAAACATCTATCTATCTTTCTATCTAATATAAAAGTTAATACCTTTTTTTTTTTACAATGAGTTTAAGTCAATTTTTTTTTTGTTAATGATATCATATCAGCAATTTTAATTATTTAGTAAAAGATGAGAATTATTCAATTAAAATATTTTGTACTAATTAAATACAATAAATATATATTTAAAGTGTCATAATAATAATTATTATAAAAATTCTGCTACAAATATTTAAATTCTACTACTTATATATGTTAAGATTTTTATTATTATATTATTTAATTTATTTATACATGGAGCATAAGACTCTTATTACTTTTCATTTTTAATTTCTCGTACTAATTAGAAAAATTCTTTCAAGTAATTTTAAATTTGACACATCTTAATAGGTACAATCAAATATATCGTGATTATAAAGTTAATTTATTATTTTATATTATATTTTTTGTATTTTTCATTCTCATTCATTTATTTTTCTTTAATTATTTACAAACTAAAAAACGTTGCATGAAAAGATAAAGTATGACAAATAAAAAAAATATAAAAATAAAAACAATAAATAAAAATATAATTTTGTATAATTCTAATATAAAAAATCTATGTTTTTTTTTTCTAAAAAAAATTTGAATTCTTAAAACAATAAAATAAATTTCAAGTTGCATTATATTTTTAGTTGAATAATCATATAGAATTATACACAAATTATTAAATAAATATTTTGCAAAATAATTTTAATATAAAACACTTTAAATTTAACATTAACTTACATATTATCTAATCAATCTATAAATAATATAATACTTATTATAATACAATATATAGCCTCTCTGTGTATGGAGCGAATCTCACCTTAGTTCATAAATAAAAATGATAACTTATTCTTATAGTCATACCAAACTCATTTAAAATATGTTCACCATTAATTAAAAAAAAATTATCTGTATTTGCTGATCAATCTTGTTTAGCTAAACTTATTATTTTGGAGCATAATCCTCTTCTCACCTCAATCACCCAAATAGAAGAACCTAGTAATAGTATTAACCTCATTCTTCACTTTTAGCCTAGTTGATCTAAAATTTGGAGAAAATGCTATTTGTATATTAAAATCAGTTTTATGTATAAATACATATGTGGTTTAATTTATTTTCAATGTGTATTTGTATTTTAACATGTATTTTATACTAGTGGCTGAATTTGGTGGCTGATTTTGGTGTACACTTAGCATAATCCAAAATTTGGTCTACCAACAATAAACATATCAAAGTCTATTACTTAAGATAATCAACCAATAATACAATAGATTTTCTATGCAAATGGACATGAGAAATAAGAAATTAACAAGGATTTTGTCTGTTATTAATGGTTGTTCCCATTAATATAGTCCTTGAAGATTACAATTGCATTACAAGTTTACAACATATAGTTGCATTTCTTATAATTAAGGATAATAGATATACATACATACTATAGCTAGTGAGAACAATGAAAGTAGTTAACATGGATATTCATACAGAAAATATCAAAACCATTATTCAGATGAAATTAATGGATCCATGATCCTTTTATTGATTAGAGATCATTTTTCACTTTTGGTGCTTTCACTGGAAATTCATTCTTTATCCAGTCCAAATAACCTCCTCCCATGTTATTCACATCCTTATAACCCTGCCAAATTAAATTTCACAACAAAATCCAATCAATATAAACAAGTTAATTTCCTCATCCACATTGGTTGGTTCATACAATATGACAAAGCTAAGAGAATAAAAGAAAAATAAAGAAAAGCCAAAAACTAGCTTTTAAACATTGTTCATATTATTGATAGAGGACATCAACAAGGTTCTTAATTCATCATTTTTCTAAAAAACTACCCTTTTTAGAGTCGGATTGAGTCAAATTAATCGAGTTTCTAGTAATAAAATTAAGATATCTAAAAAATATTAAACGAACAAATCATAAAAGTTTAAACAAATTCGATATATAAAATTCGTTTGGATTTTCATAATCTCAATTCAAAGAACTACTTTTCATCTAATTAAGCCTTCTTAATAATATTATTATATGAGATAAAATCACCTTAATTAGGCCTTTGTCTCTATTGTCCATTCAGATAAATAATTATGCATATATTAAAAAATACAAAATGAATTTTTATTTTTTTATATTTTTTTTTAGAATTTTGATTGAAGAATGTGTTGAAGTAATTGTTGATATGAACTTTCAAGTTACCTCAGCAAGAAGATCAGCAGTTGCATAAAGAGACCTCACCCCACTCTGGCAACCCTAAAAAAAAGAAGAAACAAACACACATAGAATATCATAGCAATATGTATTAAGAAACCAAAAAAAGAAAAAAAAAGAAAAACTATTGACAATGAAAATAGATTTCAAATAAATTTACCACAATGATGTGATCTTCTTTCTTACAAGCAGATGAAACCTCCTTCAAAAACTCCAGGTTCTTTACCCTTCCTGTTCCTCAAAATCACATTAGTTAAAACATTCTAACCATAACAAGCAAGAAAAATAGTTATTTTTACTAACGTATTATGATCTTTGACTGTTTTTCGAATTTTGTTATCAAGAATTTGACTAATTCGGCTTGAAGAACTATGACAATCTCTCTTAACACAAAACGGAAGATTAATTACTGTAGATTTTAATGTTACTAGTTATTTTTATTAACGTGACAGTATATGATTAGATTTATCACATCATTGAAAAATTCTTTTAGATTGATAGTGTTTAAGTATAATTTAAAATAAAAAAATTCAGCATACCCTGTGGTGTATTAAACATGTATGGAATGTTGATAATCTTATCTGCATCCACATGTCCTTTCTGGAACTCTTCCACAGTCCTAACAATTTGCAATATCAAAGAAATACCAGCATGAAATCTTAAAATAAATCCAAAAAATTCAAAGAGACCCAGAGATATAAAGAAAAATATAAATCTTACCTAACATCTAGATAAACATGGCCATTCTGGATAAGACCCTTAGTTGAAATTACATCAACTGTGGCAACCTCAACTTTTGGGCTAAAATCAAGAACCATAGCCAAGAATAATCAGCAACTCAAGTACTCAACCAAATGAAATTATTTCAGAAAAAACTATTGGAATAATGATGAATTTGTAAGCTAATTAAGCAAATATTTGTTACCTTTCGGTTCCAATTGAACCCATAGTAGAGATAAGCAATATCTATCTACAACATAGAAAGAAAAACTGGTGAATGAGGATATATATAATATAAGAATTTAATTTTGATGTACTATCAGTGTAACTTTACACGTATATCGAATTACACGATGTTACATCAATAAAAATAAATATCTTTTAACCGTATAATTCAAAAGAACGGATATGATTGCACAACTGTATAAACACTATAATATGTTACACATCTCATCATCCAATGATAGAAAAAAGTGAATTGATTCAGTATATAAATTACTTGGAACATAATTGATAAATGGAAAGAGAGATTATGCTTATGCTTTATGCACCTAGACGGGTTAATTGCAAAAGAGTGTGCTTGAGTGTGAGATTGGAATTGAGAAAGGATCCATTATTTGTGGAAAGGTTAGTTAAGTGGGGTGTGATTACACAAATATGATAAGAAAAAAAAAAAAAAAGCCAATGATTTTGTAGTGGAAATGAAATAAAATAAAATAAAATGTAGAGATGAATAGATTGGTAGATAAAGAAATGAAATAATAAATGGCAATTGAATTGCGTGATGCGTCAGCTTGATTTGTTGCGGAGTGTGTGTAGGATTCCAGTTAAGTTGTTGATTCCTGCATGGAAGGGAATCACACAAAAGAGATATTGCTAGATTCTCTTCTTCTCCCTTTTCTTTAATGTAGTTATTAGTATAAATTGAAAAATAATACATATAGGTAGCGTTTGTTTTGAAGTACTAGGACAGAGATTGAGAGACTGAGACTCATCTGTCCCTAAAATTTCAATATTTTAGTACCTCCAAAAAGTAAGGACACAGTGGACTGAAATTTTTAGAGACAGATACTGAAACTTTAATAACATTTTATACCTAAAATACCTTCATTTCAATTAATTAATTCCAATTTTACATTTTGTACAAATTAAATTAGAGTTTCATTCTTGTTTTAATTTATGTCTCCCACTTTGCACCAAACAGAATACTGAGATTTATTTTTGTCTCTGTCTCTTAGTCCCTGTCTCTCAGTTTCAGTCTTTCAGTCACCGTCTCTCCACCAAACGCTACCATAGGGACACAAAATAAATCATCGAATAAGTTATAAGATATCGTTTGGAAGAGAGATCGAAACTAAGAGATTGAGATTAAGAGACAGAAAATGAAATAAATCTTAGTATTATATTTAGTGTAAAGTGGGAGACAAAAACAGAAATAAGAATGAAGTTATAATTTAATTTGCACAAATGATAAAGTTGAAATTAATTAATTGAAATTGAAGCATTTTAGGTATAAAATGTTATTAAAGTTTCAGTTTCTGTTCCCAAAAATTTTAGTCTCCTGTGGAGGTACTAAAATTTTGGGACAGAAACTGAAATTTTAGTACCAATCTCTCTGTTAACAAACATGATACTTATTCTCAATCTCTCAGCTTTGTCACAATATGTCAAAACAAACGTTACTTAATGTATTTACGTATAAATATATATTGTTTAATTCATTTTTAATGTATATTTTATAGAATAATATTACATATCTAAATTTTTTTTAACCAAGTTCAATTAAGTTGGTCTAATATAAAAAAAAATCAGTTATAACTAATATTATTCAAAATCTTATTATTTAACTTGGTTAGATTTAATTCGTTAAAAAACTTGAATGCGGAATATTACTCTAATATATATTTTATGTGAATTATTGATTTAGTAGTTATTTTTTAGTATACAGGTAGAATAATTAAACTTTAAACTCTTTGACATTAACTAAAATGAATTTCTACTATTAGTAAAGTTATGAAAATGTTTTATGTATTTTAAAAATTAATCATTGATAAGCAAGTAGTTACCTATATTTATACATGTATTAGTTCATATTTTTTAAATTAAATAATTAATCATAAAAATAATGTATCTTAATAGAATAATTAAATTTGTAATAGACTAATCAAATTTATTTAAATAAAAATGTTTCATCAAATACTAAATATATAATTTTATACGTGAAGATTATAGTGGTTGATTTTGATTCTACAAGTAAAATGATTGGTAAAATTAATATACCAAGATGGCATTCCAATATTCATAAGCAGAGAGAAAGTGAATAATTAAAAAAAAAAGTTTTTAAAATTCAATGCTTATTTTTTATTTTGTTTTTATAAGTCCCAAAGTTACCTTAATCACAATACATAAGTGTAAGTAGTACTATTTAGCTCCAGTTTTGGTAACCAACTTAATTAAGCTTCTTTTGATAAAATAACTTAAATAATAAATGACTCCGTTACAAGTAACTTATAAATAAGTTATTTTGTGTTTGGATTTTTAACTCTAAAAGTGCTTATTTTATAGAAATGTGATGAAAAGTAGAAGTATTATGAGAGAAGTCATTTTTTTTAACTTCTCTATAAGCTCCTAAATAGCTTCTTAGAAAGTTACCATTTAATTTTAAAAATTGCACCCGACATTAATACTACTACTTTTCATAAGCCAAAAATAAAAAAAAGTTATTTCTAAAATTTTCCAAAGAGGCCCTTATTTCCATGTGGAAATAAGAATTGAGACAAAAAGTCTATTTCAATGGCTATGAATACATCAACAAGGATGGGCAAAAAATATAACTTTTGAATTGTGAGAATAATCTTTCATCATCATAGAAAATTAAATATGGATGAAGATGAGGTATGGAACAAATTAAACAATGGGAAAACTATTCATTGTCTACCTCACTAGTACTACCCATTATATTATTCTTATCACTTTATCATGCATAATTTTAAACTTTTTACATAATCTTCATTTACTTTTTTATTGTTATGTTTTTTGTTTTTATGAACATCACATTAAATAATGAGTGCATTGAAAATCACTTTTTCTTTTGGGGATTATATGCCTCTGTTTCTTAAAATTACTTATGGTGTAATTAAAAGTAATAAAGAAGAAATATTAATGTCTCTCTATCCTTGAAAGTTGAAACAAAAATTTCCCCTTATCTTCGATTACTATCTCAACAGAAATTAATAAAAATACTGGTAAATATATATATAAATTTTATTTCTTAATTTTTTTTAATTTACTTCAAATATATTTTTAATAGTTAAATTTAAAAAAAATATATAATCAATTCAATAATAATATTTAATAACTAAGAGTTAGTGATAAAATTTTGTGTCTAACATGGTTGTATTAAAAATTGTCTTTATAAATTTATTACTAAATTAATTCTAAATTTTGAATATATTTTATGGAAATTGAAAACTTTTGCAATATAATTAAAACGAAATAAAACTTATGAATATTTTTAAAATTTTTAACAAATTTTAAAGGCAAAATATAGATTTTATCTTAAAAATATTTATCCTCTTCTAGAACTTGATATGTAAATAAATTTTACTAATCTCACTAAAATCGTTTTGAAAAAAAATATAAAATATTATTTCATTCTAAATTATAATAGAATTATTTCACATACATTGTCTCTTACACTTAAAATATTTTTTTACTAATAATTTTAACTTTTGATTTTATTATACGAACTACTAACTAATATTTACCCGCCACTTTTACATGTCGTTTACTCCATAGACGACAAAACCTAGCAAGCGTTCGCTCTCGTCGAGCTTCCATGGAAGAAGACGCTCCAACGCTGCCATTGCCAGAAGCTTTCCTTCAATTCCTCGAAGCCAATGGCCTCGACCCTTCGATTTACACTGCAATCGATTCCACCCCACGATTCATTCGGTAATCCCAATTTCCCCCTTTTTTCACATTGTTTTCAATTTTGCTACTTTTTATTAAAAACAATTGTAACTTTTGGGTTGGAAAGGTTGAAACCCGGATTTGATGCTTGTGTTGAAGAGGTTGAAAAAGAGGTGAAGTGCAAACTTGAGAAAGTGCAATGGTTGCAAGGGTTTTACTCTCTTCCACCTCATGTTCAAATTGCTGGTTCTAGGGCATATCAAGAAGGGAAAGTAAGTGAAGAACGATTTTATTTAATACTGTTTAAACTCTTTGTCTTTATATTCAAAATTTAAAACCCCATTTTTGCAATTTTTGTTGTTAACTTTTTGTATAGTTTATTACCTTATTTGTAGCTTGAGCCATTTTGGGAGTTTTTTTCTATAATGTTATTTTTTATCTTTAGGGAATGAATTGGTATTTTTTATTATTTGTTTTTCTAGATATATGGAATTGATGCATCTTCGGGAGCTGCTGTTATGGCTTTGAATGTATCACCTGGGGATCATGTCCTTGATCTATGTGCTGCTCCTGGTAAAAAATTTCTTCCTCTTAAACTGTGCTAAGTCTTCACTTTCATTAATTTATATAATGTTAAAATCTTAGAAAAAGTACTATAAAAAGATTGTAAAAGGAAATATTATATGAGGGGGAACTTTTAAATGTGATTTAGTAATTTGCCAGATATGATTATGATGGTACTCCTTCAAAATTGATTTTTTTTAGGGGCTAAACTTTGTATGATACTTGACCTGCTTGGGGACTTGGGCTCTGTGACCGGTGTAGATGTTGCAAGGCATCGTTTGGCTGCATGTAGAACAATGCTGCAGAAATATGCATTGGGTGATCGATGTCGGCTTTTTGTTGCTGATGGAACAACATTTTCAGTTATTCCTGTGGGATCTCGTTCTGATTGCAAATCATGTAATTGAAAATTAAGTTGGAATAGAGATAGTCAATATTGGAATACTACTGTGCTACAAATTTAGTATCATATTCTTGCTCATTATCATACGTTCCTGAAATGTTTTCATTCTGTCTAGTATCAAACAGTTGAATCTGGATTGGAAGAGAAAGATGATGTGTTCAAGGAGTGGACCTCAAGAAGACCATGGAAAGAGAGGAGAAAAGCAAATAGAAGTGGTATTCCACAGTCACTGTCAAAGTCTCAGCCTCCTGAGCTCATATATTATGGTCGCCATTCGGGAGTAATTGGTCTTGCTAAAGGAGAGCTATATAAGACTGTATCTGATGTTGAGATGGGAAGTCATGGATATGACAAGGTAACTGGTAATTCATTCGAGTTAATGTTTCTTAGTTATTTGCTTTATTCTACCATGATAATATGTTGGATTTGGTGTAGGTCCTTGTGGATGCAGAATGTACTCATGACGGTTCAGTTAAACATATTCAGAAGTTTGAAAATTGGGGCTGGGGGACTTTTCAACGTCGAGTACTAGATGCAGAGAGGACTGATAACTTGCATGTTCTGCAGGCAAATGATTCATCCTTATTCCCTTGATCCATAATGCATCTTTTCTCACTAGTTATGACAGATTATATCATGATTGATAACCCTCTATGCTCTATTAAGTTAATCACGGTGGAACTTATCATTGCTGAACTGAGGCTCCTTCACTTGAATATCTGATCCTAAATGATCAAGCACCGAGCTTAAGCTTACAAGCTAACTCTTTTAATATTTCCAGGCTTCATAAAGAATGTAATAGAGATAACATGGGATTTTACACATGGTGACTAACATATATTACTTTTAAAACTAACATACTTTTCGTTCCTTTCTGCAGTTGAATCTTCTCCGTAATGGTTTCAGACTACTAAAAGTTGGAGGCTCACTTGTTTACAGCACTTGCAGGTACCTTTAAATTTTTAAATTCTTTGGTATTTCGAATGAAGTAAAAAATACGTGCACAGAAACACACACTATCATGTGATTTATTCTCACAAATACCTTCTTTGTTTATTAGCTTAACATTGGCTCAGAATGAAGATGTGGTGGAACATTTCTTGAAGGAAAATGTAAATGCTGGTAGGATTCTCATGCCTCTATGTGTGAAGCGTCAACCATATATTACTAATAATCTAAAATGATATTTTTAGCAGCTTTACCATGCTTTTTGTTTTTTTGGTCTAGTGTTATAACTTATAAACATGGTTTATGATACTATGTTATATTGTCGTCCCAATTAAACCAACCCCAAAGGGCAGTGCTTGGAGTCGGTGGTGGTTGTTCACTCATGCTATGTATAATATATGAATTTGGATCGTCTAAATTTTAAATTTTTACTTTAGA
Organism: Arachis hypogaea; assembly: GCF_003086295.3. Taxonomy (NCBI): domain Eukaryota; kingdom Viridiplantae; phylum Streptophyta; class Magnoliopsida; order Fabales; family Fabaceae; genus Arachis; species Arachis hypogaea. The sequence goes on from NC_092046.1 coordinate 334,266, forward strand.
GGGTAAAGTGTGATCTCTCACCCTTGAATGGTTTTTCTCTCATATATTCTCTTGGTCCTACTTATGAAATAAATGGTGAGAGATTACACTTTACACTCTAAAATGAAATTCAAAATTTAGAGGATCCAAATCCATAATATATTTATTTCTTTTCATGTCTTTCAAAATAGTTATCATACGACATACATATTGTTGAGGTTTTTTCTTTTCTGATGTTTGACATTATTATGCAGAGTTGGCAGAGATAGATGGTGGTGCCAGAAATTGGCCTTGCAAAAGTGGTGGGATACCAAAAACATGGCGATTTGACCCCTTAACATCTCAAACTAGTGGACTTTTTGTTGCCAAGTTCACAAAAGTAGCCATTTAATCTCTTCGGCTGTCCCCAAAGTATTTTATTTATTTTCAGTTGCCAAAAAATTTTAGATATGTACCAGATGCATTAGAAAAATTCATTCACAAAAGTTTTCGTTTGAGTATTATCAAGATCTAGTCGATTTAGTTAAAGGAATTTAAAAATATTGTTATTCAATCGGATGTTTGTGCTTTTAAAATTATTAATAGAGTGAAAAGCTGAATTAAACACTTTTTTTGTGTGAAAAGAATTAAACATTTTTGTTGTTGATATGATAAAAACATATTTGAATTTGAAAATTCTTATGCTTATGGTGTCTACAGATTAAGTCAAAATAGCTTTCAATTATTATGCTTGGAAAAAGAAAACGTTACACAAAGTATAGAAGAGTCTCTCCATGAAGACAAACCAAACTAGCAATTCAGTACAATCTCGCAGAGTGGCAATGTCATTCCAAACTCGTTGGCCACTTGCAAGTTGCAACAGAAGTGTACAGCAGGAATCAAATCAAAGTGAAAACCTTTGTCATCCTCATCAAATTTAAAATTGAGATTCGATCAAACTACTTTGCTCTAAAATGTATCAACTAGTTTATGCATGTTAAATCACATTTATGCAAACGCAACAAAATGAAAATCTAGTAACAGGAATACAATTGAAAGAATAAAAATAAAAAGAATATGTTGAGGCATGGATTTGCAAGGGGCAGGCTATGTAGAAAGTTACCAATCAAAGATTATGAGTGGGATGTGAGCAATCTTGGGCCACTCTTTCCCTTTCTTTCTCTCACAACTTGCTTTTAACATTGGGCATCCCCGAATTTCTAGACTTGCAATTGAGGAGGGCAGCCTTTCTTTTGGCAGTGACTTGAGCTTGTCACATTCATACAACGAGAGAGTTTTGAGAGAGGTGAGATGCTGAAGCCACTTCCCATCCAAATGTTGTATTTCACGTGCTCCTTCTATTTCCAGCATCCGAAGAGAATTGGGCAACAGAGGCACTTGTATTTCCATCAGCTTCTTAACCAGATAATCACCTTTAATACTCAAATATGAAAGAGAAGTGAGTCGGTCCAAGCCCCACTTGGTGATAGCTGTATTGCTGTAAACCCCTTCTTCATTGCCGACAGTTAGTTTCCTTAAATTGATAGGCAAACCCTCTTCTGCAATGGATTCCAAATTCGGAACATCACAAATATATAATGTTTGGAGGCCACTGAGATTATTAATTGGTTCTGGTAATGAATTAATCTTCTCGCAACTCGTTACCATAAAATAACTCAGGTTAGGAGTGGACGAATCGAGTAGGGAAATCGACTCCAGTTCAGGACACCCATATACTTGGAGATCTTCAAGAAACATGAGAGACTGGCTTGCTGCTGCTTCTTCCGAAATTGAAATTGATTTCAAATGTTTACATTTCCAAAGTATAAGACGCTTGAGCACAGGGAGAGAACCTAAGGGAAATGACGTCAGCGAGCAACAGCTACTCATTATCCTCAGACCCTCAAGTGCCTTGCAACTCTGAAGGAACTCATGACTTGGGAATTCAAGCTTCTTACAATATTCGATAGAAAGTGTCTTTAACGCTTTGGGCAGACCATTGCTCGGGAAGGACGTCAGAGAACGAATTCGAACTAGAGATAATTGTTGAAGAGAGTTAAAATTGAATAGATTCAATGGTCTCATTATGTTTCTGTTATCCACTTCTCCTGAAAACTCTGATTCAAGTACACAACAATCCTCTACATCAAGTCTAACCAAGCACGGAAGATTGCTGGGTAAATTTCCTTTCAGTTTCGGACAGCTTCTCAGAGATAGGTGTGATAGACGGGGAAACTCAGTAGTTATACCATCTATCATGTTCCATTCCTCCCACTCTGCCATCGACTCAAAGCTCAAAGTCTCCAAGGAGGGAAAGGGTTGGAATGAAGGGGAATTACCTCCGTAAAATTCAGACCCAATACTCTTCACTGATTTCATACCCGAAATGAAGAGTTCTTTTAGACTCTGTAGTCGTCCCAGAGGTGGCAATGAAGAACAATGACGGCAATCTTCAATCCACAAACTCACTATGTTGCCAAACGAGGAATCACCCAACCAATTTGGGAAACTAGTTCCACCATAGCATTTAACAGTCAATTTCTTCAAATTAGTTGAGGGTTGCAGATGTTCAAGTACAACTTGATGGGACTCTTCCAAAGTGGAATGACTCCATTTCAACAATAACTCTTTAATTTGCTTTTTCTCCTTCAAATTAGCTTGACAAGCATCAGACGGATCAATAACATTTTCTAGTTTTGAGATGCAGAGTTCTCCTTGTAAAAGGGGAAATTTTCTCAATTCTGCAAGCTTCAGTCCGTTTTGTTGTTTGCTGACAATAAAACGACTCAGACTTTGCAGATTTTCTAGTTTGGCTATTTCTAAGGGCATCTCCTGCAAATTAGTACCATCAATATCAAGGCGGCGTAGATTCACCAATTTTCCCATCCCCTTGGGCAACTCTTTAAGATTCATACAATTATCAATAGCAAGGCGGCGTAGATTCACCAATTTTCCCATCTCCTCAGGCAACTCAGTAAGAGCATCACAATAAGATAACAACAAGGTCTGTAGATTGTAGAGCTTGCATATTGCAGGAGGTAACATTTTAATTCCAGTGAAAGATAGATCTAGATGTCGCAAGTGCTTTAAATCGCCAATAGAATTCGGCAAAACAGTGATATTCCAGTAGCTTGACAGGGATAACACCCGCAACTGTTTCAATGCTACCAACAACTCATGCAATACCCCATTCACTAGGAAATGGCCCCCATACCGGTTATCAAATGGTAATGGTAATGCTAGGAGTGTACGAAGACCTTTCAATCCATGAAAGGAATCAAGTTCGCCAAAATGGTTAAACATATTTTTATCATAAGATAAATGACGAATTTTGTTTTGATTTTCAACGGCCTTTTGATCCTCGCACCTCTTACAATATGGAGAAGAAACCATGGTTGCCAAATCGTTGATGAGGTCATGCATTTCAAAGTGTTGCCCATCAACAGATCGTCGTATCAACGACCTTGCTACTAGTTCATCAAAGTATTCACCGCCTACTTCTTCAATGCTCTTCTCATTTTGGGACACACAAACAAAGCCTTGCGCCATCCATAGCTGAACTAACGCCTCTTTTTGCAGCTTCGAGTTTTTTGAGAAAATTGCACAATAAGCAAAGCATTGTTTCAAAGAAGCTGGAAGGAAATGATAGCTCAAAAGAAGAGCTGGCTGCACGTCTTTCACTGTAAGATTCCAAATGTTGCTGTTTAAGACTTTAGTCCAGTGCTCGCTTGATACCTTTCTGCCAAGAAGACCCCCCAATGCAACCGCAGCTAATGGCAAGCCACCACACTTTTCGGCAATTTTTCTACCAATTTCTTCAAAGTTGGATGACAGTTCATTGCATTTGTGTGCTCCAAATGCATGTTTGGAAAGTAAAGTCCAACAATCTTCATTGGCCAATGGTTCCAGACGGCAGGTGCGCATAGCTTTTACATTATCCACAACATCTTGATGTCGTGTTGTAACAATGATTTTGCTTCCCATTTGTCCAACATTAAAAATGGGCATCAAATTGGTCCAAGCAACATACTCTGCATTCCATATATCATCCAAGACAAGCAGAAATCTTTTACCCGACAAGTTCTTTTGCAATTCTGCTCGCAAGGCATCGAAGTTATCCAAATTTGTTGCTGCAGATGTGATAGATTCAAGAAGAGATTTTGCCAACTTGACAACATCAAAATCTTTGGAGACAGATGCCCATGCTTTCACATCAAACTTTGCTTTAACTTGAGGATCATTGTATAGGAGTTTAGCAAGAGTTGTTTTTCCGAGGCCTCCCATGCCAACAATGGCAAGCACTCCTATTTTACCGCCACCATCAGCAACAGCATCTTCTGACAGCAAATACTCTTTAAGATTATGCTTTTCATCATCTCTCCCACAAATAGCAGAATCATCCACCGCAGAGTTTGTAGGTGTTGTGCGCCAATCACTACCAGAGACACCTTTCTGTAGTAGAAGGATGTGAGCTCTTTCTGCAAAGTCATTTAATCTTTCAATCAATTTCTGCATCTGAGAATTGATCTCTCCATAAGGCCGCTTGAATGGATAGCAAAGGACCTTCCTCACCTAAATTACAAGAATATGGATATTGAATAAGATACAACAATAATGTGTTTTGCAAAAATGTTACGGTACACAAAAAAATATAGATACTAAATCATTCATTATTTATTTTTTTAATTTATTTTCAATAAGTTTTTTTTTTTAATTTTAACATATGTTATATACGAGTGACTATTTTTTAAAAACACATTACATGATAGTTTATCTAATAAAATTATAAAAACTGATATCTTGGTATGATGACTAATTTATATGAATCGGTACAATAAAAATATGAATGAACGAACAAATTACACTTGGATCATATTATTTATGTCAGTATTTATTTTTTTATTTATTTTTTAAAATAAATTTTATGTAATATACTAAAAAGCCATTATTATTAATTATGAAATGAATAAAATGTCTTTTTGACCAATTTCATAAAAAGAAAACTAATTTTGACAAAAAAATTTAATTCATTTTATAAAAGTACAAAAATACCCTCAATTAATTTTTCTTTTAAGATAATATTATTTAATTAGATTGTAAATTATAAATTTAATTTTAAAATAACTAATATACCTTTTAGTTAATTATAAGACTAAAATACCTCCTTTAAACATTAAGTTTAAAAAGACTGAAATACCTTTTTAAGGATTAACTTAAAAACTAAAATAACTTTTTAGAATTAATTTTGTTTACTTTTATTATAAATAAATTTTATTTTGATTTTGAAAAGACTAATATATTTTTTTTGTTAATTTAAAAAGACTAAAATTTTTCTTTTAAGATAATATTCTTTAATTGTATTAAAAATTAAAATTTGATTGTAAAAATACTAAAATAACCTCTTTTATTTTAAAAAGATAAAAAAATTCTTAGTATTAATTATAAAAAGATTAAAACACTCTTTTAGAATTAATATTATATTATTTAACAATTAAAACGAGTGTAACAGCAATAAATTCATATTTACTTTTATAATCTCTATGTTTTTTTTCCTTTAATTTTCAAAGAATATATTTGGATTTAATCCTTGCAAATCTTTTCTTAGCAAATTAAGTGGTATAAATCACATTATGATGATATCAAATAGAACTCCTAATACAATATTTCGATTAGAGTGATTGCTATAACGTGATTATATTACGTCTACACAAAAAATTAATTATTAAATAAATTATTTATAAAAATATATATTAAAATATAAATTATAAATAAATTAAAATATATTTATATATAAATATAAATATATAATAGTTGATTTTTAACATGCATA